>NW_027507785.1:2582500-3022500 GCF_037356315.1 Lithobates pipiens | reverse complement strand
TGATTCAACAATTTGGTCTGGAGATGTTACTAATAATATTATAAGGTTTGGGGAAATTACTTTATCCAGTAGAGCAATTTTATTACCTATTACAAAGTTTTGTAAAAATATTAGTGTCAGGAGCGTGTATGGAGATCAAGATGCTATGAGGGCTCCCCTTGCGGCTAGGTGCAGCCCGTTTATGAAGTTGGGAACAGGAAGCGCGGTGCCCGAAGAAGCACGGGTGGCTGGGTGCTTGCTTGTAGTTAGATGAGCTCGGCTGCTGCGGGGTGGATGGAGCAGGCAGAGCTGAACTTGCTGTGTTCAGATGAACGGGGAAACCAGGAGCCAGGCCAGAAGTCATGCACAGATAGATCAGTCCAAAGAATAGTCAGGGGCGAGCCAAGGTCAAACACAGGCAGGGTCCAGATGCAAGCCAAAGGTCAAGCCGGGAGATCAAGAAGCAGAAGCAGAGACCAGGAACGGGCCAAGGGTCAGACTAGGAGATCAGGAAGCAAGGTCAAAGGCAAGCCAGGTCACAATGAGTGCCTCAGATCAGGAAGCAAGGTCAAGGTACACAAGGCAGCTGATAATAATCTGATAATCCAGCAAGGTCCTGTAGTTGCAGGCTGGCTTAAATAGGACCACTGGCGCCAACGTTAGTCACGCCAGTTGTGCACCATCGCTCACACGCAATATTGCGCATATGTGTGTGCTGATGCTCACCAGTGTGCGCCGATGTGCACCAGTATGCACCGTTGAGCACAGTATGTGCCAATGTGTGCCCATGTGCAGCGATGTGTGCTGATGCAAGTCAGACTATTGCCAGTACCGTGACCGCCATGTCCCTGACAATTAGATTCAGAACATTTAATATAATAGGAGATTAAAAAAAGGGACATTGTAAGAATATAGGATTTTAAGGTAAAAATTTGTTCAAATAAGGGTTACAATTAAGCCTCATACACATGATCGGACTTTGTACAAACTTTCCCGTGGACTTTTGTACAAAGGGCGTAGTCCACAAGTTTGTACTGCATACACACGATCAGACTTTTTGACAACAAACACGAACGTAGTGACGTCACAACGTACTGATGACACTTCAAAAGAGGACGTTCAATTACTCCAGCGCCACCTTTGGTCAACTTCTGTATTGTAGTCTGATCTTTTGCATTGGTTCTGAGCATTTGTGTTTGTACCTTGTACAAAAGTCCGATGGTTTTGCGTACACACAATCGGACTTTGCTCCATCGGACTTTTGTTGCCAGAAAGTTTGTCCGTTCGCACAGCCAACAAAAGTCAGATGAAAACAGAAAAGGTTTGTCCGATGGAGCGTACACACGGTCGGATGTTGCTCCAAAACAGCTAATTTGCATGTTTGTTGTCAAAAAGTCAGATGGTGTGTACAGGCCTTTAGTATTACTGTGGTAGATATAATTGTTCCAGAAATTAAAGTGTCTCCACACTCCACAGTCTTTAAAAATCATTGAAGACAAAGATAGTTTGCATTTGGTATGCGTTACACAAATATATTTACCTCAAAGTTCATGTTAACTTGGAAAAGGAATGGTGAATTTTTGGGTAGTTTTTTTCACAGTACTACTAATATAATTGATAAAGGAATTTTTGGTAGTGTGAATTGGATTAATGATAAATGTATTTATCATCAAATAGGTGTATCTTTTTTTTTTTTTTTTTTTTTCAACTTAAAGTTTTATTGAAGTTTTCTTTCTTAAGATACAATGTGTACAGGATATGTCAGTACAGAAACAAAAAAAAAAGAGTAATTACACGCCATTACAGTGATAAACACGTAGGTCGATAAAGAATATATAAATAGCAATATCATGTTGCGCTACTACTGGTAACGTGCTACTTAACAAGGAAGTCCATGCTAGAATAGCAACAACGGAAGATTCGATGGAAGGAATAGGTAGCTATCATAGCGAATTTTACAATGCGTTGTGTTTGTCAAACATACAACATTAAGAAATGTCTGTATTCGTCAATTAAACTTATGGTGTAAAACAATAAAAGTACAATATAAACCAGAAAACAGAACAGAACCGACCACTGGGTTGTGTTGAGGTCCTGGTCATATGAGTTGCTTACTCCGCGGATCTTTAATCCACGGTTCCCAGTCCCTGAGAAACCTAGTCGTGGTAAGGTGAGCTTTAGAGAAGTCGTGTTCCATAATAAAGTTGGTGTTCAAGATTGACAGTACATCTTGGAGGACCGGTGGGTCAGGGCTTTTCCATTTGCGAGCAATCGCCAGTCTCGCAGCAATTAGAACGTGGGTGGACACTGTGTGGAATTTCTTGGGCCAAGATGGAATTGATAGTCCAAAAAGGAGATCCAAAGGAGAGATAGGCAAAGTGTTACAGACAAGTGATTGAAGAACAGCTTGGATTTGGGACCAAAAAACTCTGAGAGATGGACATTCCCACCATATATGATAACAGGACCCTATGGATCCACATCCCCTCCAACAGAGAGGTGATGTATTCGGGAACATCTTGGCCAACCTGTCGGGCGTATAGTACCAATGATGGAAGAGTTTTTGTAGCGACTCCCAGTGAGTTGCACTCTTTGATAGTTTAGCAGGTAACAGTAGAGCGTGATGCCATGCTTCTGGAGATGAGTTTGACGGAGCGTGCGCAGCCCATCGGAGGATTAGCGGTTGGATTGCATTTTTTGAGGATCGAGATAGTTCTTTGTAGAAATACGAGATGCCCTTGCAGATATGGTTCTTCAGATTGAAATATGCGAGCGTATTGCGCAAAGTTCCAGATTGGTCCGACCAATCAATTTTGTTGAATAGAGATCTGATCCTCAGGTACATGTAAAAAGATTTGGGAGAGATGTTGTAGGAGATTTGTAATGTAGCGAAAGATTTCAGTTGTGAACCCGAGAAAAATTTTACGAGGTCCGAGATACCAGCCTCAATCCACGGTTGAAGTGGAAGATCAGGGAGGACTAACTTGAGCGATTGGGTAGGTATAAACGGCAGCATAGAGTGGGGTATGCCACCTGACAGTTGAGGCAGAGAGGTCCAGACTCTCAGGGAGGCAGAAATAGTGCTTAGAGGGTAATGCTGTATTCCGGGTGTCAGAAGTGAGGCAGCTAGAATTAATTTAGGTTCGGCAGGAAGCATTGTTGCTTCTATCTGTGCCCAGTTAGAGGGGGTAGACCTGTCCCACCAAAGTTTAAGTTGGTCTAAAAGGACTGCTTTATAATAAAGGACAACGTTTGGGGTACCTAGACCTCCCAAACTTGTTGAGGTCATCAGGTGTTGTTTCTTGATCCTAGGCTTTTTGTGTTGCCAGATAAAAGCATGGAAAAGGGATTGAAGAGACTTCAGATGTGTTGGAAGGAATGGCACCGGTAAAGTACGAAAGATATATAAAACATGTGGTAGCAAAAACATTTTGACCAGAGCAATTCTACCAGCCCATGAAACAAATGGGTGGTTCAGTTCTTGTGATAGTTTATGAAGCTTCTCTACGAGGGCCGAAAAATTAGTTTGCAGAAGAAGTTTGCTAGAGGCTGTCAGATGGATTCCTAAGTAGGTCAAAGTGTTGTTTTTGGACCATGAAAAGGAAGAAGAGGCAGATATTCGTTGGATAGTCGGTTTGTCTATGCCTAATGCTAACATTAAGGATTTGCTGTGGTTCACTTTGTATAAAGATATTGCACTGAACCGATCTAGAGTTTGGGTCACAGCAGACAGTGAGCGATGTGGGTCGGAGAGCGATATGATCACGTCGTCTGCATATAAGCCTATTTTATGTTCTGTTGATCCTATAGTGATGCCTGAGATTTCGGGGTCAGAACGGATGTGTTGGGCTAACGGTTCCATAACCATGGCGAAAATCAGGGGTGAGAGAGGACACCCCTGTCGCGTTCCGTTAGTAATGTAAAAGGGGTCCGATAGGACTCCCGATGTCCATACTCTTGCGCTAGGGTTTGTGTAGAGACATAAAATGGCATTCAGAAGCGTGCCAGAGATACCAAATTTTTGTAGGACGGCTTCTAAATATTTCCAATGCACCCTATCAAACGCCTTCTCGAGAAAGAAGCAGAGAAGGCGTTTTGGAGTGTTCTGCCCACTGGATAATATCTATAAAGCGGCGAGTGCCATCTGAGGTCTGCCTGCCAGGGATGAAGCCCACCTGATCAATGTGGATCAGTTGGGTCATCATCGTAGATATACGGAGAGCTATTAGTTTAGCATAGATCTTAGTGTCCGTGTTCAGGAGCGATATGGGTCTGAAATTCCCTGGCGAGTCTGCGGGTTTACCTGGTTTGGGTAAGGTTACAATGAGGGCTTCTAGACATTCCTTCGGCATTGTTCCCGAGGAAGCGTACTGATTGAATGTATCGCATAGGTGGGGGGCAAGGATGTCAGAAAAGTGCTTATAGTATTCATTGACGAATCCGTCGGGGCCTGGCGCTTTGTGCAAGGGGAGGGATTTGATAGCGGTCTGGATCTCATGAATCGAGAAAGGGGCAGACAGGTCTAGTAGTTGAGTCGGGGTCAAGGAAGGCAGGTGTATTGAGGACAAGAAGGAGTCTATAGCGATAGGGTCAATTGGAGGGTTTGGCATCGTCTTTTGAAGATTGTAGAGATCGGAGTAAAAGGATGCAAATGTATTGGCTATGTCCAAGGGGCTAGTAATGCGTACCCCCTTGGGATTTAGAAGGTATGGGATTTTCGATTTACGCTGTTGTTGTTTGACCTGTTTAGCTAGGAAGGCTCCTGATTTATTACTGTAGGCATAAGTTTTCAGTTTTAGTCTTTTGATATAATAGTCAAATTTGTGGTTGAGTAGTTCAGTAAGTTCCCTTCTTCGTTCACATAGGGAGTCTAACACTATTTTAGTGGGACTGGCTTTATGGGTCCTTTCTAATGATTTGATCTGCTGTAGGATTTTATCCACTGCTGCAGAACGTTTCTTGCGTTCTTGGGCTCCCAATTTTATAAAGAGCCACCGTAGAGAAGCTTTGTGAGCCAACCAAACTATAGCCTGATTGGCTACTGATGCACAATTGTGTTCAAAGTAACTCTCAATCTCGGATTTTATGACATGTTCATATGATTTGTTAGTGAGCAGAGATGAGTTCATCCGCCAAATAGAGTGATTAGTGGGGCAGGCCTGAGGAAACAGGATCAATGAGATTGGTGCATGGTCTGACCATGTGATCGTGCCAATCTGGGAGTCTGCGGAAGCCAATAGTGCTTTTTTGTTCGTTAGAAAGAGATCAATCCGAGAGTAAGAATTACCAGGGTGGGAATAGAAGGTGTAGTCGCGCTCAATATCGTGTGCACATCTCCATGGGTCATATAGGTTCTCAGAGTCCATAAACGCGGAAAGAGCAGAGGTTTCTTTCCTTCCGGGGTTGGTGGAGTCTAGTAATGGGTCTGGAATGGCATTGAAGTCTCCACAAATAACAAGGGAGTCAGGGTTGAGCAGGTGTAATTTGGCCTTTAGTTGTTTATAGAATTTTTTCTGGGAGGTATTGGGTGCATAGACATTCACCAGTGTTACTTGGTGACTGTCTATTGTAGCCGTCATTATTATATATCTACCATCCTCGTCTGATTCAATGTGATGCTGGACAAAGGTCAAAGTGGATTTGATTGCTATCATCACTCCGCATCTTTTTTTCTGGCTATGATTAGAGAAGAAGTAGTGGGAATAATTATTGTGTGAACATTTGGGAGGGTTAGATTTTAGAAAGTGTGTTTCTTGTACACAAAGTATATCAGCTTGTTGTTTGCAAGCTTCTTTCCAAAGGAGGTTTCTTTTAAAAGGGGAATTGAGTCCTTTGACATTGAGGGATACTATCTTGAGTGGTATGATGGTAAAGTAGTTCGAGCTGTGCACAGACGTCGAGCGCGGCCACAAGAGATAGAGAACAAAATAATATACTGTGTAGTTATGACAACTGTTCAGTTTAGCATATATACTTCACCAACTGTGAACCTCGGCCTGCAAACCAGAACAGGACGAGGGTCACAGCATAGTCTACTGCTGGAGTTATGCAATAAGGAAACGAGTCTCAGGGACCAGGTGATGTGTCACAAAGAGACAGATACCAGTGGGTCAATAATAAAGCAGTTGCGAACAAATTAACAATAACAGAAAAAATAAATAAAAAATAAGAACAAATAAGAACAGAAGTGCTGTAACTAAAATATCTGAACTTGCGCACTATTATGAACAAAAAAGGAGGAAGTATACAGCAGTGTGCGTAGCACACTTTCTATCGTCGGGGGTGTGAAACTTAACTGTCGCCCTGGCAGGCCTGCGCGTGCAAAGGGCGCTGTTGAACCGTAAGAGACATCAGACTTTATCCCGTCCGTTTGAAGGGCGTCGGGGTGGATATGCCAATCCGGCAGAGTGCTTCTCCTGCACTTGTGGTTTCGTGCGAATGGGGAGTAGGCCCAAATTAGTTAGCTTTTTATAGCCATCTTTGGGAGACAGAATCGGTACCAATTTTTGTTGGTAGGTGACTAATAATTTGGTCGGGTAGCCCCATTTGTATGCAATATTGTGTTCCTGGAGTAGGGATGTGACCGGTGAGAATGATCTGCGGAGCTCCATGGTGGCGGGAGACAGATCCGCAAAAAGGGCCAGTTTGCTGTAGGGAGCTGGTAGAGGTCGCAGATTCCTGGCTGTGCGAAGTAGCTGTTCTTTAATCTGGTAAAAGTGACTCCTGGCCAGGACGTCACGGGGTGTGTCAGCTGGAAGATGGTCAGGTTTAGCAATTCTATGTGCTCGGTCAATAATCAGATCATGGGGTGTGAGATTAGGGAGCAGGGTGAGGAAGAGTTGTTGGAGGTAGTTTGGCAAGTCAGTGGGTAGTACGGCTTCAGGGATCCCCCTAAATTTTATGTTGTTACGTCTGGACCTGTCTTCGAGGTCTGCGAGCTTTAATTTAATTTTCTGAATTTCTTCCGTGTGGTGTTCGTGAGCATCAAGAAGTTCATTGTGAGCTTTACTCATATCAGAAACGTGCTCATCCGTTATGTCTGCTCTGTCCTCCAGACATTCCAGTCGGTCATGCACTTGGGATAGGGAGAGCTGTAGTTCCCTGTGGAGGTCTTTCTGCAGGGTGAGTAACATGGATTTGAGCATGCACTCAGACACAGGATTATCAGTCACAGGTATGGTGGCCAGGGTAGACAATGGGGCTGTTGCAGCGAGAGCAGAGCCAGGGTCAGTGCCATGATGTTTTTTAGCCATGTGAGCTTTGTGGGGAGAGTTGCATGGGGAGGAGGCCAGTCTCTTACCTCTCTCCTGCGACACATCCCCTGTGTGACTTGATGGAGGGAGGCTATCCATCTCCTCTGTGTCCTCTCTGTTGCTGCGGGCTAGCGATGAGTGTGCAGGAGGCGCAGGCTGCGGGGAGGCTTGTGCGGATCTGTGAGGCGCAGGGCCTGTGTCACTGCCAGCCCGATCGGCGCCATCTTGGCTGGATTGATGATCCATGCGGCCGAAGAACTCGGTCACCCGGCGCGGTTGCGGAGGTGGATGGCGGCGTCCGGGCATGCCGCTGTGTGTCCCTCAACCCCCCCTCTCTGGCGAGCGAGAGAGAGAAGGTCCGTTGCTGGTATGTCGCTTCGTAGGCCTGCCGTGGAGCGGAGCTCAGATCTCAGGCGGCCATCTCGCTCCGCCCAAATAGGTGTATCTTTAAACGATACTGGTATATATGAGTGTTTCATATCAATAGAAAATTATCCGTTGAAATGTGCTAATGAAAGTGTTGTTGTAATGTCTCCAAGGAAAAGGCCATGTGTTGATAAGAAAAGTGTTCCTGCTAATTATTTCCAGATTAACCACTTGCCGCCTGGCAATAGGCAAATGACGGCTGCAAAGTGGTTTCAAAATTCTGACCGGACGTCATAGGACTTCCTCAGAATTTTGAGCCACTGCATGCCCCCGGAGGCGCACATCGTGGAAAAGGTTGTTGCGTGGTGTCAGTCTGACATCCCGCAACTATGATCTCGGTAAAGAGTCTCCGACGGAGACTCTTTACCACGTGATCAGCCATGTCCAATCACGGCTGACCACAGTGTAAATAGGAAGAGCCGGTGATCGGCTTTTCCTCACTTGCGTCTGTCAGACGCGAGTAGAGGAGAGTCGATCGGCTGCTCCTCTGACAGAGGGGTCTGTGCTGATCAATTATTAGCACAGCCACCCAGAGGAGGCCCACACTGGACCACCAGTGATGCCACCAGACCACCAGGGATACCCAGCATCAGGTATGCCACCCTAGACCACCAGTGATGCCAGTCAGTGTCCACAATGGATGCCAATCAGTGCCCACAATGGGCATCACTGATTGGCATGCATTATTGTTTGGCACTGATTGGCATCCATCAGTACAAAACAATGCAATACAATGTCGCTTATCAGTGCCCATCTGTGCCACCTATCAGTGCCCATCCGTGCCACCTATCAGTGCCCATCCGTGCCACCTACCAGTGCTGCCTATCCATGCCCATTCATGCCACCCATCCATGCCAATCTGTGCCAGCTATCAGTGCCAATTTGTGCCACCTATCAGTGTCCACCCATGTCGCCCATCAGTGCTGCCTATCAGTGCCACATATCAGTGCCCATCAATGCCACCTCATCAGTGCCACTTCATCTGTGCCACCTTATCAGTGCCCATCAGTGCAGCCCCATCAGTGCCCATCAGTGAAGGAGAAAACTTACTTATTCACAAAGTTTTGAAACTGAAACAAAAAACTTATTTTTTTTCAAAATTTTCGGACTTTTTTTATTCATTTAGCAAAAAATCGAAACCGTAGAGGTGATCAAATACCACCAAAAGAAAGCTCTATTTGTGGGAAAGAAATTCTAAAAATTTCATTTGGGTACAGTGTAGCATGACTGCTCAATTGTCATTCAAAGTGCGACAGCGCCGAAAGCTCAAAATTGGTCTGGGCAGGAAGGTGATTAAGTGCCCCCCGGTATTGAAGTGGTTAACCATTTCCAATCCAGAGCTCTCTTGAGAGAGGGAAGTTTGTCATTATATTGTGGAACTTTAATATTTCCGAATGGAAATTTCTGCAATGTCAAAGACATTTGGTTAATATGGAATTGGTTATTGAAAGATGGTCTGGAATAGTAGGAATCATAACAGAAATAAGCGTGGTATTGTTGAAGGTGTTTTAGGAGGAGTCGGTACTATTGGAAGTATAACAAATAGTATGGATATTAACACTTTAAAGTCTGATCTTGAAACAGCTGGCTTAGTGGGAAGTAAAGGTATTATGGTACAAAGAAATATAAATCAGATATTAGAAGATATGGTTATTAAAACAGCTAATGTAATGGGTCCATCTATGTTACATCTACAAAATATTACTTATAATTTAATGACAAGTGAACAACATTCTCATATAGCCAGAGCATGCTTAGAGATCCAGACTGAATATTCCACTAATTTTAAAATAAGTACGCAAGCATTTCAGAGTGGAATAACTCCTCTTGGCATTTTACAGAATTTATCCAGAGAATATGTATATGCAATAAATCATACAGATTTATGGGTAAACAAATGGATAGGATGCAATCAGGATGTATGTTATAGTTCTTCTATAATTCCAACAGCAGGGAAAGAATAACTTTTGGTTCCAATTACTGTCTTGGGATTACAAGCCAGCAATACACAATTATTATATTATAAATTACAGTATACAGATTTTGCATTTAACAATGATAATTTTGAATTAGAACAATTAGATCTGTCATCATGTTTACAATTCCAGTCTAAAGTTATTTGTTTACCTATTCAAGACAAAAGCATATTTCATTCTTGTTACCATAATCATACATTATGTTCAGCAAGAATAGAAAACGTTGAAACTACTTCTGAATTAATTACTCTTGTAGATAAAAAGAAGGTTTGTTTCCAAATCATGGCAGACACAGAAAGGGTTAAAACTTTCTTCCCCTCTTGTACAAATACAGAAAACCTATATCAAGGCTTGTATTGTATAGAAGGAGACATTGTAGCAATAAGTGTTAATGTGTTGAAAACAAATTTAACCAATATGCTTATGAAAAATAGAAGTGCTTTTCCCTTACAATACAATATATCTCAGATAGATGAATTTCCTGGGGAAGAATTGGCAAATGTAATTCAAAAGGATAAAGGTTTATTAATAGCTTTAGCTAAGGAACTTCAGAATTCAGAAATATTGTTTAAACATGAACAAGGAAATTTGCAAGAAATATCTCATCAGTGGTCAGAGTTCTCAGGTAATAATTGGTGGAAAAAAATCAGTAAAAGTATATCAATTTGGGGAAAAACTTAAATTACTTCAGCAGCAGGAAATATTTTATCGCATTCTATAGTTATTATTTTTATTGTTATTATGTTATTCATTATATTTCAGTTATGTTTAATGTTTAGAATGAAAATATTATATTATCGAATTAGAAATTAAATCAGGAGAGGTGATGATTTGTTGGTTTCTAGAGTTGCAAACTCAGTTACAAATGACAAAATAATTGGAAAGATTAGATCCATGACAGAGTATTTGTGATATGAATGAAGTATGCATAATTTAGTATAAGAAATATGATTATTCATATTTCAGAGGGGAATGTTATATATATATATATTTTTTTATATCTAAATATTTATTCGGTCATATAAGTATAACTGAGCTTATGAGATCCCCCGTAATATTGTGTACATGTGAGGTCTTTTGAATTAATAACTTACAGATGTTGACATTTGAACTGAGTTCTCAATTTCAAGAAGCTGTCAAAATCATTTTTGATTGATATTCTAAGTTTATATTTTCATGAAGGAATTCATATGTTACGGATATTCTTGTTTGAGAAACTGGGTGTTTATATAATTACTCTGAGCCAAGCTGTCTTTCATACTCACTTTTTGCTCTGTCTTTAACCACTTGCTTACTGGGCACCCCCTCCTGCCCAGACCAATTTTCATCTTTCAGTGCTTACACACTTTGAATGACAATTGCGCAGTCATACAACACTCTACTCAAAATTACTTTTTTATCATTTTTTCCCCACAAATAGAGCTTTATTTTGGTGGTATTTAATCACAGCTGGGGTTTTTATTTTTTTCTAAACAAACAAAAAAAAATGGAAAATTTTGAAAAAAAAATCATGTTTGTTATAAAACTTTGCAAACAGGTAATTTTTCTGCTTCGTTGATATGTGCTAATGAGGAGGCACTGGCCGGCACTGATAGGCTACACCAGGCATATGAAATTAGCGGACCTCCAGCTGTTGCAAAACTACAAATCCCATCATGCCTCTGCCTCTGGGTGTCATGCTTGCGGCTGTCCGAGTCTTGCTATGCCTCATGGGACTTGTAGTTCTGCAACAGCTGGAGGTCCGCTAATTGCATATACCCGGGATACACTGATGGGAACTAATAGGCACAGCTAAGGCAGCACTGATAGGCACAGATAAGGTGACACTGATGGGTACAGATAAATCCGTATTGATGGCCACTGATAAGATGGCACTGATAGGCCCATGATGGGTGGCACTGATAGGTACCACTAACAGATGGCACTGATGGGTACTGATAGGTGGCACTGATGGGTGACACTGATGGGCACTGATAGGTGGCACTGATGTGCAGCACTGTACTTGAGGCACTGATAGTTGGCACTGTGGGCACTGACAGATGGAAATGTAGGCACTGACAGGTGGCACTGTCTGCACTGATGGGTGGCACTGGTGGGCACTGGTAAGTGGCACTGTTGCCTACTGCTAGGTGGTACTTGTAGGGGGCACAGGTGGGCACTGAGGAGCTGGTGGCAGCTCACAGTGATCGGGACTGATGTCCTTCGCACTGCCCCCGGTGATCGGCTTTATTTTTGCTCCTCGTACTAACAGCGCGAGGGGAAAAAAAAAACAGATCACCGGCTGTGTTGACCTCACATGATTAGCTGTCATTGGCTGACAGCTGATCATGTGGTAAGGTGTCGGGATCAACCCCTTACTCCGATCTGTGATCCAGCGAGTCTCATAGACTTGCTGATCACAGAGTGCACCGCACGTGCCCTTCAGGTGGCGCGCAGGCTGCTCATGCACGGGACGACATCAATAGACGTCATCCCGGCAATGCAGGTCCGCGCTGTAGCCGTCATTCGGCTATAGCGCGGATCTCAAGTGGTTAATAAGTCATGCTGTTCATATTAGAATTCTACTCTTAGCCCCAACCCTTAGAGGGGAATGGATGGGAGGTGATAATGGGAGTAATATGGTAGTGGTTAGTTCGGCGCAAAATTGAACAAAGAAATGTTGTTTATTTCGAAGGAAGTTATAGGGCTAGATGGTCACTTCTTCATCTGCTACACTTCTTCAATTTCTCTTCATAGCTAAAGAAATCTGCATACAGACAACTGCTCTCAGAACAGCAGCCATCTTAATCACACATCTTGAACTTATATTTTGAAACAAACAACTTTATCTCATATTTGATCTTATTTGAAGCAACTTTTATTTTTTGTATTTGAATGTACACCTTTTGTAAGTATTTTTTTTTTACTTTTGTATGGAAATAAATCACAGGGTTTGATTCAAGCTGACTCAGTCATACAATTTAGAAATTTGTCTCGCGATCATCTGGAAAAGGCAGAAGAGCCTTTCACAGCTATAAAGATACACAATTTTACAATTAGTTTTGCCAAGAGATTGTCTACTAGACAAGCACGTCAGTCACTATTCTTTGCCAGGTTACATTTTTATCATCTCTTGCTGACCTTGGTAATAGAATGATAAGGTTGATGACTTATTGTGGATGTTGTCTGGACTTCTCCAGGAAAGCAGCTTTGAATGTATCATCCAGTTTCAAAAGAATTTCCTAGGTACCACAAGTTCTAAGTCTTTATTGAATATCAAAAAGGGGTATGAGACTGACCCACTTCTCAACCATCTTTCTAAGGATGTGAGTGGGGCTTAGGCACTCTTGTGGGGACAAGTGGAACTTCACTCATTAATGCTTGAACTTCAGGCTGAGAGCTGTGGTCATGGGACAATCCACATTAAGGCAGGTCTCCCGGACTTAGAAACAAGCTGCAATCACACCATTAGCTCCTTGCTCTCCGTGATAACTCCATTACACTAATGACACTTGTACACTTCAGACACCCTTATATGTAGAGGACACCACTTCTCAGGTGTGCAGCATTTTGAGGCAGGTACCACTAAGCCTGTACCAGTCCCCACCAATCCAGCAATTCATGTCACCTCTTTCCCAGTGACCCACCCCATGGTTGCCCTGGAATACAGGAAATTCTCCCTCTCCTTTTCCAAACAAAGTACTTGCTCTTATTCTCTCTCCTTCCTGCAGGGTCCCTATGCACTTTGTGCTGCAGGTCCAGTTCCAAAGAGTGGGGAACCAGCCGCAAGTAAAGGTTACACTTAACCCCCTTCACTACCATAGTAACCATCACCTTTGCTAGTCACCCATCTCCTGGCTGATTGGCTGCTTTGCATGTAACACTGAAGTCCTTAGCAACAACACATTAACTACCACTGGACAGTAATCTTTGTATTAGACCCATGTATTGAATTTTCCTCCAGCTCAGTCCCCTTGTTGTGTTGCAAGGCTTGTTCTTTTGATATGCTGTGCATGCACCCCTTTAAGAGACTTCAGACCTGGTAAGGCAAGTAAACAAACAAAATTCTTTACGGAGGTAGTTGCTGATAACAGTACAGTTCTCAAAAAGCAATTTCAGCACAATTCCTGTACGAAGCCTTTCAAATAATTCATTGAGTGTGCCTACCTTATGCAGAATGCAAGTCCATAAAGCAATCCCTTTTAAGGCAAGAGTCCATTAAGATAATAATCCATAGGAGGCAGTACAAGCCCTTTAGAGTCTATGATTGGCAGTAATCCATAAAGGTAATAAATCCATGATAAAAATCTACAAATCCAAAACATCCCCAGGCTTGAGACCCTCTCCAGGAACACCAATTAGGCTCACTCCAACAGAGTAACAGACTACATTTTGCCAGCCGTACAGGAGTCCCCACTCACAGGGGCTTGCAAACTGTCCCTTTTATGTCGGTTGACCTGTAGGGGGCATTAACCCATCTAGAAATGGTGAGAAAAACATTACCCTTACAGCCTGGTTATTTCCAGCACACATGTTAACCTGACGACACAGAAAAATAACAAGACATTGTAACAATTGGCATCAGGCTGGTTTAACCATCATGAGGAAATAAGCACAGCCAGAGAAAACAATTGATTATACAGGCAGACACATTAACCAAACATTAACCTGGATTATAGGAATGACTTTTGGGCAAAAGCACATTATCTCTATGTACCTGAATTGGTTCAGGTAGAAGCCTTTAGTTTGGTCTTTGACCCTATACTTACTGGGCATTTTTGGGTTTTCTTATCACATTCCTTTTGGTGGCCTGTTTACAAGAAAGATGTGAAAAGCTATGTGGCCTTGTGCCTGACCTGTGCACATAATAAGACCTTCACCTATGGGGTTGCTCCAGCCACTCCCTGTTGCATCAAGACCACGGGGGTCCATTTCTATGGACTTTGTGGTCGAACCACCTCCCTCTAAAGAAATTACGACAATCCTAGTGGTCGTTGACTCTCTTACTAAGATGGCTCATTTTGTACCACTTAAGGGGGGTACGCTATTCCAAACAAAGTGCAAAACTGATAGTTCGGGAAGTCTTTAAACTTCATGGAATTCCTGAAGCTGTGGTGTCTGACAGAGGAGTACAGTTTACTTCAAAATTCTGGAAAAGCATCTGCTCAGCTTTAAGTGTTACAGCCCTCTGTAACATCTAAAAATCAAACTGCGGTACAGTACCTTCAATGTTAGTTATCTTCAGGATGACTGGGCTGACTATCTTCCAGTGGCAGAATTGACTTTAAACAATTCCAAACATAACTCCACATCATCCAGTTTTTATTCCTGATCTCCTTTTCTCAACTCCAATTCCTGTGGTTATCAAAAGATTAAGTACATTGTAGGAGATTCAGGAGACACTGATCAAAGCTTTGAGGGAGCCTCGGAAATGTTACAGAGGCTGCTGACAGACCTCACAGATCACTTCATACCTTTCATATGGTTTATAAAGTTTGCTTATCTACAAAAATTTGAATGTAGATGTTTGATCTGCAAAACTGGGTCAAAAGTTTGTGGGATGGTCCATTCCAGATTTCAACTCAGCTCAGCTAATTACCAAGATTCACATCATGTTTCAACCCTTCCACTGATGAATTCTCCTGCCCCTCCACATGTTGGGGTGCAAGGTATAGAAGAATGTGTGATCACAAAAATTCTTCATCTTGATTCCAGGATCTTTAGGAACAAATTATAATATCTGGTTCAAAGGGAAATATATGGGCCAGACGAAAATTGTTGGGAACCTGAGCATTCATGCCTTTAACGGTGGTTTTCTCATAAACCTGGTCCTAAGACATCCAGGGGACATCCTGGAAGGAGGGGAGTAGGAATAGGCCAAACGAGCCCCTGTTCAGTTCGCACCAGAGCTTTAGAACATTGCAAAAGTTCCAAACCAAAAAACGAACCCCATAGAAGTCTATGGGATCCAAAATGTAAAAATCAAACGTACCAATTTTGAAGGCTTATATGCAAGTCATTGGGCATACAATGGTTATGAGGGTCTGCGTACTGCCTTGGGAGACATGTCTCAATTAGACATGTGCATATCGTTTAGTTCCGAATCGAAATTCGGACAAATTTTCATTATTCGGACATTCAGATGCATTCGAATTACCGAATTACAATGCTAACGAATTCAAACGAAATTCGAATCAAATTTGAAAAATGAAATTTTGTGACCCGAATTTGGGGCCACGTATGTTGGGGCCACTTGTAGCTAGAAGCCCAGAATTTGGTATGCAAGCACAGTAGAACTAGCACTACAACCTCTCCAAATTTGGAGTTTCTATCTCCAAGTGACCCCGAGTTACGGGGCCCCAAATTCGGGGCGCAAAATGTCAAGCACTTTTCTGCAGCAGAGAATGACATTTTGCGATCCGATTTGGGGCCAGGTATCTCGGGGTCACTTATAGCTAGAAACCCAGAATTTGGTACGCAAACACAATAGAACTAGCACTACAACATCCCCAAATTTGGGGTTTCTAGCACCAAGTGACCCCGAGATACATGGCCCTAAATTCGGGTTGCTAAATATTTTCGAATGCGGTTGCAATAGTTTCAAATGAAGTTGAAATAATTTCGAATCATGTTGAAATCATTTCGAATCCGGTAGAAATATTTTTCGAATTTGGTTGAAATAACCTCAATTGGTGATATATATCTGTCACATAAACTTTTCATACTTGTCATTGTCCACTTGCCACAAGTTGTGTATTGTCCACTTGCCATGACACCTGCCACAAATGCCACGTGACCTGCCACGAGTGCCACATGACCTGCCACGAGTGCCATGTGACCTGACACAAGTTCCATGTGACCGGCCATGAGTGCCACATGGCCAAGTTGTGGATTGTCCACTTGCCACGTCACCTGCCACCAAGTGACCCCAGATATGGGCAATATGCCAAGTACTTTTCTACAGCAGAGAATGACATTTTGCGACCTGATTTTGGGGCCACGTATCTCGGGGCCACTTATAGTTAGAAACACCAAATTTGGTATACAAACACAATAGAACTAGAACTATAAAATCTCCAAATTTAGTGTTTCTAGCACCAAGTGACCCCGAGATACATGGCCCTAAAGTCGGGTCGCAAAATATTTTCGAATCCGGTTGAAATAGTTTCAAATGCAGTTGAAATAATTTCGAATCATGTTGAAATCATTTCAAATCCGGTAGAAATATTTTTCGAATTTGGTTTACATAACATATCTCGGGGCCACTTGTAGCTAGGAACCCCAAATTGGGTATGCAAACACAGTAGACCTAGCACTACAACATCTCCAAATTTGGGGTTTCTATCGCTAAGTGACCCCGAGTTACGGGGCCCCAAATTCGGGTCGCAAAATGTCAAGCACTTTTCTGCAGCAGAGAATGACATTTTGCGACCCGATTTGGGGCCACATATCTCGGGGTCACTTATAGCTAGAAACCCAGAATTTGGTACGCAAACACAATAAAACTAGCACTACAACATCCCCAAATTTGGGGTTTCTAGCACCAAGTGACCCCGAGATACATGGCCCTAAAATCGGATTGCTAAATATTTTTGAATGCGGTTGCAATAGTTTCAAATGCAGTTGAAATAATTTCGAATCATGTTGAAATCATTTCGAATCCGGTAGAAATATTTTCGAATTTGGTTGAAATAACCTCAATTGGTGATATATATCTGTCACATAAACTTTTCATACTTGTCATTGTCCACTTGCCACAAGTTGTGTATTGTATTTGTCCACTTGCCACGTCACCTGCCACAAGTTGTGTATTGTCCACTTTCCACGTCACCTGCCACAAGTTGTGTATTGTCCATGACACCTGCCACGATTGTCACGTGACCTGCCACGAGTGCCACATGACCTGCCAAGATTGCCACGTGGCCGGTCACGAGTGCCACATGACCTGCCACGTGTGCCACGTGACCTGCCATGAGTGCCACGTGGCCTGTCACGAGTGCCACGTGGCCGGCCACGAGTGCCATGTGACCTGACACAAGTTCCATGTGACCGGCCATGAGTGCCACATGGCCAAGTTGTGGATTGTCCACTTTCCACGTCACCTGCCACCAAGTGACCCCAGATATGGGCAATATGCCAAGTACTTTTCTACAGCAGAGAATGACATTTTGCGACCTGACTTTGGAGCCACGTATCTCGGGGCCACTTATAGTTAGAAACACCAAATTTGGTATACAAACACAATAGAACTACAAAATCTCCAAATTTGGTGTTTCTAGCACCAAGTGACCCCGAGATACATGGCCCTAAAGTCAGGTCGCAAAATATTTTCGAATCCGGTTGAAATAGTTTCAAATGCAGTTGAAATAATTTCGAATCATGTTGAAATCATTTCGAATCCGGTAGAAATATTTTTCCAAATTGGTTGACATAACATATCTCAGGGCCACTTGTAGCTAGGAACCCCAAATTGGGTATACAAACACAGTAGACCTAGCACTACAACATCTCCAAATTTGGGGTTTCTATCTCTAAGTGACCCCGAGTTATGGGGCCCCAAATTCGGGTCACAAAATGTCAAGCACTTTTCTGCAGCAGATAATTACATTTTGCGATCCGATTTGGGGCCAGGTATCTCGGGGTCACTTATAGCTAGAAACCTAGAATTTGGTACGCAAACACAATAGAACTAGCACTACAACATCCCTAAATTTGGGGTTTCTAGCACCAAGTGACCCCGAGATACATGGCCCTAAATTCGGGTTGCTAAATATTTTCGAATGCGGTTGCAATAGTTTCAAATGCAGTTGAAATAATTTCGAATCACGCTGAAATCATTTCGAATCCGGTAGAAATATTTTCGAATTTGGTTGAAATAACCTCAATTAGTGATTTTGTAGTGATAGTTCTACTGTGTTTGCATACCAAATTTGGGGTTCCTAGCTACAAGTGGCCCCAAGATACGTGGCCCCAAAGTCGGGTCGCAAAAGCTCATTCTCTTCTGCAGAAAAGTACTTGACATATTGTCCATATCTCGGGGTCACTTGGTGCTAGGAACCCCACAACTTGTGGCAGGTGACGTGGCAAGTGGACAATCCACAACTTGGTCATGTGGCAGGTCACGTGGCACTCGTGGCAGGTGTCATGGCAAGTGGACAATACACAACTTGTGGCAGGTGATGTAGCAAGTGGACAGTAGTGATGGCCGAACGGTTCGCCCGGCGGTCGTTTCGCGGCGAATTTCGGTCGTTCGCGGTCCGCTCGTTTCGCGGACTATTGGCGTTGTTCGCCCCGGCGGACTTACATGTTTAATGTGTAAAAGAACTTTGACCTATGCTGACACATCCATCATGGGGTACAGGACAGCCAATTGAGACATGACAGCACATGGACACTTGGACATTCCCCCTAACTTATAAATACACCCGATCCGGAGGCCATTTTACATTCTTTCTTCTGTCACTATAGGGAAAGGTTGCTGTTTGGAGAAGGGACAGATAAACCACTAGCTATTTGGTACACAAAAGTTCTTTTCAGAACTGGTATAGGTTTTAGGTGTATATAGGTTTGCTGTGCTACTGATTGTTGCAGCAGCCTGAGTGTCTTTTGTCAGTTTAGAGAAAGGGACAGGGCGCTGTGTGCTGCTATTTTAGGGACAGCCAGATTAGTCATCATCATCATCATCATCATTAGCTGTTACTATCAGGTCCACAAAAGTGCTATTCCAGTAACCGGTTATTGTTCCAGTAGCCTCTGTTTTGCCAGTTTGTATAGGGAAAGGAAGGAAGCAGTGTGTTAGGCAGTGAGGGTCAGTTTAAACAGTTGCTGTTACTATTAGTTCCACAAAGGTTCTTTTCAGGACTGGTATCAGTGTACGTTAATAGGCTTGTACACGTATAATATTCTTTCTTCCAAATATAGAAAGAATATTATACTTGACTGCTGCCCATCTGCTGCAGTCTGCTAATCATTCACAACTCACTTGTTCCACAAAGCTCTTTATCAGGACAGGTAACTTGGTCTGTGTAGGGTGCTACAGTACATAGGGTTGAGTGCGGTACAGTCTGCTGTTCTGTAAGGACCGCTATCGGTCCACAATAGATAGGGTTGAGGTGCACCACTGCTGACCGCTGCCCTATACTGCAGCAGTCCTTCAGCAGTATAGGGACTGACGTACAGTCTGCTAATCAGTCACACACAACCTACTTGGTCCACAAAGGTCCTTATAAGGACTGGTAACTTGGTGAAGGGTGCTACAGTACATAGGGTTGAGTGCGGTACAGTCTGCTGTTCTGTAAGGACCGCTATCGGTCCACAATAGATAGGGTTGAGATGCACCACTGCTGACCGCTGCCCTATACTGCAGCAGTCCTTCAACGGTATAGGGACTGACGTACAGTCTGCTAATCAGTCACACACAACCTACTTGGTCCACAAAGGTCCTTATAAGGACTGGTAACTTTGTGAAGGGTGCTACAGTACATAGGGTTGAGTGAGGTACAGTCTGCTGTTCTGTAAGGACCGCTATCGGTCCACAATAGATAGGGTTGAGGTGCACCACTGCTGATCGCTGCCCTATACTGCAGCAGTCCTTCAGCAGTATAGGGACTGATGTACAGTCTGCTAATCAGTCACACACAACCTACTTGGTCCACAAAGGTCCTTATAAGGACTGGTAACTTGGTGAAGGGTGCTACAGTACATAGGGTTGAGTGAGGTACAGTCTGCTGTTCTGTAAGGACCACTATCGGTCCACAATAGATAGGGTTGAGGTGCACCACTGCTGACCGCTGCCCTATACTGCAGCAGTCCTTCATCGGTATAGGGACTAAGAGTTTTGTCACAGGGTGATTTAAAAAATGACAGGCAGAGGAAGAGGCAGGCCCTTCCGCAGGGGTGGTAGGGGTAGGGCAGGAGCACCAGCCTTGAGCCAAAGTGGGAAGTTGCAGTAGGTGCGTTCATTTACTTTATAGGACGCACCAGACTTGGTTGAGTGGCTCACTCAGCCTTACTCTTCTGCACCCTCCTCATCCTCTCGATCTGCACCCTCTTCTTCACTCTCTGCTATGTGCACCCCCAAAGACACTACCACCAACAACACCACCACCACCACCACCACATACCTTCCGCTTGAGTCACAGGAATTATTTTCCGATCCATATCAAGAGGACATTTCTGATGCGCAGCCACTCTTGGTATTGGATCAGGAAGAGGAGGTAGCAACAACCGCTACTCAGCAGTCTGACGACAGTACCCAGATCAGCCCAAGGAGGAGGTTGGTCCCCGGTGTTGCTGCCTACTCCGAGATCTCTACTTATAGCGGTGGGGAAGGTGACGTTGATGATGACGTGTCTAGTGATGTCACGTGGGTGCCCACAAGAGAGGAAGAGGAGGGGAGTTCAGCGGGAGATATGGACCAGCAGATAGGGAGGAGAAGCAGGACTAACTTACATTGCACAGGAGGGACAAAGCAGACTGTAAATGTATCAGGAGCGAGTCATCGACCATGTACGGTCACATCTGGCGCTCCCAGGACAACGGCACATGGCTCCGCAGTGTGGGCTTTTTTTAACGTGTCCGCTGCTGACAATAGCGTTGCCATCTGCAATCTTTGCAGTCAACGCATTAGTCGCGGTAAGCCCAACACTCACCTAGGGATCATGACATCTGACCACAGACACGTGGTCTAGCAAACACGGGCAGGGAAGGTATATCACTTTTACTGCCCACTGGGTGAACCTTCTGACGGCCGTCAAGCATGTAACCCGTGGCACCCATGTAGATTTGGTTTTACCGCCATGGATTGCATGCAGGCCTGACTCTTCTTCTCCTCCTCCTCCTACTCCATCCTCCTCCCTCTCCTCCTCAGCTGCCTCCTCCTTTTCTGCTGCTAGCGTCTCTTCCGCTGCACCGCCCAAGCTCCCCAGAACCTATTCCACATGCCAGGTGAGAAGTTGCCATGCCGTGCTGCGTCTGTTATGCCTGGAAGCCAAGAGCCACACTGGCCCGGCACTCCTTTCAGCTTTGCGTTCACAGGCAGATCAGTGGCTAACACCGCTCAATTTGACAGTTGGTAAAGTGGTGTGTGACAACGGTGCCAATCTGCTTAGCGCATTGAAACGGGGCAAAATCATGCACGTGCCATGCATGGCACACGTCTTAAACTTGGTCGTGCAGCGATTCCTTGTCAAATACCCTGGGGTCCAGGACATCTTGCGGCAGGCAAGGAAAATCTCGGCCCATTTCAGAAGATCTTACACGGCCATGGCTCGCCTTGCTGACATTCAGCGACGACACAATCTGCCGGTCAGACGTCTTATTTGCGATTGCCCGACGCGATGGAACTCAACCTTCTATATGCTTGATAGCATATAAAAAGCATAAGGGTCAAGGACCAGTACTGGGTGGCAACGTACTTAGACCCCCGGTACAAACACAAAATGGCGGAAATGTTACCGCCGTCGCAGAGGGCTGTCAGAATGCAGCACTTCCAGGCCTTGCTTCGAGAAATGCTGCATTCTGCTTTTGCGTGCGCTGGCAGAGGAGCAATTCCCACTCCCAGAGAAGGAGTTGCGGGTACCAATCCAACAGCGCCTGCAAGAAGAGGCCGGTTTGAAGATGTGTTGGTGACTTTGGATATGAGGTCATTCTTTCAGCTGACCCATCGACAGGTGTCATCCGGATCCAGCATCAGGGAATGCCTAGACCATCAGGTGTCCGACTACATTGGGTTAACGGCCGATGTGGACACTCTGAGGAGTGATGAACCCCTGGACTACTGGGTGGGCAGGCTTGACCTCTGGCCAGAGCTTGCCCAATTTGCAATCGAACTGTTGGCTTGCCCCTCATCCAGTGTCCTGTCCGAAAGGACGTTCAGCGCAGCAGGGGGGATCGTGACCGATAAGCGTACTCGCCTAGCTCACGACAGTGTTAACTACCTCACATTTCTAAAAATGAATGAGGCATGGATCTCGGAGGAATTCAACACATGTGACCAGTAGACCATGTATATGTCTATAAACAATTTTTTTAATCAAGCACACAGACCTTCTCTCTTCATTTGGCTCACTTCCTTGTCCCAAAAAAGCACACCGTACTATATGCCCCTACCCTCCTCTTTGAAGAGGTTGAGCGGTGTCATATTTCTACTGGGGCTGCTTATGAGGGGATCACACCATCCCTGTGCTGTGCTGACTTCCTCCTGGGGGTTCTTATTATGAGGGGATCACACCATCCCTGTGCTGTGCTGAGTTTCTCCTGGGCCTGCTTATTATGAGGGGATCACACCATCCCTGTGCTGTGCTGACTTACTCCTGGGGGTTCTTATTATGAGGGGATCACACCATCCCTGTGCTGTGCTGACTTCCTCCTGGGGGTTCTTATTATGAGGGGATCACACCATCCCTGTGCTGTGCTGACTTCCTCCTGGGGGTTCTTATTATGAGGGGATCACACCATCCCTGTGCTGTGCTGAGTTTCTCCTGGGCCTGCTTATTATGAGGGGATCACACCATCCCTGTGCTGTGCTGACTTACTCCTGGGGGTTCTTATTATGAGGGGATCACACCATCCCTGTGCTGTGCTGACTTCCTCCTGGGGGTTCTTATTATGAGGGGATCACACCATCCCTGTGCTGTGCTGACTTCCTCCTGGGGGTTCTTATTATGAGGGGATCACACCATCCCTGTGCTGTGCTGAGTTTCTCCTGGGCCTGCTTATTATGAGGGGATCACACCATCCTTGTGCTGTGCTGACTTCCTCCTGGGGCTGCTTACGGTGCTGCTGTCAGTGCTGTATATCACGGTGCTGATGTCAGTGCTGTATGTCACGCTTCTGATGTCAGTGCTCTCTATCACGGTGTTGCTGTCAATGCTGTATGTCACAGTGCTGGTGTTAATGCTTTATGTCACGCTAAATGAAATAGATGCTAATAGTCTGCAGGAGATCTGCTGAACTAAAGGAAATGGCTGTTCTAACGCAAAAAAAACATGAAATAGATGCTAATAGTCTACAGGAGATCTGCAAAAAAAATAAAATAGATGTTAATATACTGCAGGAGATCTGATGAAAATAAATAGTAATCTACAAAAAAAAGAAAAATTAAATTGATTCTAACAGTCTGCAGGAGATCTGCTAAAAAAAGTGAAATGGCTGTTAATAGTCTACAGGATATCTGCTAAAAAAAAGAAATAGATGCTAATAGTCTACAGTAGAGCTGGTGAGAAAACAAAATAGATACTAATAGTCTGCAGGAGATCTGCAAAAAAAGTGAAATAGATGCTAATAGTCTGCAGGAGATCTGTTGAAAAAACGAAATAGATACTAATAGTCTGCAGGAGATCTTCAAAAAATAAAATAGATGCTGTAGCGGGGTCTCTTTAAGAACTATAAAACTACTGTTCCCAGAACTCCGCTGGTTCCCAGGATGCTTTGAGTTATGCCCCAGAGACTTATGGGGGAGGAAATATAAGGAGGGGGAGAGGCCTAGTTCGCTCTCTTTGGACACCCCCCTCTCTCCTAGCAAGAGGAGGTCTGTGCTGAACTGCTGAAAGCACAAGGCCTGAAGCCTGGGCCTTGTGCTCTTTTCCAAAGAGCTCTCTGCCAGCTTAGTTGCACCTGAGAGACATTTTCTCATCTTTGCTGCAGTACACCAGAAGGATTGAAGACTCGGAGGTCGGTGGATTCCTGTTCCTAGACAAAAAGGCAGAGAAACCGGACTTGGACTTGTCCGGGTGGTGAGAGCTGTTTAAAGACAGATGCTTTATCTTTATTATACGTTTGGATTACAAAGTTGTTCTTTAAGTGCACCACCGAAAGATTGCTAGCGAATATTGTTTTACTGGACTTCCATTTAGATCAGTCAGGCCTGACTGCATAGGTAGACAGTGCTGGGTGTTTACCCATGTGGGGAAGTAGCTGAAAAAGGGCAGCGCTAGAGTTGCATAGCAATACTTTATTATGCTGATTACTCTGTTTATCTTTATTACTGGTTACTGCAGGGACCTGATTATGTGTTGCAATCCAAATGTTTGATTCATGTTATTCCTTTTATAAAAACAATAAGTAAAGTCAGTTATATACTTTCAAGGATTGTCCATGAGCTTGAGTTATCCACCCACGCACACACACATATTTAGAGTATAAGCAATTTAATGTGTATTGCTAGATACTAACTGTGCCAAAGTGGGTAGTGCAGATTGCCGGGGGGGTTGGCGGAGCTGTGCTCAGGACCCAAACCAAACTTGCGGCCCTCTTAAGTGAGGGTATCGCTATAATGCTAATAGTCTGCAGGAGATCTTATTAAAACAAATAGTAATCTGCAAAAATTTTTAAATGAAATAGATAGTATCTATATTCTATTCTGGTCTATTGTTTAGTCTATTCTCTATTTCTATTCTAATCTTTTCTATTCAAATTCGAATTCATTCTATACGAAATTCGAATGTCGGAAAGAAATATATATATATATATATATATATATATATATATATATATATATATATATATATATATAACCATGTTCTGAAATTCGAATTTAGTATATAATGATTTTGATTTTAATAGAAAAGATTTTAATAGACTATAAAAGAATAGACTAGAAAAACGATAGAACAGAACAGAATAAAATATAATATATTCTATTCTGTTCTGTTCTATCGTTTTTCTAGTCTAATTTCTATTTTATTATAATCTTTTCTATCCAAATTTAAAATTAATTAATTTAAAAATTTGAATTCATACTATTCGAAATTCAAATTTATTCTATTCAAATTTGAATTTCAGAAGATCGTTGTATATTCTTTCTATTTTATTCTATTAAATTATATTTTTTTGTATTCTGTTCTAATCTTTTCTATTTGAATTAGAAATTTTGGAAGATGGTTAGCTACTTACTTATATATATCTGTCACATAAACTTTTCATACTTGTCATTGTCCACTTGCCACAAGTTGTGTATTGTATTTGTCCACTTGCCACGTCACCTGCCACAAGTTGTGTATTGTCCACTTTCCACGTCACCTGCCACAAGTTGTGTATTGTCCACTTGCCATGACACCTGCCACGATTGCCACGTGACCTGCCACGAGTGCCACATGACCTGCCACGAGTGCCACGTGGCCAGTCACGAGTGCCACATGACCTGCCACGAGTGCCACGTGGCCGGCCACGAGTGCCATGTGACCTGACACAAGTTCCATGTGACCGGCCATGAGTGCCACATGGCCAAGTTGTGGATTGTCCACTTGCCACGTCACCTGCCACCAAGTGACCCCAGATATGGGCAATATGCCAAGTACTTTTCTACAGCAGAGAATGACATTTTGCGACCTGACTTTGGGGCCACGTATCTCGGGGCCACTTATAGTTAGAAACACCAAATTTGGTATACAAACACAATAGAACTAGAACTACAAAATCTCCAAATTTGGTGTTTCTAGCACCAAGTGACCCCGAGATACATGGCCCTAAATTCGGGTCGCAAAATATTTTCGAATCCGGTTGAAATAGTTTCAAATGCAGTTGAAATATTTTCGAATCATGTTGAAATCATTTCGAATCCGGTAGAAATATTTTTCGAATTTGGTTGACATAACATATCTCGGGGCCACTTGTAGCTAGAAACCCCAAATTGGGTATGCAAACACAGTAGACCTAGCACTACAACATCTCCAAATTTGGGGTTTCTATCTCTAAGTGACCCCGAGTTACAGGGCCCCAAATTCGGGTCGCAAAATGTCATGCACTTTTCTGCAGCAGAGAATGACATTTTGTGACCCGATTTGTGGCCACATATCTCGGGGTCACTTATAGCTAGAAACACCAAATTTGGTATGCAAACACAATTGAACTAGCACTACAACATCTCCAAATTTGGGATTTATAGCTCTAAGTGACCCCGAGATACATGGCCCTAAACTCGGGTCACAAAATATTTTCGAATCCGGTTGAAATAGTCCACTATTTCGAATGCGGTTGAAATAGTCCAATGCGGTTGAAATAATTTCGAATCATGTTGAAATCATTTTGAATGCGACCGATTTTTCGAATTCAGTAGAAAAAAAAACGAAATCCGAAAACGAATTTAACGAATATAACTAAACAAAATGAATTAATTAACAAATTAAAACGAAACGATACTAAACAAATGTTTTCTTTTTGCACATGTCTAGTCTCAATGTAAAAAATGTCATTTTTAAATGAGCACTGATTGATTGATGCTTAACCACCTCAATACAGTGCACTTACACCCCCTTCCTGCCCAGACCAATTTTCAGCTTTCAGTGCTCTCACACTTTGAATAACAATTACTCAGTCATGCAACACTGTACCCATATGAAATTTGTGTCCTTTTTTCACACAAATAGCGCTTTCTTTTGGTGGTATTTAATCACTAGTGTTTTTTTTTTGTGCTAGAAATAAAAAAAAGACTGTCAATTTTGTGAAAAAAAAGCCTTTTCTTTGTTTCTGTCATAAAATTTTGCAAATTAGTCATTTTTCTTCATACATTTTGGCCAAAAAGTATACTGCTACATATCTTTGTTAAAAATAACCCAAACAACTGTAGTTTATTTGGTCTTTGTGAACGTTATAGAGTCTACAAACTATGGTGCCAATCACTGAAAATGTATCACATCTGATCACATTTGATGTACTGATGGCCTATCTCATTTCTTGAGACAATAACAAGTCAGGAAAGTACAAATACCCCACAAATTACCCCTTTTTAGAAAGTAGACATTTCAAGGTATTAAGTAAATAGCATGGTGAGTTTTTTAAGTTGTAATTTTTCCCACAATTTTTTCCCAATTTTTTCCCACAATTCTTTGCAAACTTAATTTTTTTCCAAAAGTTTTTGGAAAATGTGGAAAAAAATTAAAACACATTTTTTTCCCACAAAGGTGTCAATTCATCAGATATTTCCAACACATGGCATGTACATAGCAATGATGACATGCCAAAATACATTCTGCTACTCCTCCTGAGTATGGTGATACCAGATGTGTGAGCCTTTTACACAGCCTGGCCACATACAGAGGCCTAACACCCAAGTGGCACCATCAGGCGTTCTAGGAACATAAATTACTTATATCATTTCCTGGCAACCTATCATTTTGAAGGCCCTTCATATTTCTAACACATAGCATGTACATACCAAAAATTACAATCCAAAATAAATTCTATTGTGGAAAGGGTAAAAAAAAAAACATTACCTGTGCTCCACAGAGAGCACTGGACCAGGCAGCAGACAGGGATGTGCTTAGCGACAGCAATAGTAATTATCCAGGCAGCAGGCTGGATTATTGTCTATAGTCAGCACAAGGATATTGTCAGCATAGTAAAGTCCATAGAAATGGTCCAGGCAGAGACAGCCAGCACAGCCATAATATTGGTCCTGGTACACTGTTACCTGCAGACACTCATTGTACCACTCTTCAGCCCTTCATAAACATACTGTCTCTTGCTACAGCTAGTTATTTGCGTAGTCCAGGTAGCGGTGTTGTCCGTTCATGTGGCAGGCAGAGGCATGATGGCAGTAAGTCAGCAGCAGGCTGAGGGACGCAATCAGATAAGACCTGTGCACAGAGCTACAGGGGTAGAGGCTTCGACCCACCCAAATCTCTGTGAAGCCTCTAGACCCTAATCTGGAAATTCTAAAACCTGGAGAGAACAAAAAGAAAACAGTTTTCTCCATTCAGAAAAACAATTCTGGAGCCCCCCACATATGTGAGACTCCTGTGTACTACTGTAGCAGGGCAACAGATCAGTCCAAGCAGTAGGCAAAAGCATAGTCCATAAAACAGGCCAGGGTCAGTTCACGTGGAAGCAGACCAAACGGTAGGCAGAGCCATAGTCAAAAAACAGGCCAGGGTCAGTTCACGTGGAAGGCAGTGGCATGGTTATTTGGGCAAGTATGGAAAATGGAAGCACAGATGATGAAAATGGGGAAATTGTTAAAATATGGGCTAATATTTTAGGGATGTATGATAAAGTTAGAAGAATTCACCAATGCAAAGGCCAGGTTGGGAGGGACACTGGGGAGAATGGTAGCTGGTATCTTTTCGAAAACCTCTTTTGGTGCACACACAACCTTTTTATTTTGCCATCTTCGTCTTGCTTCAGATTTTGGAATGTTAAAGGGGAAGTGGCATTCATGAAGTCGGCAAACAACCTCAGAGCGAAGGTCCTCGGGGGGGGGGGGTTCTTTTGTGATAGATGAGGGACGTGACAACTTCTTCTATGAATTGTAGGAAGGGGACGAGGCTTTCTGTGGATTTGGTGTAGACTAAGTAGGAATTATAAACAGCCAAAAGGATGAGATAAATTGCTACCTTCTTGTACCAGAAAGGGGACATCCTTATCGACAAATAGGGCTGAATCATTTGATCATTGAAATCCACCCCCCCCCCATGTGGAGATCATAATCTTAGACACATAGTGGCTTTTAAATGGGACCTTGTCTTCTCTGAACCTCAATTGTAGTGTTGTCATGGATGGTGGACATCATGTGCACGTCCCTTTTATCCTTCCATCTCATGACCAGCACTTCATTGCATCTCAATGATGCTCTTTCCCCCCTTCACAGCTTTTTCTTTGCTAGAGATTGTGGGAAGCCCTTCCTATTTTTTCTGGAGATTTCCTGCAGGCCAGGGTTTTTGCAATTGTGACGCCAGCTCCTGAAGAGCATGCACTATGTTTTTGAAATTTAACGTTACACCTGATCCGCAGTTTGGTTTGGGTATAATTATTCCAAATTTTGACCTCAGCATCAGTCTGACTGGACTATAGGGTGTTCTGCCTGGCCATAGGGGGCGCTGTCTCTTCTGGCAGACATGGAAACACAGTCTGGTAGGGTGCTTTAAGGTTACTTTCTCTCAGAAGCCAGCCCAGTGGGAGTGTCACTCTTACTGTGCTTTCTGGGAGAAGGTACTTAAGATGCAGATGTCACGTGGTTCGGGGTTCCGGTCCAGAAGTATGCTCTGACTCCATGGTCCTGGTCCTCCTGCCCAGCCCCCAGGGTGCCTATGGCCTGGGGTGCGGATCCACCCGACTTTATGTCTCAGGGCTGGCTAGCCAGAGGCAAGTAAACTAAGGAAAGGTTTCAGAGGAGATCCAGTGCCATCTCAAGTTGTGGAGAGGCCCAGCGACTTCGTAGTTATCCATGGGAGGACTCTTCAGAAGAAGGCCACACAAGAGTTGGCTTTTTAGCAAGAGCCTGGTAAAGCTGAAGGACCTGAGTGAATCCTATCTCATGCGGTATCGCCGGACTGGCTGCAAGATACTGGTACCACACAAATGTTCTACAAGGTTTTAGTTTCCTACGTGTTCAACAACAAAGTCTGTGGCAGAGACTTATTCCTACGTGTTCTATAACAAAGTCTGTGGCAGAGACTTGTTCCTGATTTAAACACCCTGTTGGCTGCTAGGCCTTGTGAGAGAGGGACTATCCAACTAGAGTGAACATCCAGCTGTGAATGGCTATTCTCTGGATTTATTCAAAGTAAGAAAGCTCTCTATTACTGACTTTGACACTTAGACCCCTTTCACACCAAGGTCGTTTTGAAGGCGCTATAGCATTACAAATAGCGCCTTCAATCCACCCTAAAACATCTGCACCATTGTATGTAGTGTGAAAGCCCCGAGGGCTTTCACACTGCAGCGGTGCGCTGGAAGGACGTCAGGAAAAGTCCTGCCAGCAGCTTCTTTGGAGCGGTGAAGGAGCCGTGTGTTTACCGCTCCTCCATCGCTGCTCCCCATTGAAATTAATGGGGCAGCGCTGTAATACCGCCGGCAAAACGCCACTATTGCAAGCCTTTCTAGGCCACTAGCGGGGGGTAAAAGCTCTCCGCTTGCGGCCGAAATGTGCCTCAAATCCGACTGTAAAACTACGCTAAAAATAGCTGCGTTTTACCGCCGGCGCTATGGGCGGCGTGGTGTGAAAGGGGTCTAAGAGTACCTGGACTTTTCTCTTAATGCTCTGATCCTATACTAGAGACTGTTGTTAAATACGTTTTAGCAAATAAAAATCAGTTTAAGTGGATCTGTCGTCAGTCTCTAAAGTTTCTGGGCCATCTACCACGGGAACCCCTAGACACGAGAAGCGAGCGAGAGAAGGTAACGGTAAGCCCATTAAAATTTGGTAAAATAAATTGTTGGTAAAATAAATTTTCAGTGGAAGAAGTTTATATAATTTGTCGTAATTTGGATGATTGTGGGAATGGCACTGGGTGTTGTCGCTAAAATTAAGAAAGTGCATTATCATTTCGTATCAGGACCTGGCCATTACAGCAGAATAAATGGGCATGTTGTGGATGGGGTTAGTGTGGATGTCCTTCATTTTTTTTGTAAGCCCTATGTTTAGGGAGAGGCCCATAAACAATTTGAACTCCTCCAAATTCAGATCTCTCCGCTCAAACGGATGGGCATATGATGATTGGGGGTTGTTGACAATATACTGCTGGTCCAGAATGAATTGCAGCAAAGTGTCGGGCAAAAACAGATGAAAGCAATCAATTTATGAGAAATGGGTGGCAGCCATGTTGGGTTTTGCAAGACCACCTGGCATGTAGGTAGAGGCACTGGCTCTTGGGAATGTGACACTCCAGTAGTTGGGGGATTTGAATTTCCTGTGCTGGCACTCGGGCATGATGTGGCAGCGCTGGTACTGGGCATTTGTTCCCGGGGCCTAGCGCTGGTGGCAGTGCTGGTGCTGGGCCTGAGAATATAATCCTGGTTTCCAGAGTGCCGTGCCCTTTTAGGAGGGACCCATTCTTCCTCCGAATCATTTGCTGATTCACTATACTCAATCCATTCAAATTCCGAATTTGATTCGAAATCAGAATTGGAATCTGATGAGAACTCCCCTTTGCTCTCATCAGTCATGGAGAGGATCTGGAACGCCTCCTCACTGTTGTAAACTCTTTTGGACATGACGCTGAGGGCTGTGTGACAGGTGGCAGGTAGGGATGAGCTCCGTGTTCGAGTCAAACCCATGTTCGACTCGAACAACGTCTGTTTGTCTTTTGGCGAATTCCAAACATTATGGGCCATTCGCGCCAAATTCAAGTGGCGCGTCATGGCCCATAATTCATTGTGGCATCGCAGTGCATTGCTGGCTGATGATTGGCCAAGCATGCACTATGACCCGCATGCTTGGGCAATCACATCGCCTTCTGTACAGCAAGCCGTAATTGGCCAAGGTGGCTTTGGCCAATTATGGCTCAGGGGATTTAGTACACGCTCCACATGATATAAGGCCGCCTGGAAGTCGGCCTTGTGTAGTGTGTTCCGGTGTGCTGATAGAGAGAGAGAGAGATAGGCAGTGTAATTTCAGAGTGTATTGTGTATGTAGCGGCCACAACCCTTTGTAGGGCGACCTTGACTTATTGGGCTTACTGGTTACCTCCACTTGGCTTGTTGTTCCACGTCTAGGGGTTTCCAGGGTTGATACCCAACGACTTGGATGCTGACACCAATAAAGTCCTTTTGGGAAGGTTTTATTTTGCAAGGGTAACATCCAATAACACAGTCTTGTATAGGAACAGAAGGCAAGGGGCGAAGAATTCAGGCACCTTGAACTGCAGACTTAACAAAGTCTCTCATACCACCCAGAGAGTAGCCACTCACAGCTGGGCACTTCAAGGCTGAACAGATCTCTAGCCAGAGATCGTGGCAATCAGCACGTTGATTCAGAACTTGTAAAATCCTCCGAACATGTACAAGTTATAACGGAAAGTGAACAGGAACCTTCTTCCTCAGCACCTGGAACATTCTCTGTCTCCTTGATAGGACTGTAAAAAGCGTGGATTCGTCAATGTCATTCCCAACTCAGTAAGCAGGCACTTCTCAGGATGCCACTTGTCAGGTCAGTTTCACGAGCTGTGGTGCTCCTCCAAGCCGAGAGCACACCCTGACATCTTGAATCCTCCCTCAGTTACTGCGACTCGGACTATATATATATATATATATATATATATATATATATATATATATATACATTGTATTCAGGTTAGCTCGATTCGTTCCTGTGTACTGTGTCCTTTGCACAGTGTGCACTTAAAGCTACCCCAATTGCTGGTGGTCTTCTGATCTTATACCTCAGATAGGCAGCTGCAGTAATTACAGTTGGTGTACTGTGTACTCTGCAGAGTCTGCACCTAAAGCTAACTCAATTGCTGGTGTTCTTCTCATCCTATACCGCAGGCAGCTGCAGTAATTACAGTTGGTGTACTGTGTACTCTGCACAGTGTGCACATAAAGCTACCCCAATTGCTGGTGTTCTTCTGATCCTATACTGCAGGCAGCTGAAGTAATTACAGTTGGTGTACTGTATACTCTGCACAGTGTGCACTTAAATTTACCCCAATTGCTGATTTTCTTCTGATCCTATACCACAGGCAGGCAGGTGCAGTAATTACAATGGGTATACTGTGTACTCTGCAGTGTTCACTTAAATTTACCCCAATTGCTGGTGTTCTTCTGATCCTATACTGCAGGCAGCTGAAGTAATTACAGTTGGTGTACTGTGTACTCTGCACAGTGTGCACTTAAATTTACCCCAATTGCTGATTTTCTTCTGATCCTATACCACAGGCAGGCATGTGCAGTAATTAAAATGGGTATACTGTGTACTCTGCTGTGTTCACTTAAATTTACCCCAATTGCTGGTGTTCTTCTGATCCTATACCAAAGGCAGTTGCAGTAATTACAGTTGGTGTACTATGTACTTTGCACAGTGTGCACTTGAAGCTACCCCAATTGCTGGTGTTCTTCTGATCCTATATGGCAAGCAGCTGCAGTAATTACAGTTGGTGTACTGTGTACTCTGCACAGTGTGCACCTAAAGCTACCCCAATTGCTGGTGTTCTTCTGATCCTATACCACAAGCAGATGCAGTAAATACAGTTGGTGTGCTGTGTACTCTGCACAGTGTGCATTTAAAATTACCCCCAACTGCTGGTGTTTTTCTGATCCTATACCACAGGCAGCTGCAGTAATTACAGTTGGTGTACTGTGTAATCTGCACAGTGTGCACTTAAAGCTACCCCAATTGCTGGTGTTCTTCTGATGCTATATCACAGGCAGGCAGCTGCAGTAATTATAATTGTTATACTATGTACAGTGTGCACATAAAGCTACCACAATTGCTGGTGTTCTGCTGGTCCTATACCACAGGCAGCTGCTGCAGCAATTACAGTTGGTGTATTGTGCTACCTGCACAGTTTACAGCTAAAGCTACCCCACTTGCCATGTTCTGCTGGTCCTATACATCAGGCAGCTGTAGCAATTACAGTCGGTGTATTGTGCCACCGGCACAGTGTACAGCTAAAGCTACCTCAATTGCTGGTGTTCTGCTGGGCCTATTCCTCAGGCAGCTGCAGCAATTACAGTTGGTGTACTGTGCCACCTTCACAGTGTACATCTTAAGCTACCCCAATTGCTGGTGTTCTTCTGATCCTATACCACAGGCAGCTGTAGTAATTACAGTTGGTGTACTATGTACTTTGCACAGTGTGCACTTAAAGCTACCCCAATTGCTGGTGTTCTTCTGATCTTATACCACAGGCAGGCAGCTGCAGTAATTACAATTGGCGTACTCTGTACTCTGCACAGTGTGCACCTAAAGCTACCCCAATTGCTGGTGTTCTTCTGATCCTATACCAAAGGCAGCTGCAGTAATTACAGTTGGTGTACTGTGAACTCTGCATAGTGTGCACATGAAGCTACCCCAATTGCTGGTGTTCTTCTGATCCTATACCGAAAGCATCTGCAGTAATTACAGTTGGTGTACCGTGTACTCTGTACAGCGTGCACCTAAAGCTACTCCAATTGCTGGTGTTCTTCTGATCCTATACCAGAGGCAGCTGCAGAAATTGCAGTTGGTGTACTGTGTACTCTGCAGTGTGCACCTAAAGCTACCCCAATTGCTGGTCTTCTTCTGATCCTATACCAAAGGCAGCTGCAGTAATTACAGTTGGTATACTGTGTACTCTGCATAGTGTGCACATAAAGCTACCCAATTGCTGGTGTTCTTCTGATCCTATACGGCAAGCAGCTGCAGTAATTACAGTTGGTGTACTGTGTACTCTGCACAGTCTGCACCTAAAGCTAACTCAATTGCTGGTGTTCTTCTGATCCTATACCGCAGACAACTGCAGTAATTACAGTTGGTGTACTGTGTACTCTGCACAGTGTGCACATAAAGCTACCCCAATTGCTGGTGTTCTTCTGATCCTATACTGCAGGCAGCTGAAGTAATTACAGTTGGTGTACTGTATACTCTGCACAGTGTGCACTTAAATTTACCCCAATTGCTGATTTTCTTCTGATCCTATACCACAGGCAGGCAGGTGCTGTAATTACAATGGGTATACTGTGTACTCTGCAGTGTTCACTTAAATTTACCCCAATTGCTGGTGTTCTTCTGATCCTATACTGCAGGCAGCTGAAGTAATTACAGTTGGTGTACTGTGTACTCTGCACAGTGTGCACTTAAATTTACCCCAATTGCTGATTTTCTTCTGATCCTATACCACAGGCAGGCAGGTGCAGTAATTATAATGGGTATACTGTGTACTCTGCTGTGTTCACTTAAAGCTACCCCAATTGCTGGTGTTCTTCTGATCCTATACCGCAGGCAGTAATTACAGTTGGTGTACTATGTACTTTGCACAGTGTGCACTTGAAGCTACCCCAATTGCTGGTGTTCTTCTGATCTTATACCAAAGGCAGGCAGCTGCAGTAATTACACTTGGTGTACTCTGCACAGTGTGCACCTAAAGCTACCCCTGGGGGCGTGGCCTAGCGGCGGAGGAAGATGGCAGCTTAGAACGAGAGCTCCTCCATCCAGACCTCCTATTTCGCCTTAATCAGCGGGAAGAATACCCCTTTCTGGCAGGAATGATGGCTGGGAGAAGCTCCTCTGTCTCCCGGTCAACGCAGGATTCGTCCACGCAGCTTAGCCGCAACATCCCGGCAATGTTCCGCTCCCAAGCGGCGGATGTGCAGGCCGCATCTCAGACCCCGGACCACAGTACATCCGCAACCCCGTCGGATCTCCAGGGAGACTCCGCGGTGTCAGGTACGCACCGTTCGCACGTCCCTCCCCCTCTGAATCTGGCAGACCTACACTTGGTGGCCACAGACATAAAGAACACCCTGTTTGCTGCCATATCAGACCTCAGAGCAGATATTAGGGCAGTTGCATCCAGAGAGGAATGGGTGGAGGCCGCAGCCATGACACATGGGGCAGCCATTCAACAGGTGCAGCAGGTCTCCAGTGTACACGGACAGCACCTCCTGGATATGCATAGACACATGGAGGACCTGGATAACAGGGGGCGAAGGCGCAATCTTAGGGTACGCGGCATCCCGGAAACGGTGGAAGGTCCCCAACTACAAACTGCAATTTGGGCTATTTTTAATACGCTGTTGGGTAGACCTCCAGATGCGCCGGTGGAGATGGAGCGATGTCACAGAGCTTTAAGGCCCAGGGGCAGGGATACTGACCCCCCCAGGGATGCGGTGTGCTGCCTGGTAAGCTTTACTCAAAAAGAAGAAATTCTGAGGCTCGCGCGCAATCATGACCGCCTGGAGTATGAAGGGGCGCGTATCCAACTGTTCCAAGACCTATCTGCCATCACGCTACAGCACAGACGTGACCTTAGACCCCTGCTACAAGTTTTACGAGACCGCCGTATTCCCTACAGATGGAAGTTTCCATTTTGCCTGCAGGCCTCAGCTGGAAACCGTACGGCACACTTGAGAGTCCCGGCTGACTTGAGACCCTTTTGTGATACCCTGGACATTCCATATGTTGAGGTACCTGACTGGTACAGTGCCTTCTTGCGACCAGACCCCTGGATTCCCACCCAGCCTGACTCTACGCCCCGATCACACAGGCACCGGCCAAGGAGAAGGAGGAATTCTACTACCTCCCCGCCTAGGAGTCGAGGCGACATGGAAACGGAAGATAGTCCACGGGCTTCCCCCTCATCTGTTCGTCGCAGAACCGACCAGTGACTAGTTACTTGGGTGGGTGAGTAGTGTCTTGCCACCCCTTTGGTTTTTATCCTGATTTGTGTACTTGCACCTATATATGGCCATCCCAGAGGGCCCTCTGGGTGGTATCCTCTCGAGCAGCCTATCGTGACAGTAAACTGGCGAAGTGACGCAACTTGCAAGTAATGCGACCGCAGCAGCAGCAGACTGTAAGTATTTTCCCCAGGCTTGGGGCTGAGAACTGCCATACTGCATTGTGTTTATTAGGGCAATTATGGGACTTTTCGCCTAGCATGGCCAGACAGAGCCCCTGACTTTTGGTTTTGCTCTTAAGGCAATTAAAGGGGACAACTTCTCTCTGGTTGGGGTCCAAATTTAACTTCGCATGGATTGCTCACTGTTGCTATTGAACACTCTCCTTACATGCCACTGTGTGCCCCCTTGGCGGATTGGGGGTCCTAGCACTGCTCCTCCAGTTGAGTGTATGGGCTACCTTGCCTACTACGGGACGTATGCCCTATTACTTTCTCCCTACAGTCTTACTCTTAGCTTCTGCTGCTGGGACTGATGCCTTTGATCGCTACACTCCGCAAGGCGCATGAACTGACTTCAACCTCGGTGACTGTCACTGTCCTTATACGCCTGCTGTTTGGGATGGTTGCAATAATTGCTTTGATTCAGTATTCGATTGGGTGTCTCTTTTCAACATGTTGATGCTCCCCGATAGGGGATAGTTACCGTTTGACTTATGAATGTAATGTTTGATGGTCATTTTCACATGTTTAATGTTGGGGCCTAGAGAAAAAAAATTTTGTTGGGTGAGGATGCATGGACGTTTTGCCCGGGCACTTTCGGTACTACCTTAGCTGCTCTTGGCCGCATGGAAGCATCGCTGCAGTATGGGGCGCTTCGCTTATCTGTCCCGCTCTTCCAGTCTCTGGCGATTGGACCGGAGGCGTCGCAGTCTCTGCGGCGGCTGGAGACGTGGAAGATTCTGCTTCGCTGCTCCTTAGTGACCAAGGTCATCGGGTAGGGGACCCTATAAATTGATCCATCTGATGTGAAGCCTACTGTTTGCCTAATAATGGGTATAAGTTACAGGTTGGTTTTTGGGTGCAGAATGTTACCTTATTCTTTAGATGCCGGCAGTACTCTTTTTCGCTCTATAATAGGGGTGCGGGCCGGATTAGGGTCCCTTAGGAACATAGTTAAGGGGCGATATGTGGGGGGGATGGTTCCCCAACAGATCTAACCCTTTAGAAAGGGGGTTCTTCCCATACTATTCGAGCTAGACAGGGAGTCACCTGGGTGGGGTTAGCTGTGTGTCTCCCTCTATTGCTCGGCTTCGTTCTCACATCAAGAAGGCAGGTTCCCATCTTGAACATACCCGGAATTGGTTGTTCCGTTTTCCCCTTTTTTTTGTGTTATTGTAGGGCGACTAGGTGGGGTAGCAGGCCTATACTCACCTCTGGTTGATTTTCCCCTGGGACACCCCCAGGATACACACAGTACATTCAGTGGTAACCCCGGCAACGGCTGGGATTCCCACTGGGGATTGATAGATATCGCTTAAAGTTTTCTCCCTGAACACTAAAGGTCTCAATGTGCCGGAAAAACGGAGCAGTGTTTTGGCAGAAGCCCACAGACATAGGGCGCAAATCCTCTTTTTTCAAGAAACGCATTTCAAAACTGTCTCAATTCCCCGCTTGTCGGACAAGCATTTTCCGATGGTATTTCACGCAACCTCCCCTGACTCCAAGGCTAAGGGTGTCTCCATCTTGCTAGCCAAATCTCTCCCATTTGTTCTGACTGATCAACTAGTTGACCCGGAAGGCAGGTACCTCTTTTTGAAAGGGACCTGGAAAGACAAACATATAACTTTGGCGAATGTGTACTGTCCCAATACTAATAGAATCCCATTTTTGAAAACCGTTCTGTTGAAACTCGCTACTTTCCAAACTGGCCTCCTTATTTTAGGAGGGGATTTCAACCTAGCGCTGGATCCCTTGCTGGATACTTCGTCGGGAACGTCTTCACTTCCTTATTCGGCGCTACGGCAAGTCAAACTCCAACTTGCTTCTCTTGCGCTTCATGACACCTGGCGTACGCTCCACTCTAGTGAGAAGGACTACACCTTCTTTTCACATCCACACAATCGCTACTCGAGGCTGGACTACCTTTTCATACGACAGGCAGATTTGTCCCATCTAACTGATGCATCTATAGAAGCTATGACACTCTCAGACCATCATCCCATCACACTGACTTTGCAATTCCCACAGAGGGAGAGGCTGACCAGAATGTGGAGGCTAGATGCGTCCACCCTGTCAGACCCTGCGGATTCCACCCGTATAGAACAGGCCATAAGGGACTATTTTGCCACGAATGATACACCGGATGTGTCTCCTATGATGCAATGGGAGGCACATAAGTGCGTGATTCGGGGGCACCTTCTGGCAATCGCAGCTAGGAAAAAGAGGGAAAGGCAGGAACTGATAACGAATCTTATACAGGAGATTACTAAACTAGAATTACAGCACAAGCGTACTAAAGCCACTCAAGTGGCGCAGCGACTGGCAGATGTCCGGGCCCAATTGGTGGAGGAATTGTTTAGGCGGGCGCGTAAACGCCATATGTTGTCACAAAAGTTGTTCTACGAGCAGGGCAATAAACCTGGAAAATTACTAGCTCGCTGTTTACAAAAGCGTACTCTTGCCACGACGGTTCATCATCTGTCAGACGATGCCGGACGCTCCTTCTCAAAAAATGAGGATATTGCACAGCAATTTCTTCGTTACTATAGTAAGTTATATAATTTAGATGAAGGCGGCCGTACCCTCGCGGAAGATGGGGCTCGCTCGCGATTGATTGGGGAATTTCTGGGCAAATATAGCCCCAAAGCATTGTCGGTTGAAGAGCGTGTTGGCCTGGAAGCCCCCTTGTCCTCTGAGGAATGGGAGGCGGCCTTGAAGTCGATGAAGCCGGGTAAAAGCCCGGGTCCAGACGGCTTCTCAGTACAGTACTACAAAATCTACGGGGCTTTATTGGTACCGTGATTTCTTCAAGCCTTTAACTCACTGGCTAAGGCCCCCCAAACCCCTGATACGCTTTTAGAAGCGTATATTACAGTGTTACCCAAAGACGGCAAGGATCCCACTGACGTTAAGAATTATCGCCCGATCTCGCTTTTAAACGTAGATCTGAAGCTGTTTGCGAAGATCATTGTGAACCGTCTGGCATTTTACGTCCCTGCCTGGGTGGGGAGGGATCAAGTAGGCTTCGTGCGGGGGAGGGAAGCGAGGGACAACACGATTAAGGCCTTAAATCTTCATCATTGGCTGACCTCCTCCCAACAGGAGGGTTTTTTTTCTAGCCATGGATGCGGAGAAGGCGTTCGACAGGGTGGCCTGGGACTACTTACAAGCAGTGCTTCGGGCCCTGGGCCTGGGCAGCAATATGTGTACCTTTATTGGAGCCTTGTATTCTAATCCCAGGGCCAGGGTCAAGGTTAATGGTCACCTGTCGGACGCCTTCCCCATCCGAAATGGCACTAGACAAGGGTGCCCTCTCTCTCCTCTTCTGTACGTCCTCACCCTGGAACCCCTTTTGCGCTGCATTAGGCTTCACCCGGACATCAAGGGTATAACAGTGCGACATAAGGAATACAAAGTCGCGGCTTTTGCGGACGATATCCTGCTTTTTCTCACATCCCCATTGACGTCCCTGCCAAATCTAATGCCACTCCTGGAACAATTCAAACGTATAGCCAACCTAAAACTTAATTACTCTAAATCGTTCGCGCTGAATGTTTCCCTGCCACATGGTCTCGCCCAACAATGCCAAGCCAACTTTCCTTTTAAATGGAGCTCGGATGCTATTACATATCTAGGCATACAGTTGCCTGGCAAGCTGAGTTCCCTTTACGAGAGGAATTTTCTCCCCGAGCTTAAAGCTATTCAACAGGACCTACAGAAGTGGGATGTCCCGACTTTATCGTGGTTTGGGCGAGCGGCTGCTCTTAAAATGACCGTGCTTCCACGACTTCTCTATAAAATGCAAACGATCCCCATTCGTCTCCCTCCGGCTTTTTTCACAACTTTTAAAAGACTTTGTAGATCCTTCCTCTGGGGCTCTAAATCGCCTCGCATCGGGTGGGAAACACTGGTTCGACCCAAAGCTAAGGGTGGGATTGGCCTACCCGACCTTAAACGTTATTATTGGGCAGTACACATGGCCAGAGTAGTGGACTGGAAGATACATACGCGTTGCAAGGACTGGACAGAACTTGAAAAGCTTATTGTCGGTCATGATCTGCAAGCCCTGCCTTGGAGCACTAAGCGGCCCACGGGGCACCAGCTATCGGTACACCCTCTTGTTGGGGCGACCCTACAAGAATTCACCAGGGCTTGCAAAGCAATGGCGCTTTCCCACACAGAGAGTCCGATTACTCCTATTAGGGGTAATCCTGACTTCCCACCAGGCCTGTCCGCTAGCTTCCTAGCTCAAGAATGGCCGTCTACGGAGATGGTGGCGAAGCAGTTTTTTAGGAGGGGCAGATTCTTGAGTCAACAAGACCTGGCTAAACTATCTGACACCAAGACGTTCCCGTATTGGCCCTACATACAGCTGAAACATTTCTTAGATGACCCAGGGAGGAGAGCGGGATACCTGACTGAGCCTACTGTTTTTGAAGCTCTGTGCTCCAGCAAGACCCCCCAGAATCACGTGATCTCGGCTTTGTATGCTTCTATGTTTAAAACTCAGCACCCAAGCAGGAGTCCGGATCGGGTCTTCTGGGGGTCTGTGCTGGATCGGGAGATAACGGATAAAGAGTGGGACCGTATACATCTATATATTCATAAGGGGTCCCAAAATGTACACACGCAGGAAAGTGGTTATAAATTGAAGATGAGATGGTATAGAACCCCGGACTTGCTTCATAAGATCTTCCCGACGGTCTCTGATCAATGTTGGAGATGCGGACGGGAGTTAGGTACCCTTCTTCATATCTGGTGGGGTTGTCCCCTGATCCAACCCTACTGGAGGGAGGTGCATAAGGTAATTTCGGAGGTTTCACCCTTGGCTTTGGAGTTTACCCCTGCACAATATTTATTGCACTTATCGCATATTCCCCAGAAGAAATATTGTAAATCTTTGGCGATACACATGATCAACGCTGCTAGGCTTTGTATCCCGGTACTTTGGAGATCTGTGTCCCCCCCCTCGATTAAAAGCTGGTTTCTTCGCATTAATCGTATAGAAGCGATGGAGGAGCTGATTCATACAGCGCAGGATAGGATTGATCGCTTCTCTGCAGTTTGGGGAGAGTGGCGGACTTTTAAACTTTCCCAGAGATATCTTGCACGGATGCATTCCTAGGAGATAGTGATACACTGCTAATGGGAATCTTCCCAACTGGCACATTCCATGTGGGTAGTGCGTACAGCACGGCCTATCTGGACATAGCTACAGTTCTGGAGTACAATGGTGCCTCCCCCTGTTGTTGGCTTCACCGGGACGGAGAGGGTAGCTGGTGGTTAATCCACCCCCGATCCGTTCAAAGGCTTATCTGAGCTTTATCCACTCCCTCCTACCTCAATGTTCTTCCTCTTTCAGTCCCAGCTGGTTCTCCCTCTTACACCCCCCCCCCCTTTTTATTTATTTATTTATTTATTTATTTATTTATTTATTTATTTCTTTCTCCCTTCCCCTCCCACTACCTTCTAGGAACTATTAGCGATCTTCGTGCCATGGCCGTCAGTATTGCAACAGTTAATGGTGATCAGGGGCATGAGGCCACTTTGAATAAGATTGAATGTAGACAGGACTCTGCATGCTATGGGTTTCTCCTTGGCAACTTAGTGTCTGCAATGTGCTTTTCTTAATTATTACGACTGCTGTTAATGGATGTTTATATACAAAGTTGTATAGATGGTTACCGAGATACTGTATGGTTCACTGTCCCTTCTTTTTCTTTTTTTCTGTAACCCTGTTTTTGCTTATTGTTATCTTGGAAATATAATAAAAATTCTAAAGTTAAAAGCTACCCCTATTGCTGGTGTTCTTCTGATCCTATACCAGAGTCAGCTGCAGAAATTGCAGTTGGTGTACTGTGTACTCTGCACAGTGTGCACCTAAAGCTACCCCAATTGCTGGTCTTCTTCTGATCCTATACCAAAGGCAGCTGCAGTAATTACAGTTGGTATACTGTGTACTCTGCATAGTGTGCACATAAAGCTACCCAATTGCTGGTGTTCTTCTGATCCTATACGGCAAGCAGCTGCAGTAATTACAGTTGGTGTACTGTGTACTCTGCACAGTGTGCACCTAAAGCTACCCCAATTGCTGGTGTTCTTCTGATCCTACACCACAAGCAGATGCAGTAATTACAGTTGGTGTGCTGTGTACTCTGCACAGTGTGCATTTAAAATTACCCCCAACTGCTGGTGTTTTTCTGATCCTATACCACAGGCAGCTGCAGTAATTACAGTTGGTGTACTGTGTAATCTGCACAGTGTGCACTTAAAGCTACCCCAATTGCTGGTGTTCTTCTGATGCTATATCACAGGCAGGCAGCTGCAGTAATTATAATTGTTATACTATGTACAGTGTGCACATAAAGCTACCACAATTGCTGGTGTTCTGCTGGTCCTATACCACAGGCAGCTGCTGCAGCAATTACAGTTGGTGTATTGTGCTACCTGCACAGTTTACAGCTAAAGCTACCCCACTTGCCATGTTCTGCTGGTCCTATACATCAGGCAGCTGTAGCAATTACAGTCGGTGTATTGTGCCACCGGCACAGTGTACAGCTAAAGCTACCTCAATTGCTGGTGTTCTGCTGGGCCTATTCCTCAGGCAGCTGCAGCAATTACAGTTGGTGTACTGTGCCACCTTCACAGTGTACATCTTAAGCTACCCCAATTGCTGGTGTTCTTCTGATCCTATACCACAGGCAGCTGTAGTAATTACAGTTGGTGTACTATGTACTTTGCACAGTGTGCACTTAAAGCTACCCCAATTGCTGGTGTTCTTCTGATCTTATACCACAGGCAGGCAGCTGCAGTAATTACAGTTGGTGTACTCTGTACTCTGCACAGTGTGCACCTAAAGCTACCCCAATTGCTGGTGTTCTTCTGATCCTACAGTATATATTATTAAATGAACTGCAGCTCACTGAGTCACCTGTCTGAAAGTGTCTTTGAACACGTACTCCAGGAATGGCCTACAGTCAGGTACAGGCTTGGCTAGACTATATATATACAAGCCTGTATATATATATATTAAATACACTGCAGCTAACTGAATCAACTGCCTGCCTAAATTAGATTAGAAATAGTACAGCAGGAACGGTCTGCAGTTAGGTATAGCTAACTGAATAAACTGCCTGCTCAAAGTGAATGAAATGAGACACTTTCTCTCTATCTATCTCTCTCTCCATCAGCAACACACTGCACATGGCCGACGTGCAGGTGGTCTTATATAGTGTGGGGAGTGTACCCCCTGAGCCATAATTGGCCAACGGCACTCTGCCTTTGGCCAATTATGGCTCTGTTTGCTTACGGGCTGTGATTGGCCAAAGCATGCAGGTCATAGTGCATACTTGGCCAATCATCAGCCAGCAATGCATTGCGATGACGCAGTGCATTATGGGCCATGACGCACCGCTCGAATTTGGCGTGAACGGCCTATAATGCTTGTTCTTCGTCGAACGATTGAATGGCTGATGTTCAAATCAAACTCATGTTTGACTCAAACAGACAGCCCATGCCTACTGGTGAGATGGAATTTGATGGGCGCTGGTGAAGCGGCATTGATGGGCACTGGTGAGGCTGTATTTGATGGGCACTGGTGAAGCGGCATTGATGGGCGCTGTTGAGGCTGTAATTGAGGAGCGCTGGTTAGGCTGTATTTGATGAGCACAGGTGAGATGGAATTTGATGGGTGCTAGTGAAGTGGCATTGATGGGTGCTGGTGAGGCTGCATTTGATGGGCGCTGGTGAGGCTGCATTTGATGGGCACTGGTGAGACGGAATTTGGTGGGGGCAAAACTGTAAAATGTCCACAATTAGAAAAGTGTTGCATGCAAAATAGTAGCGGTCATTAAAAAGGGGTGTACATGGGCAGGGAAAGGGGGGTGGAGTCAGGGGTGGAGCCATGGGGGCGGCAAAATGAGGTTTCTCCTAGGGTGTCAAAAATCCTTGCACCAGCCCTGTGTCTAATACTATTCTAATATATTGGACTGAAAGTGCTAGTTGGTGTTTTAGTTGAAAAATCACAATATCTGTATTGCTTTCTGTCATTGCTCATATACTATGGATATCCAATACAATCTGTATAATATGTATATTCTTTTACGTACTGGTTACAATTACTGTATGCATTGAAAGAGCAATTTATCAATAAAAAAGTTTTTATAAAAAAAGTCTAAGGGACATGAACATGAAAAATCCAAAGTGCTCATTTTAAAGGCTTAAATGCAAGTTATGACCATAAAAAGTGTATGGGAACCGGGTACTGCCCTGGGGGACATGTATCCATGCAAAAAAAAAAGTTTTTAAAAAAGCAGTGATTTTAATGATGTTTAAAGTGAAACAATAAAAGTGAAATATTCCTTTAAATATTGTGCCTAGGGGGTCCCCTTAGTCTGCCTGTAAAGTGGCACAACTGTTCAATGTATAAAACATGCCGTAGCAATAAGGACATTTTGCAAGGAAAAAATGTAATTTAAACTGGCTCGCAGCTGTATTGTATTGCCGTCTCCCAGCAATACATATGAAAAAAAAAAAAAAAAAATGCCGTAGGGTCCCCCCCCCCCCCCCCAGTCAAAATTATGCCTTTCCGGTCTAATTTGAATTTTAAGGGGAACCTCACACCAATTCTTTATTGTGTAGGATCCCCCCAAAATCCATAATAGACCCTTATCCAAGCATGCAGCCCGGAAGGTCAGGATGGGTAGGGCAAGCGAGCGCCCCCCCCCCAGAACCATACCAGGCCACATGCCCAAAGCACCTTGTCGCCATGCTGATTTTGACAAGGGCCTCTTCCCAACAACCCTGGGCTGTGGTTGTCAGGGTCTGCGAGTGGGGACTTATCAGAATCTGGAAGTCCCTTTTAAAAAGGGTGCCCTCAGACCCTGCCTCCCCATGTGAATGGGTATAGGGTACATCATACCCCTACCCATTCACCAAAAAAGTATCAAAAAGTAAAAACCACAAGAGACAGTTTTTGACAAATTCTTTATTAAAAATAAATTTAAAAAAAGCGTCCTGCAATGTAAATCCACCATCAATCACACCACCTGATGTACCAGAAAAATAGAAAAAAATGGAAAACCCTCCACCTCTGTTCTGTTGGAGGCTGTCAGCCATATGCCCTTTCTTTGCTTTGGCAGCTCTTATATAGGCAAGGGCAGGGCCACCTGGTTATGTCACCGGGTGGTTCCGCCCTTGCCAATATAAGAGCTGTTGTCAGGTACCTGGTGGTAGAGTCTGGTATGCAGAGGGAGGCCTCTCTTACACCTCTGACTCAAGGCCCCTGATAGAGAAAACAGGAGGCACAGGAGTGCAGAGTCGCACGAGAACCTGGCAAGGTTGCTGGTAGAAGAGCTGGACCGGAACTCAAGTAGGAACTGGAACGGACCCAGGAACAGCTGTCAGACTGTAAACTGGAGCTCAGGCAGAAGCAGGCAGATGGACTGGAAGCATTGGCACACGAGTCCAGAACAGGTGGACACTGAAGCAGGTTTGGCAACAGGCTGGCAGCAAGGTATAAGATGGAGAAGGCAAGAACGTGGTGTCAGGTATAGGCAGGTTCGGCAACAGGCTGGCAGCAAGGTAGCAGAAGGAACAGGCAGGAACGTAGTCAATATAGGCCAAGGTCAGATGCAGACAGATAAGCAGGGATAGTCAGGAGCAAGCTGAGTAGGGCAACTGGAGCAGGTACATGTAAATGATAATCAGGGATCACGGGTAACGTTTTAGACCAGACAGCACTTATCCAAGGAAGCAAGGCAGTTTAAATAGTCTGTTAGCATCACAAATGTCACTGGACGTGCACGGGTGTGTGTGCCCGTGCGCACCAACGTTGGCATTTCATGTGGCACTAGTGCACAAGTATGTGCGCGTGTGCATAGGTGAGCACAAACGTGCCCGTGCAGCCCTGTTCAGTGGGACATGCAGAACAGGAGGACATCTGTGGTCGCCATCTTGATTGCTGGCCAGTGTTCATCATCTTACTTTAAAAAAGTAATTAGTTAAGTTACAAATTACTTCTCCCAAAAAGTAATTGCGTTAGTAACTCAGTTAATACATTGGAAAAGTAATTAGTTACTTAGCAAAGTAACTGTGACTTTTTTTTTTATATTCTAAGGGGCGGGTCTAGTATTACTGTTCTATTTGCCCTCTGTACCCCCCCGCACGTCTCTTTTCCCTCTGTACCCCCTGCACGTCTGTCCCCCCCACACATATATCTGTTCCCCCTCTGTACCCCAATACACGTCTGTCACCCCCCCACAAACATATATCTGTTTCCCCTCTGTACATCTGCCCCCACCCCCCCAAACTCATGGGTTGGATCATTCCTCGGATCAGATAATTTTTCGGATCAGCAGGTAATGATTGAATTTGCAAAAACCTGTGAAAATTACACCACCATATAGTCCCCACTGTAATATACACAATCTTCCTACTGTAATATCCACATCATCTCCCCCACTGTAATATCAGCTGAGTATGGCTGGGTATGGCTGAGCATGGCTGGGTACGGCTGGGTATCACCGAGTATGGTTGGGTATTACCAGGTATTGCAGAGTATGGCAGAGTATGGCTGGGCATTACCGAGTATGGCAGAGTATGGCTGGGTATTACCGAGTATAGCAGAGAATGGCTGGGTATGGCAGAGTATTGGCTGGGTATGGCAGAGTATTGGCAGGGTATTGCAGAGCATTGGCAGGGTATTGGCAGGGTACTGCAGAGTATTACATGGTATTGGCAGGGTATTGGTAGGGTACTGCAGAGTATTGGCAGGGTATTGGCAGAGTATTGGCAGGGTACTGCAATGTATTGGCAGGGAATTGCAAAGTATTGGCAGGGAATTGCAGAGTATTGGCAGGGTATTGAAGAGTATTGGCAAGGTATTGGCAGGGTACAGCAGAGTATTGGCAGGGAATTGCAAAGTATTGGCAGGGAATTGCAGAGTATTAGCAGGGTATGGAGAGATGGCTGTGTGACTGCAATTGTCACAGCAGCACTGTGGGCACTACAGATCCAGCCAACAGCGCTGCTGCCATCCGATTTCTCCCCTCCACTGTACAGATCTGTACACAGAGGGGAGAGAGGAACCGGCGTCATCGTGACGCCGGTTTGTTTACAAGTGATCGCTCTGTCATTTGACGGAGCAATCACATTGTAAACGGTCGCACCAAGATGGCTGCCGCTTCGGAGCTAGCCCGAAACTGCAGCCTTTCCTAAGGCCGGAGCGCTCCGGATTGCCGTGCGTGATGATCTGTTGTGCCTCTAGTGGTGGTAGATGTAATTGTGGCAATTACATCTACCCCCCCCCCCCCGTGGCAGTAGATGTGATTGCGGTAACGCCACCCAAGTAATGGGAACAGTGTTACCATGAGGGGAAGAGTAATCAGATTACTCTTTACCCTCAAAAGTAACGGCGTTAAGTAACGCCGTTTACTTTAATTCCATTACTTACATTATTGTTGCTGGCATGCCCTTCCTGACGTTGCCCCCTCCCAAGGGACAGCCTCTGGCTGCTCAATCGGGCCAACTTTAAAGGATAGGATCTCTTGAATGCCTGAACAAGTCTTTCAGCGAGAACATTATCCTCGGGTTCCCATGAATTTTCCTCCGGACCATACCCTTTCCATTTAACGTTGGTTAAGGTGGACCCCTATCCCATCCAAGGAATGGATAAGGGGTCACGGGTTTTAATAAAGCCACGTGAAAGACAGGATGTATCTTAAAGAAATCTGGCAGCTCTATCTCATAGGCCACATCATTGATCCTCCTCCTTACCGGGAAGGGTCCCATGAATTTAGGACCTAACTTTTTAGAAGGACATGCTAGTTTTAGGTTTGCTGTGGGCAGCCAAACCCGATCACCAGGTTCCAGCACTCTATCTAGTGCGAAACACATCAGTATCCTGTTCTGCTGTGACATGCTCTTTTGGATTTTGTGTTTTTTTTTAAATAAAAGGCTTTTTTTGGAGTGCGGCTGTCCAGAACCACTTTTCATTCATCACCGGGTTCCAGCATTAGCTCTCCCCACATCTTCTTATCAAAGATCTTTTTGTTATGTTCTTGTATTTTAGCCATAGTTGTTTGTAGCAGTTTGTTATTGGTATCAAAGAAATTTACGGTTTCAACGACGGGAGGTACTGAACATATTTGGAATAGCACTGGTCAGAAATGATGGGTTAAATCCGTAATTAGCAAAAAAATGGGGGACTGTTTTGTGGCAGAGTGGATGGAGTTGTTATAAGCGAATTCCGCTAAAGGTCATCTTGTGAAAATGAGGAAAAACAACGTAAAATATTGCTAGAGAGTCTGGTTAGTTCTCTCTGTTTGCCCATTTGTTTGGGGACTGGTATGCAGAAGAGAATGGCAACTCAATTCCCAAGGTTTCGTATAGTGACCTCTAGACATGTGCAGAGTAAAATATTTTGTTTCGTAATTTCGTTTTCGTCCGAAAACTTAATTTATTTAGTTACTCCCGAAATTCGTTTTTATTTATTTCGTTTTTCGTTCAAAAATTGCATTCGTCCGAAAATCCACATGAATTACGATCGAATCTGTCTTTGAAGGCTTATGGTGTCTGTCGAATGTATAAAGAAGATTCGATGGAGCTAGTATACAGCATACTTTAGAACCATATTAAAGTCTATGGGACTCCAACGTTCAAAATCTAAAGTGCTAATTGTAAAGACTAATTTGCAAGTTACTGTCCTAAAAAGTGTTTGGGGACCCGGGTCCTGCCCCAGGGGACATGTATCAATGCAAAAAAAAGTTTTAAAATCGGCCATTTTTTCGGGAGCAGTGATTTTAATAATGATTAAAGTGAAACAATAAAAGTGTAATATTCCTTTAAATTTCGTAGGGGGGGGGGGGGGGGTTGTCTATAGTATGCCTGTGAAGGGGCGCATGTTTCTGGTGCTTAGAACTGTCCCTGCACAAAGTGTCATTTGTGCAGGAAAAAAAGTCCTTTAAAATCACTCGCAGCTATTATGAATTGTCCGCTCCGTAATACAGAGAACACTCATTGAAAGTCATCGATAAAAAAATAAAAAAATAAATAAATAAATAAAAAAGCGTGGGGGTCTCCCAAATTCAATTACCAGGCCCTTCAGGTCTGGTATGGATATTAAGGGGAACCCTGCCTCAAATTTAAGAAAAAATTTGATGTGGGGTTCCCCCTAAATATCCATAACCAGACCCTTCAAGTCTGGTATGGATATTAAGGGGAACCCCGCGTCAAATGTAAAAAAAAATTGACGTGGGGTCCCCCTAAAAATCCACACCAGACCCTTTATCCGAGCACGCAACCTGGCAGGCCGCAGGAAAAGAGGGGGGGACGAGAGAGCGGCCCCCCTCCCTCCTGAACCATACCAGGCCACATGCCCTCAACATTGGGAGGATGCTGTGACCCCTCAAAGCACCTTGTCCCCATGTTGATGAGGACAAGGGCCTCATCCTCACAACCCTGGCCGGTGGTTGTGAGGGTCTGCGGGCGGGGGGCTTATCAGAATCTGGAAGCCCCCTTTAACAAGGGGACCCCCAGATCCCGCCCCCCCCCTGTTTGAAATGGTAAGGGGGTACAAAAGTACCCCTACCATTTCACAAAGAAAGTGTAAAAAATAGTTAAATAAGACAAACACACTTTTGAAAAAATTCCTTTATTAAAAATAAAAAAAAAATAAAAAAAAGATTCCAGCGGCGGTAATCCACTCTTGCTATCCAGCGACGGATGGTCATCTCTCCAGCGATGGCTCATCTCATCCAGCGCAGCGTATCCATCCTTCTTCTGTCTCCACGGTGGAGACACTGCAAGGATTCCGGCGGCCTGACGTTTCTTATATATGGAGGGCGGGGCCACCCGTCACCTGACCCCGCCCCCCTCTGACGCAAGGGGAAACCCGGGGTTCCCTGTGACGTATGGGTGACCCCGCACCCCTCTGATGTAACACAGGCAGGTTTCCGTTACATCAGAGGGGGCGGGGTCACCCATACGTCACGGGGAACCCCGGGTTTCCCCTTGCGTCAGAGGGGGGCGGGGTCAGGTGACGGGTGGCCCCGCCCTCCGTATATAAGAAACGTCAGGCCACCGGAATCCTTGCAGTGTCTCCACCGCGGAGACTTCTCCATTCGGACGAAAACGAATGCACATGTCTAGTGAGCTCCAGAACCTTGAGGTAAATTGTACCCCCCGGTCGACACAATGTTTGCGGGGACTCTAACACAAAATAAAAAAGTCAAAAATAGTTGTGGTTTTATTTTTCTTCCCTCTCACTATTGTTCGCTCTCTATTGTTCTCTCTGTGTTGTTACTGTATTTTAGAACTGTAATGCTTTATTTTGACTATGTTTTATTGTATTTGCTTTGCAAGTATGGTATGTCTTATGCCGCGTACACACGGCCGAATTGTATGACGTACTTAGTCCATTGAAACACATTTCAACGGACAATCCGCTCGTGTGTGGGCTTCAGTGGACTTTTTCAGTGTGCAGTCCGGAGTACTAACAATTTCGGTTTGCACAACAATCTTTCCATCGTACTTTGGTTTCAGCGGACAATACGGTCGTCAGTATGCTAGTCCGACGGACTAAGAATAGCGCATTCCCAGAAAGGATTTACAGGGCTTTGCTGTGTCTTGGACTTCCTATTTCTAGTCCCGTCGTATGTGCTGTACGTCATCACGCAAGCTTTCGGCGGACTGTTTGTGTATCCGTGTGTGGCCAAGTCCGTTCGGTAGAAAGTACGCCGGATTGTCCGCCGGATTGTATGACGGACTAATTTGACCGTGTGTACGCGGCATTACTGTTATATTGTAATGTTACTTTGTTTTATTACAAACAGCATGTGACCTGTTTAGACCCCAACATTAACATAAACGTGCCTCCATCCCTGTTATGTAGAAAAAAGGAAAACAGGGGGAGTTGTGGGACTTTAAATGAGGAATGGATATGTATTTAGAATAATTTAGGATGCCTAGAAATAAATTCATTATCACAATCCCTATGTGGGAAGATCTGTGTAGCCATAGATAGTTGCTGATCAATACAGCAAATTCAATTCAATTCAATTCATGAGTATTTTTTAATGTATCATAATATATAATACATAAATCATGCTTAACAAAAAAAATAATAATAATCATGTTTGATATATTTAATATTTATAATAGAAAAGACATAATTAGTACAAACAATCACAATTAAAAAATTGAGTGGATCCACAGGTCAAGTGAACATGGTTATCCTGGGGTATGAATATAATTAAGGAGTTAATGATCGGGTAAACTTGACTTATCATCCCTAAGTATGAACTTTTGGACTAATCTGGGATGTCTAAAAGTAAATTAATTGTCACAGTCCCTGAATGGGAAGATCTGTGTAAACATAAGGAATTGCTAATCAATCCGATATATTAAATACAATTCAATTAATGAGTAATATATAAGGTATCACAATATATAAATCATGCATACCATAGCATAATAGAAATAGCGGTAATCGTATTGACATATTGAATATATATACATATATATATATATATATATATATATATATATATATACAGTGGTGTGAAAAAGTGTTTGCCCCCTTCCTCATTTCCTGTTCCTTTGCATGTTTGTCACACTTAAGTGTTTCGGAACATCAAACCAATTTAAACAATAGTCAAGGACAACACAAGTAAACACAAAATGCAATTTGTAAATGAAGGTGTTTATTATTAAAGGTGAAAAAAAATCCAAACCATCATGGCCCTGTGTGAAAAAGTGATTGCCCCCCTTGTTAAAACATACTATAACTGTGGTTGTCCACACCTGAGTTCAATTTCTCTAGCCACACCCAGGCCTGATTATTGCCACACCTGTTCATAATCAAGGCATCACTTAAATAGGAGCTGCTTGACACAGTAAGGTCCACCAGAAGATCCTTAAAAGCTACACATCATGTCGAGACCCAAAGAAATTCAGGAACAATTGAGAAAGAAAGTAATTGAGATCTATCAGTCTGGAAAGGGTTATAAAGCCATTTCCAAAGCTTTGGGAATCCAGCGAACCACAGTGAGAGCCATTATCCACAAATGGCGAGGAAATGGAACAGTGGTGAACCTTCCCAGGAGTGGCCGGCCGCCCAAAATTACCCCAAGAGCGCAGCGAGGACTCATCCAAGAGGTCACAAAAGGCCCCACAACAACGTCCAAGGAACTGCAGGCCTCACTTGCCTCAGTTAAGGTCAGCGTTCATGCCTCCACCATCAGGAAAAGACTGGGCAAAAATGGCCTGCATGGCAGAGTTCCAAGGAGAAAACCACTGCTGAGCTAAAAGAACATCAAAGCTCGTCTCAATTTCTCCACAACACATCTTGATGATCCCCAAGACTTTTGGGACAACATTCTGTGCACCGATGAGACAAAAGTGGAACTCTTTGGAAGGTGTGTGTCCAAGTATATCTGGCGTAGAAGGAACACTGCATTTCATAAAAAGAACATTATACCAACAGTAAAATATGGTGGTGGTAATGTGATGGTCTGGGGCTGTTTTGCTGCTTCAGGACCTGGAAGACTTGCCGTGATAAAAGGAACTATGAATTCTGCTGTCTACCAAGAGATCCTGAAGGAGAATGTCCGACCATCTGTTCGTGTACTCAAGCTGAAACGAACTTGGGTTCTGCAGCAGGACAATGATCCTAAACACACCAGCAAGTCCACCACCGAATGGCTGAAGAAAAACAAAATGAAGACTTTGGAGTGGCCTAGCCAAAGTCCTGACCTGAATCCTATTGAGATGTTGTGGTATGACCTTAAAAAGGCCGTTCATGCTCGAAAACCCTCTAATGTAACTGAATTAGGACAATTCTGCAAAGATGAGTGGGCCAAAATTCCTCCAGGACGCTGTAAAAGCCTCATTGCACGTTATCGCAAACGCTTGGTTGCAGTTGTTGCTGCTAAGGGTGGCCCAACCAGTTATTAGGTTTAGGGGGCAATCACTTTTTCACACAGGGCCATGATGGTTTGGATTTTTTTTCACCTTTAATAATAAACACCTTCATTTACAAATTGAATTTTGTGTTTACTTGTGTTGTCCTTGACTATTGTTTAAATTGGTTTGATGTTCCGAAACACTTAAGTGTGACAAACATGCAAAGGAACAGGAAATGAGGAAGGGGGCAAACACTTTTTCACACCACTGTATATATAGCAGGTACGCTATTCAGCTGCAGCACTGATTTATTTATCTTGACACCAACAGCGTTTGCTCCCATGATATGTAAATCAGCGTCTCCAGTGCTGTAGAAGGTGATTTCACCACCACAGTTAAAAAAATATGGTGCATGTATGCCCATCATTAGAAGTGGGTGGATGAAGGGCAGTATTCTAATGGTGGGCATACCCACCGATCAATCTTTTTTTCATGCAGCCCACAGGATGCATGAAAAAAGAACATTACAATATATGCCCAACAAGGACCAGAAACATACTGATATGTGGCTGGACTTTGAGTGGTTATACTAATTAGAATAATGCCTGCAGGTTTAGGTATCATCTTTGTATCATTCTTTTCAGCCAGTGGTCAGTTTTCATGTTAAAGCAATCCTAGCAGCTAATTAGCCTCTAGACTGCTTTTATAAGCAGTGGGAGGGAACGTGGGAGGGGGGGCCCTCACCGTTTTCCATTGTTTTCTTAGGCTCTAATGTCCTAACAGGGAACCCAAGAATGCAGCCGGTGGTTCCACCAGCTGACCATAGAGTTGATCAGAGACCAGAAGAGATCCAATCATCTCTATGGCCTAAGAAACCAGAAGCTACGAGCATTTCATGACTTATGTTTCACCGGATATAAACAGCACCATTGGGAAATTGGGAAAGCATCTAATCACACCGATCTTGGTGTGGTCAAATGCTTTGAGTGCAGAGGAGAGATCTAGGGTCTAATGGTCCACAATTCTTTTTAAAAAAGAGTACCTGTTACTACCTATTGCTATCATAGGGGATATTTACATTCCCTGACATAACAATAAAAATGATAAAAAAAAAAAAAAAATTCAAGGAACAGTTTAAAAATAAAATAAAAAAAGCAAAATAAATAATGAAAAAAATAAAAAAGCACCCCTGTCCCCCCCCCCCCCCCCCCCGTGCTTATGCACAAAGGCAAACTCTAGTGTCAGTCTGATGTCATATGTAAAAAGCAATTGCAATATACTTGTGAGGTAGCATCGTGAACGTCATATCGAGGGAAGTAATTTTAGCAGTAGACCTCCTCTGTAAATCTAAAGTGGTAACCTGTAAAGGCATTTAAAGGCTTTTAGAAATGAATGCAGTTTGCTGCCGCAGCACGTTTTTTTACAGCATGTCATGTTTGGTATCCATGTACCGTATATACTCGAGTATAGGCCGACCCGAGTATAAGCCGAGGCCCCCAATTTACCCCCAAAAAACTGGGAAACCTATTGACTCGTGTATAAGCCGAGGGTGAGATATGCCTGTCCATCCCTGTGTGTGTGTCCATCCATCCATCCATCCCTGTGTGTGTGTGTGTCCATCCATCCCTGTGTGTGTGTGTGTCCATCCATCCATCCATCCCTGTGTGTGTGTCCATCCATCCATCCATCCCTGTGTGTGTGTGTGTGTCCATCCATCCATCCATCCATCCCTGTGTGTGTGTGTGTCCATCCGTGTGTGTGTGTGTGTGTGTGTGTGTGTGTGTGTGTGTGTGTGTGTGTGTGTGTGTGTGGCCTTGTGTGTCCAGCCTACCTGTGTCCCGAGCCTCCGTCCGGTCCCGAGCCTCCGTCCGGTCCCGTCCCTTCCCGAGCCTCCATCCGGTCCCGTCCCGTCCCGAGCCTCCGTCCGGTCCCGTCCCGTCCCGAGCCGAGCCTCCGTCCGGTCCCGTCCCAGGATCACCGCTCTTCGTCGGCGCCCATTCCCCTGTTCAAATGCCGCGCCTCCCTGTCTGTGATAGGCGGAACACAATTTCCCAGCAGCCTGTGTTCCGCCTATCACGGACATCGTCTCATCCTCGTCCGTAGTACGAGGATGAGACGATGTCCGTGATAGGCGGAACACAGGCTGCTGGGAAATTCAGTGTTCCGCCTATCACAGGCGAAGGCGGAGCCGGAGGCGCGGCTTTTGAATTATAGAATGGCCGCTGTCTGTCTGCTCGACACGCTGATCGAGCAGGCAGACAGCGATGACTCGAGTATAAGCCGAGGGGGGCACTTTCAGCCTCAAAAAAGAGGCTGAAAATCTCGGCTTATACTCGAGTATATACGGTACTCGGCATAAGATCGTCTTTTTTATTTTATCAAACATTTGGGCAATATAGTGTGTTTTAGTGCATTAAAATTTAAAAAAGTCATTTTTTTCCCAAAAAATTGCATTTGAAAAATCGCTGCACAAATACTGTGTGAAAAAAAAAAATTGCAACACCCACCATTTTAATCTGTAGGGCCTTTGCTTTGAATATATATATATATAATGTTTGTGGGTTCAAAGTAATTTTCTTGCAAAAAATATATTTTTCCATGTAAACAAAAAGTGTTTAAATTTAGGGGTACACTAGTGAGACTAGGTAATAAATGGCGGGTGCCCTGAAACTATAAAAAAATAACTAACCAACCAGCGTCACCTGTAACAGTTATATGGTGATCACTGGTGAAAGGGTTAACTAGGGGGCAATCAGGGGGCTTTATGCGGTAGTATATGGGGGTCCCTGGCGCTATAAAAAGCTGCAGCGAACCTAAATACCTACCTGCCTAACTAGCGTCACCTGTGACACTAATACAGCGATCAGAAAAATGATCGCTTATTAGGCTGGGTTCACACTGGAGCGATGCAGGAACGCCACAAATCCGCGGCGGGTTCCCGCATCGCATGCCTCCCTGCGGCAGTTCAGACTGCCCTATGCGAACTTCTGGGAGTGTCAGTGAAATGTTAATGGCACTCCCAGATCAGTTCGCATATCGCAGTGCGATCTGCAAACTCGGATCGCATGGTGTGAACACCCATGCGATCCGATTCTGCTGCGGACCAAAAAAAGGGTCCCGTGCGAGTTTGCGGCGGGTGCGGCGGGTGCGACACGAATTCAGCCATACTATCTGTATGGCTGAACTCGAATCGCACAGAGATCGGATGTGATTTGCACTGCAGTGCGGTGCGAATCACATCCGTTCTCAAACCGCTGCAATGTGAACCCAGCCTTAGTGACACTGGCGACGGGGGGTGATCACGGGGTTAAACCTTTATTGGGGGGGTTAGGGGGGCACATTAGAACTAAAGGGGGCTAACCCTAACTGCCCTAACAGTTATTACAGTCACAAATGACACCAATGCAAAAAAAAAAAATGCTATTGGTGTCACTGTGACTGGGGGGGGCAGGGGTAATTGGGGGGGGGGGTGATCGGGGGGTAAAGGGGGGGTGTGAGTGTGCCTGGCATGTTCTACTGTACGTGTGGTGTGTTGGTGCAACTCACCGATCCTCTCTCCTCGGTGCCGGAACGAAAAATACCGACACGGAGGAGAGATTACATCACTTCCTCTCCTGTGAGGAGAGGAAGTGATATCACGGAGCATTTCTATTCGTCGGGAGCGATCGCGAGGGGGTGGCCATGAATGAATGGCTGCCCCCTCATCCCGGATCGCTCCCGAACGAATGCCGACCGCCGCAGGCACCGGGGGGGGCCCGATCGGGCCCCCCACCCGCGGGAAGGCAGGGACTTATATATATGCCCATATGCCTGCCCGTGCCATTCTGCCGACGTATATCGTCGTGCGGCGGTCGGCAAGTGGTTAATCTGTTTACTCTGTGCTGGATGCCTGTGTTAGGCATCTCTCCCATGACAGAATTCTGAAGCCATACAAACAGATTGGCTGCACTTGGGAATTGGGTCTGGACAAAAAATGCATCTGGAAGATATTCTGTATCTTTCGCTCCTGGCAACAGATGACAGAGATTTTTGTCATCAGACATTAGGTGAATACACTAGAGAGCAACTGCTGGAATGCATCTGCATAGCCCATGTTTTCGATGATCAGGGCAGTTTTCTGTTTGAGGACGTGCAGCCATTGATTTGGATCTGTACAGTGTTGGCCCTGTCTGATGCCTCTAGTGGAGGTGGTGACTATTACACCCCCTTTTAGTGCAGCTCAGGTAGAGTCTTTGGTGTGGTTGTTGGAAGATGACTCGGCCTTTTTCTTTGAGCAATACTCAGCTTGTCCTAAACAGGTGTTTACAGCATGTATTGATTCAGTGCAGTCTCTGGTCAGACAAACCTGATTTTGTGCAACCCTTATTACAGGTCTGGTCAAGCTTGTTGTACTCAGCCTCTGTCAGCTCCCAACCACCCATTTCTGTGTCTAGATACCAGCCTGCTGGGATGTCTTCCTCTCTATTACACTCAACAACCACAGTTTCTGACCAATACACCCTGCTACCAATGAAGTACCAGTACCCTGTTTCCTCCTGCTGTACTTACCCAGGCTTTAACCCCTCTGCTTCTTCTTGGCTGCCTCCATCAGTTCCACTAAATCTCCCTTCAAAATCTGCTCCCTGGGGGCGTGTCCGGAAGTGCTCGGCGGAGGACACTTTCTGAGGGAGCTCTGTGAACTCCGAGCTCCATCCATCGCCATCCCTGCTGAATAAGCCCTAACTGGTTCCTGAGACTACGGTCGGCTGCTCCCTGGGGTGCCCTGCAACATCTGGTGGCCTTATTTTGTCTCCATACCCCTCCGTTCGGCAGCGGGACGGTCGACAATGGGAGCTCGCGGCCGCCATCTTGCCGCTCTGGAGGCCCTGCAGACTTCCGCGATTTGGGCCGCATCGGGAGGTAGGGGACTGCCATCCACCCTCCAACCCTACTGATCTCTCCCCCCTGTGTGCTCCGGTGGCTCGTTCAGGCCTCGGGGGTGAGCGGGGAGGCCGTGGCTGGGTCCGGCCTAGTGCGGCCTAGTAAGGCCTGTGGATCCCCGGCCTTTCCTACGGCGGACACCTGCGGAGGAGCATCGCGCCCAGACTACTGCCCGGCGAAAGTCGGGAGAGAGTTCCTCCGACTGCAGGGCCCCCCCCTGGACAGCAACTACCTCCCAAACCCCCACACAGCACCTTCCACCAGGCCTGGCCCTGGTCCCTGCCTGTGCTGGCAGTGGTCGGCCATCTTGCTACACCCAACAGCCTACTGCTCCTCATCTCACACTTAGAAGGCCAGCAGCCATCTTTCTACACCCACTTCAGCTCACCCCCTTCCACAGAGGCCGCATACGCGGCTAGGTACAAGATGGACGTTTGAGTTTCTAGATCTGCTCCTTCCGGGACTTCTGTCTATCCCCAAGGGCCGTTAACACCACGATTCGCTCTTTTTTCTTACATCACCCCTCACCCCGCAGAACCTTGGTGCATGCCGGCGAAGAAAAAAAAGGCACGGGGCATCGCTCAAAAGACCCTCACGCAATATCTTCTCCGTTCTCAGGAACAATCTGACATGGCGCAAGATGGTGCCGTCAGAGGAAGCCTCTCCCCGGGTCCCGCCACCTCTCCACGTTCGCCGGGTCCGCCCTCTCTTGCTCCATCGTCAAATAGTGAGTGCCCTAGCACCCTCTCTAAAGCGGACCTAGAGGAAAGTCTGGAAACCATGTACAACAGGTTGGCATCTAAATTCCAATCAGAACTACAAAAAACTTCACATGCACTTTCACAAGAAATTTCTGCCCTGGGTGCGAGGACGGAGAGGTTAGAGACTAAGCATGATGAGTTGGCAATTGCTCATAATGACCTTAGCAGAGAACATGAAGCACTATCCTCTACGGTCCAGTTGCTGCAGACTCAGATCGAAGACCTTGACAACAGAAACAGGAGCAATAATCTGCGCCTCCGTGGAATTCCTGAGTCCGAATCTGAGCTCATCCCTGTGGTGATTAGGTTGTTTAAATCCTTGCTCCCTGACCATGATTCCAACATGTTCAAATGTGATCGCATTCATAGGGCTCTTCGCCCCAAACCCCCGGATGACAAACCTCCTAGGGATACCATCCTTTGCATGAAGAATTTTCTAGTTAAGGAAGAAATATTGAGAGCAGCCCGCAACAAGCAGAGGATAACCCTTGATGACCACTTTATCCAGATTTTCCCTGATATTGCACCGGCGACTTTGGAGAGGAGAAGGAACTTGAAGGAGATTACCACTGTCTTGCAATCAGCCCGTATCAGATACCGGTGGGGATTCCCGTTTCGCCTGGTGATCCCTCATAATGGCACGACATACTCCGCCACCTCCGTCTTGGAGGGTCAAGAAATCCTGGTAAAACTTGGCTTATTGGATGCCTCTGCGATTCGCAGACTACCCTCCACTCCCAGAGCTACACCTATATGGCAAACACCCCCTACGAGGAGAGACAGACGAAGGATCCGGTATGATGTTGGAGACCGGGTGGAAGATAGCCCTCGTTAATGGTACCTTACTCCGGCTCATCTTGAGGTTCTATATGCGGTTAACATTGACTCCCAGAGGACATACACACTATGTTTTTTGTTTGTTTTTTCAAGAGTAGATTTTTTTTTCTCTCTCTCTCTTCCTCTCCACCCTTTTTTTTGGGGTGGAGGGAGGAGGAGCATATGTTTTCTACGGTCTTCTACCCACTCCTCTGGAATTCTACAAGTCCCTAGGAGCTGTATTATGGCTCCCCCTTCCAGTGGTTGGTTGCTTCTCTGGTGGGTGCTCCCTACCATTGCGCAACCCTACTGGGCGCGAGACCTAGTTGTCTCGGCGTACGACTTTCCCTTCGGTGTGGGAACTCTCTCCCACACGCTACCACTTCTATCATTAATGTTGTTTCTCAGGCCTATGTTAGAGGCTGGGATTGTTTTTTCAAATGTTAGTTTTATTTTTCTATGTTTTTTGGTTCTCTCCCCTATAGGTCGATTATTTTTCAATTCCTATGATTCTTCTACAGCATATGTTTTTTTTATACTCAGGTTCTGTGGTCTAATTGTACTCTTAGTGTTACTGCATTGCACCCTATTCCTGTGGTCTTTGGGGGATGCTGTGGGGGTTCCCCTGACATTCTTGGACTTGACGGACGAGTGTTCATTTGTAACTTCCCCCCCCCCTCCATCAGATTTGATCCCCCGACTATCTACGTATTTTCTCATATGCCATGGCAATAACATGTATTTCACACAACGTTAAATGATTTAACTCCCCTTCCAAACGGCGCAAAGCCTTTACCTTTTATAAACAACTTGGAGCTAAAATCCTTCTTCTCCAAGAAACGCATTTCTCCCGCTCCTCCCATCCCAAATTTTTCCATAAAGATTTCCCTAAAGCCTTTTACTCGCTCCACTCGTCCAAGACCAGGGGTGCCGCCATACTCCTCCACTCTTCCCTCCCGATGGAGGTTAAGCAAATATTCAGGGACCCCGAAAGTCGTTATATGATTGTAAAGGGGATTGTCCACAACAGGGAACTTACTATTGCCAGTGTTTATGCACCCAATGAGGGCTCAGCAACCTTTTTAGGTCATTTTTTGAGAAATTGGCACAACACCACTCCCCTCATATGATCATAGGTGGCGATTTTAACTCAGTAGCCAACGCCACTCTAGACCGCTCGTCGACTACGGTCGCATCTAGAGCATTCCCGAAATCTCTCACCGGTGGCCTACGGGATCTGCAACTCACTGACACCTGGAGGGCACATAACGTAGGCTGCAGAGAGTTCACCTTTTTCTCCCATCCTCATAACAGTTATGCGAGATTAGACTACATATACACTTCTCCAGTCATACTTGCTAATTTTTTAGCGGCCTCCATCCACCCCTGTGTATGGTCAGACCATCAGGTTACATCCTTTTCTACGGGGTTTATTAGGCTCGCCCCCACACCCCATTCTTGGAGATTGAATGAGTCCATTCTCTCTGACGCAGCGGTGGATTCCCAAGTGGCCCAATCCCTGAAAGAATATTTTTCTCTGAACGCTTGCCCAGATATTCAGCCCTCCCTTCTCTGGACGGCACATAAAGCTGTCATCAGAGGGAAAATTATTAGTATTTCTGCTGCCCGTAACAAGTCCAATAGACTCACAATAGTGGAGTCAATTATATAAAAATACGTCTTTATTACACTTGGATTCTACCAGACGTTCCATTGAACAAGAACGCCTAGAACTAGACTCCCTGTTGTCGTCCAAGGTAGAAAAGACGCTACGTTGGACCAAAGCCCGCTGTTTATTATTCAATAACTCAGCATCGACTATGTTCGCTAGGAGATTGACTAACTCGATTCGCCCTCCTCATTTATACCGGCTGTCTAATAGAGACGGATTTGTATCTTCCCATACCAAGGAGGTACTCAAAATCTTTGAGCAATTCTATACCAAGCTCTTAGAGCCCCCCCACACTCTCCCCTCCCCTGAAGACCTGTCCTGGCTGTATGACATCCCCCTCCCGACACTTTCCACCTCACAACTTGAAGAATTCAATGCCCCTATCACAATCCCAGAACTTTTAGGGGTCATCAAATCACTGAAAATGGGTTCTGCCCCAGGCCCGGATGGCTTTTCGGCCCTTTATTACAAAAAATACTCCATGATCCTGGCCCCTAGAATGGTACACCTCTTCAACTCAATCCTACTTGGCAATAGCTTCCCAGAGGAAATGTTGTTAGCTAACATGTCACTAACCCCTAAACCTAATAAGAATCATAATTTACCCCAAAATTTTAGGCCTATCTCGGTTATAAATAACGATATCAAAATATTTAGTAGAATTTTAGCTGACAGACTGGCAAAGTTTATCCCCTCCTTGATTTCCCCCTTCCAATCTGGATTTATCCCACATCGCTTCATAACAGACAACATCCGCTTAGCAACTGACGTTATCCAAGACGCCAACCTGTTTTCCCGCAAGCTCCTCCTGTTAAGCCTAGACATACAGAAAGCGTTTGACAGTGTTACATGGGATTACATCAACACACTTCTACCACGCATGGGCTTTCAAGGTAGATTCCTGGTAGGTTTCAAAGCCCTTTACGATAACCCTATGACCCGCATTAAGCTACCTGGCTGTTGCTCCGAATTCTTCCCAATAGGTAAAGGTACTAGACAAGGGTGTCCCCTTTCCCCCTTAATCTTCGCTTTAGCCCTAGAACCCCTCGCGATTGCTCTCTTGAGACATCCTGACATTGCTGGTTATACTAAGGGTGACGAAAGGTACAAATTTTGCATGTATGCTGATGATGTTCTGATGTTTATAACAAATCCTCATGTCTCACTCCCCAACCTTTTTCTAACGCTGTCGCACTTTGCGAAGGTCTCTGGCCTTTCCATTAATGTCTCCAAATCTGTGGCCCTTCCTATAGGTTTTGCTCCCAATGATTTGGCCCTTATTAAACAAAACTACTCCTTTACTTGGGCTACTTCCCACATTCCCTACTTGGGAGTAGGACTGCCCGGGAATTTCCGTGATCTCTTTAGGGTCAATTACCCCCCATTGATTAGTAAACTTAAAAATGCTATTAAAAGCTGGCTCTCTTTACATATCCCCTTTATAGGAAGGATCACAGCGCTCAAAATGGTCATTCTCCCCAGGCTGTTATATCTGTTTCGCTCCCTACCGGTTAAGCTCTCCAAATCTTTTCTCCTCAGCCTTCAATCCCATTTCAACAGATTTATTTGGAATAATCGATCACCCAGATTTGCTAAGGGGGTCCTGTACAGCTCTATGAGAGGTGGAGGTCTGGGGGTTCCTCAAATTTGGTTGTATTATCTTACCTGCAGATTTACGCAACAAGCACAGTGGTCGATCCCTAACTCCAGAGTCCCTTGGGTGAGATTTGAGAGTGATTCGATAACGCCCTTTTATCTCCCTGGCCTTATGTGGTCAACGCATCGACCTCACTCTACTTTATACATGCTTAATACTGTAGTTGCGGACAGTCTACTACTGTGGCACCGCTACAAGCACAAATACAACCTCACCTCGGAGAGCTCTATGGGCGCCTCTTTCCTGGGTGATCCTAGGTTCCCCCCAGCCTATCTCCATACTGAATCTTTCGGATTGTGGGTTCGATGTAAACTTACTCAGTTAAGGGACTTTGTGACGGGTTCTGACTTCGTTCCCTTCTTGATATTGCAGACCCAGCACCAACTCCCAGACGGTGAATGTTTCAGATACTGACAAATCCGCCACTTCTTTCTCTCCCATTACAGACTCCGGTCCCAGACCCAGCTCACTATCTTTGAGGATTTATGTTTTAACTTCCCACGCCAAAAAGGCCTGATCTCCCTGATCTACAAAGCTCTTGAAGGACATACTGTGGATCAGACCCTGCGGTATAGATCACAATGGGAGAAGGAGTTGGCGCTGGGGACCGGCGTTGTAGACTGGGAAGAGGGATGGAACAATATGCGTAAGTGCACTAGATCCTTAACAATCAGGGAAACAGCTATTAAAGTAATCACCAGATGGTACTACACTCCAGTACGTTTGCACCAGATCTATGCCCATACATCCCCTAACTGTTTTAGAGGTTGCAATCACCTGGGCACCTTTGTTCACATCTTTTGGGACTGTGGTTCAATTCGTCCAGTCTGGCAAGAGGTTTTAAGGCTGATGGACAGGCTCGCTGGCCGGGCATTGTCCCTCACTTATCACCACTGTCTTCTCTTCCAAACCCCGCCTGACACCCCAAAACACTTTGTAAGGCTCGTTCACTCCATATGTGTCTCTATGCTATGGACTATAGCACTTCACTGGAAGTCCCCGTCGATCCCTTTATCTCAAGTAATGCTGACTGAAAAGATTTTCCATACTCTGTAGGACACGACTCATGGTTCCTATTCCGTTTACTAAAATGATCGCACCTTGGGTTTTTTTTTTTTTCTCTTGGCTATCTCCAATTTTTTATTTTTTTTATTTTCTTACTGAACTTTTCTCCTCTCTTTCTCTGTATGATCTATTCTTATACATTTTAGATATGAGGGTCAGCACATTGAATGTTTTATCTTTTCTCTTTCTTGCAGTCTTTTGTTGGATGTAAGGTCTACCCTAATGTTTATAATCTTCTGTTTGGTCTGTAGAGTCCTACGGTCTGTTTACCACTTCATTGCAATCTTGTCATCCAACTGCTTATGCTGTATATGTCATCTGATTCTTTTTGCTGACACTGTTTTCTATTTATCGCTTTAATAAACTTTTTTGAAAACAAAATCTGCTCCCTCTGTTTTACCATCCTTCCGCTCTTTGCTCTTACCCGCTGCATCTACTACCTACAGCCCTGTACCCAAATACAAATCTTCAGTTGCCAAAACCAAAAAGAAGCGTACGTTTTTTCCCAATCCATACCATTCTGTCATAACCCACTTCTGCCTCCACTCCAGTTAATCTGACTGATGTTCCAATGCCTGCTGTTCAGCCTGTTGTGCCAGTGTCTCTGCCTGTTGTCCAGTCTGATGTTCCAGTGCCCGCTGTTCCATCTGATGTGCCATTGTCTGCTGCCCAGCCTGGTGTGTTCCTGTCTGCTGCCCAGCCTGGTGTGTTCCTGTCTGCTGCCCAGCCTGAAGTGCCTCTGCCCGCTGCCCAGCCTGAAGTGCCTCTGCCCGCATCCCAGCCTGAAGTGCCCGCTGCCCAGCCTGAAGTGCCCGCTGCCCAGCTTGAAGTGCCTTTGCCCGCTGCCCAGCCTGAAGTGCCCGCACCCGCTGCCCAGCCTGAAGTGCCCACACCCGCTGCCCACTTTGAAGTGCCTTTGCCCGCTGCCCACTTTCGAAGTGCCTTCGCCTGCTGCCCACTTCAAAATGCCTTTGCCCACTGCCCAGCTTGAAGTGCCTTTTCCCGCTGACCAGCTTGAAGTGCCTTTGCCTGCTGCCCAGCCTGAAGTGCCCGCGCCCGCTGCCCAGCCTGAAGTGCCTTTGCCCGCTGCCCACTTCAAAGTGCCTTTGCCTGCTGCCCAGCTTGAAGTGACTTTGCCTGCTGCCCAGCTTGAAGTGTCTTTGCCTACTGACTAGCCTGATGTGTTCCTGTCTACTACCCAACCCGATGACCCAGAGCCTGCTGCCCAGCCTGATGTCCTGGAGCCTGCTGCCCAGCCTGATGACCCAGTGCTCACTGCCCAGTCTAATGACCCGGTGCTCGCTGTCCAGCCTGATGACCTGGAGCCTGCTGCCCAACCTGATGTTGTAACTCCTCTAGCCTTAGGAATGGGTGAAGGTACTTAAAACCATTGATTATATGGAAAAAGAGGCATACGAGGGGTCAAACCTACCAAGAAGTGCGTCTCTTGCAAAAAAATGATCTCTGCCTTCATAGGATGCAGTTCATGCCAGAGGCGGCTCCTCTCACCAATCGAACAAAGCCCTCTCACATTACATTGATACAATCTTCATTCTACCTGCCATTCTCTCATTACTTCTATGAATCTCTTATTGTACTGCTGTGGCTGATCGGTGACTGCACTCGGCCTTCTGAGCTCTCTCACCTTGGATGCATCTGATGAGAAGGAGGAGGAGAAAAAAAAACCACACAAAACCATCTAAAAACCATGACCCGCTATGCCACTGTCCCTAAAGGGAGGGTGAATCTGGGCAGAGGTGCACCACCTCTGCCTGGCGTCTCTCTCCCCCCCCCCTCCCCCTTTTGGCAGAAAACAAAGTTCCTTGTCTCGGGACCGACCCACTGGGGAAAAGATGAATAAAAAAATGAACAGGAACCCCGTGCCGTTTATATTTTTATATAATTTGTTTGGTGTATTTCAGTGTATTGCCTCAAAAATTCCCACCAAAGGGGAGAAAACAAAAAAATATTTGGGGGGAAGGAAGGGGAAAAATTAAAAAATTAAAAAGGGGGTAATAAAAAGGATTTAAAAAAAAAGAAGGGGGTGGAGGATTAAGAGAGAACAGGGGGAAAAAACAACCTCCCCCCCCCAGTCAACTCTAGGCAATCTGCTCCTTTACTCTTCGCCTTTTTCACTTTACACCACTACACAGGCATTTCTTTCTATGACCAGATTATAGTCCTGTCTTATCCACATCCACATCAATTTTCCATTGACTTTTAACTGGCACTTGTTGCCATCGTTCTGGTCGTTGTAGTGTTGGTTCGTAGTTATTCAAGCTCCAATCCGAGAAGTCCACCAGGGGGAGCTCCAGCACCTCTATGAAGTGTTGCAAGTCATCTTTCGTTTTAAGTGTTGCTGTTTTCCCATTCTGGGTTGCTACAACCCTAAAGGGATATCCCCAGTGATATTTAACATCAGCTGCTTGTAGAACTTCCAACAAGGGTTTAATCGTCTGCGTTGCATAAGAGTTCTATATGGTAAATTTGGAGATAAGGCTATTTGTGCGCCTTCAAAATCAACCATGGATATATTGCGGGCTGCTTTCTTTTTTTTTTTTTTTTTCCCATAAAGAATTTATTGAAGTTTTAAATAGTACAATAACAGGCGATACAAAATGTACCAATAAAAAGGAAAGACGTAGTACAAATTGAGATCACAGATAACATCATGAACTGCGAGGTGGTTACGAACCCATCTTGTTATATAATGCAATTTAAACCTTAAACAGTATTGACTATAAGCGGAAGGATCGAGCAGATTGGCCCGATAGGTCCCAGTGCGGGTGGTCGGAAAGTGTACTGTACACAATCCAAAGTTGAAGCTGCCGGGGTTCGTCATTAGTTGTGGGTGTTGTCATATCCCTAAGGGATTGTGACGATGAATGAAGGCACGGGGGAATGGTAAGACTGTCGGGCGATAGTACGGTATGTGGGGCAGAACAAGTGGGTAAGCAGCTGACTGGAACCAGTCAGTCGGGCCGAGATCGAAGTCATCTGTGTCAGGGCTAACTTCCCACCGGGGGGAGGTCAGTGGGATACTAGGAGATGAAGGGGAAGTGAATGGGACAGGTATGGGGGAGATAGGGGATAAGGAAGGGCTAAGGGAGGGGAGGGGTGTCGTCTCTCCGGGCTCCTCCACCAAATATGCACCGTTGTATAGGTGCGTACGGCCGTCCGCTCGAGTTCCTTCGAAAGGAGGAAAAATGCAAAAATGCAAGAAAATAAAAATAAGACTTGCACTACCTGGGCTAGTACCAGGTCATATAGCAAAACACACGGGGGTTAACTAGAAGTGTACTCAACTGTGGGAGCTATTCGAGGAGAAAAGGCAGCCATAGTCTCGGAACTGTGTCCACTTATCCCAGGTCCGTGCATACTTCTGTCAGGAGTCTCGGGCAATGTGAATGAGCTCCTCCATTTCTGCTATTTTCGCTACCTTGTTTAGCCATTCAGTAACGGAGGGGATATTGGGGGAGCCCCAATGGATAGGGACGCAGAGCTTGGCGGCGTTAAGGAGATGTAGGGTCAATGATTTCAGGTAGAGGCGTGTGGGGACAGAGGTATGGTGGAGAAGCATGCGAGCTGGTGTATATTCTATCGTGCTACTGGTGATGGTGCTAGATATTCTATGAACCCGTGTCCAGAAGGTTTGGATTTTGGGGTCCACCATATGTGTAAGATCGATCCCCCATCATTTAAGCATCTCCAACATTTGTTGGGGACATCAAGTTTAAATTTATGTAACAGTTCGGGCGGCCTATACCATGTAGATAGAAGTTTGAAGTTGTTTTCCTGTGTGTGGACGTTCAGCGAGCCTTTGTGTGTGATTATTAAAATCCTTTCCCAGTCGTCCTCAGAGAGGTCTATTTGTAAATCTCTCTCCCAAGCCTGACAAGCTTTCCAGTCCTTCGGGGAGGCGGACTGAAAGAATAGGGAATAGATTATAGAAATTAAATGTCGTTGAGGAGTGTTTTGGGAACAGAGATTTTCAAATGATGTTAGCCGTCTGGACAACTTGCCATCTGCGTTTTCCGCTCTAAGGAAGTGGCAAATTTGGAAGTATGTCCACATAGGGCAGGGGGGGCAGTCATCCTTGGTAGGGAGAACGCTACATTCCAAAAGTCCCTCATTGCTGTAGAAGTGGTGGGCTTGGACTTCCTGGTGTACCCAGCAATCTTTGAGAAAATTGTTAGACATTCCCGGGGGGAAGGCTGGGTTGAATCGGATGGGTGTGAAGGGACCCGGAGTGGAGGAGAGCTTGAATTTACAGCAAGCCTCTTTGAAATTATTCAGAGTAGCACTTACAAGGGGGTGATCTTTAAGCGTTTTGGGAACATTGGCGGAGAGGATCCACGGGGCGTTTTTGATGGGTATGGCAGAGAGCGAGTCATCAATGTGGATCCAGTCCTTATCCCCTTTGCGGGTGGACCAGTCCACTATTCTAACCATATGGCAGGACAGGTAATAATTTTTGAGGTCTGGGAGGCCGATTCCACCTGCGCTCTCGGGGAGTGTGAGCTGATTGTAGCTAAACCTAGGGCACTCGTGTTTCCACAGATATTGGGTAGATAAGTGTTTAACAAGTCGAAAGAAGGAGGGCGGTAGTTGGATGGGAATAGTTTGTAGAAGATAGAGAACTTGTGGGAGAACATTCATTTTGAGAATTGCTGCACGACCAAACCACGAGAAGTGGGATTTGTCCCATTTCCGTAAGTCTTCGGCTATGGTCCGAGAGAGGGGGAGAAAATTTCTAGTGAATAGATCGCTAAGGCGTGTGGGAAGTTGGATTCCTAGGTACGTTATAGCTTCCCGTTGCCAGGAGAGCGGGAATGAGCTTTGGCATTGGGAGACTAACACTTCAGGCAAGGTGACATTCAGGGCACTGGATTTGGAGAAGTTTATTTTGAGATTGGAGATACGGCCAAAGGTTTCAAAATCTTTAAATAGGTTTGGGATCGTTACTAACGGGTCACTGAGAAAAAGCAGAATGTCGTCTGCGTATGCAGCTAATTTATGGATACGCCCAGCCACTGGAATTCCTCTAATATTTTCGTTTGCTTGAATACGTCTGAGCAGGGGTTCCAGCGTCAGAATAAATAAAATGGGGGATAGCGGGCAGCCCTGTCTCATTCCGTTGCGGATGGGGAAGGCATTTGACAAGCGGCCATTAACCCGTATACTAGCAGTCGGGACCGAATAAAGGGACATGATGAGATTAAGCATTTTTTCGGGTAACCCCAGGTGACGAAGTACCGCCTCCAGGTAGTCCCAGGCGAGCCTGTCAAATGCCTTCTCTGCATCCAGGGACAGGAAGAAGCCCTTCTGTTTTCGGGATGTAAGCCAGTGGTGCAAATTAATGGCCTTGGTAGTATTGTCCCTGGCTTCTCTACCAGGGACAAAGCCCACTTGGTAGTTACCTATAAGGGAAGGGAGGAATGGGAGTAAGCGATTAGCCAAGATCTTTGCGAAGAGTTTTATGTCCAAATTGAGAAGCAAGATGGGCCTATAACTGGCGACTGAGGAGTCATCTTTACCTTGCTTGGGGATGACCGTTATATGTGCTTCTAAAAGCCTGTGGAATGGTGTAGGCATATTATTTAGAGAGTTAAAGGCGCTAAGGAAGGGGGATACTAAGGCGTCTGTGAAGGTTTTGTAGTATGGGGCGGAGAAGCCATCAGGGCCTGGACTCTTACCCGGCTTCAATTGTTTGATAGCCTGTCTTAATTCCAATTCTGAGATGGATTTGTCAAGTTCAGAGGCCTGGTCTCTGGATAATTTATCAGGGCTAAACTGATCAAGAAACTGGGAGATAAGGGTCTCCCTTTGTCGCTTTGTAGAGCTAGAAGCAGTATGGCAAGGTAAATTATACAGGTCTGTGTAGTAGCGTTCGAACTGGGCAGCTATGTCCTCTGATGAAGTATGTGCTTTACCCGACGAGTCGGTTATAGTGTGTACATTTGTGGAGGCATTTCTAGTGCGTAAGGCACGGGCTAGAAGTCTACCGCACTTATTACTCTGTTCGTAGAACAGCTTCTGACTCAAGACTAGTTTACGCCGGGCTTTATAGTTCAACGTCTCTAAAAGAAGTTTTCTCGTTTCAGTCAGATCTTGAAGGGTATCCTGAGCTAACGATTGTTTGTGGGACCGTTCGAGTCTTTGGATTTTCTGTATCAACTCCGAAGTTTTAGCTTGGTTTGCTCTTTTCCTGATTGCAGAAAGTTCAAGAAACTTTCCCCGTATTGTGCACTTGTGGGCTTCCCAGGTCGTTATTGGCGAGATCGAGGGGTCTACATTTTCCCTGAAAAAATGGGTCAAGCTAGAATTAATGAGGTTAATGTCAGCCTCCGAGGAGAGTAGAGAGGCGTCTAGACGCCAAATCTTTGTGGCCTGTCTCTGGCGTGGGAGGGTAAGTAGTATTGAAATAGGGTGATGGTCAGCTATAACAAGGGGTTCAGTCGTGGCGGCTCTAAGAAGGGGAAGGTCCCCCTGGGAAACAAATAAGTAATCTAAGCGGGAATACCTATTGTGTGGAGGCGAGAAGAAGGTGTAGTCTTTGGCATTGGGGTGCAGGGTACGCCAGGAGTCGTGCAGAGTGAGGTTTTGTAAGAGGGTTCTAATTTGCCGCAGGTTTTGATAGGGGGGGGATGAAGTACCTGACGAGGAATCTAGAAGGGGTTGTAGCATTATATTAAAGTCCCCACCAAGGATGATCAGCCCCTTCCCAAAGCTTGTTAGTAGGTCTGTAATTGAGCGAAAAAAGCTTAGTTGAGCTGTGTTGGGGCTATAGATATTTGCCAAGGTGACAGGGAGGTTATGAAGACGCCCTTCCATACATATCTCCCTTCCGGGTCAATTAGGGAGTCCTCCAATTGCCAAGGCATATGTTTCGCTAGAAGGATAGAGACACCCTTAGTTTTTGCCAAAGATTTGGTAGAGTGATAGGGATATTTGCGACTTACAAGGTTGGGTATATGTTTAGTGTAAAAGTGGGTTTCTTGAAGAAAGATAATATCTGCCTTTTGCTGTGACATCAGGCTCAAGATTTGGCTGCGCTTTTCAGGCACATTAAGGCCTTTCGCGTTTTGGGACACTATTTTCAGAGTGGCAGGACGATAACCTGTGGTCGAAGTGTGCATGGTGTAAAAAGGGAGGGTGAGTAACATAGCACGAATCAATCAGAATTGGGTCTCTAACCTCAGTGATATCGTCACAGTGAGGGAACAAGGTAAACAGCTGACAAGAGAGCGGGGGTATAGGCTTATGAGCCTCTATGTGGTGTGGAGGAGACCGGAGAGAACAGAGTTAAGGGAAAGGGAAATATGCAGGAGGTGGGAGAGGCCTATAGGGGGGGGGATCAAAGAATGTGGGGAGGCAGGAGAGAAGGGGGTGGGGAAGAGAGGGAACAGTAAATACCGGAGGGCTGGGTAGCCGGCTACCTTACCCTAACTTGAGTCGGGAGTTCCGGGTGTGGTCAACGGACGGGGATACCTTCCGTTGAGTGGGGGAGTAGAGGGTGGTCCGGGTCAAGTCCTGGTTGGGGTCAGTCCAACGGGAGTCCTCAGATATATCCAGGGAGGCACGAGAGAGCCTGCTAAAATAAATAAGGCAATGGGAACAAAAAGAATTAAGCACCGGAGGAACACAGCACATGAGATTAACATAAGGCTAAGGAAGGAAGGTAAAGGGGAAGAGCAACCTGAGTGCAAAAACAGAAATAGGTCAGGGTGATTAACCAACATTAGGCCAAACAGGTGAGATAACAGTATAATGGAATACAACATACGTTTGTCAGGGGGTGTCCCCAAAGTACTAATCTCGCCTAGTTTTGTCATTAAGACAATCAGAACCTGAAGCCCACCCTTCAAATAAGACCATACATAATTTTTCTACTTTGAGAAGAAAAAAAAACAAAAAACAAACAAGTTAAACAAATGCAAACATAGCAAACTAAGCTGTCTTAAGAAGAAGTAGAAAAAAGAGGGGTAGGCTTCTTCGGCAGATACAGCAGCTTGAGCCGCTCCCTGCGTTTTACCAGCAAAAACAAAGGCCTAGATTGGCGTTAGCCAGGAGGAGTCGGCCGATCAAAACTCAAGAGGCCAAATAATGTACAAACATAGAAGGCATATAGATATATAAAAAAAAAAAAAGGGGGGGGGAGGGAGAGGGTGGGGGGGATGGGGATAGAACAGATCAGGATTGAAAAGTAAAGAAGTGACTTCACTTTGCCGATATATGTAGGGCAGCAATATAAGAGTACAGTCTCATTTAACTGAGCATGAGAGTTTTAGAGTCCAGAAGATCGCTAGGGTGTGCAAAATTGTACGTTTCTAAACCGTCTTCCAACACAGGCAAATGGCTACTACTGTGAGGGCCAAAGTTCAGAAGGTCGCGGTGGGGGAGGGGACAAAAAATGGGTGAGGGGACCAGGAGAGGCATGAAAAATAAATAGATGATAATAAAGAAAAAATAGGGAGGGGGGGGGGGGGCAGGAGCCGAACAGGTATGAGCTCTTGTAAGGGCTATTGAGCAAAGTGAAAGTCAAAGGAGATTAATGAATTAAGGACAGTCTGGTCTGGCTCGCCTGTGAGTGGGGGAGGCAGTGGGACTAGCATACGATCTGTCCTCCCGGTTCCTTTGTGGTGGTGGCCTTGGTGAAGAGGATCTGCGTCTCCTGATGTAAAATTCCTCCCTTTCAAGAATGGTGTCCATTGAGGAAGCTCTCTGAAGCTGGGTAGGACGGAAAGCCTTATACCAGTCCGGAAGATCAACAAGGGGAATCTGAAGCGTGTCGCAGAACCTGGCCAGTTCCTCAGGGACCCTCAGGATTGCGGTGCGACCTGCCACTATAGCAGTTAAGCCAAACGGGAACCTCCATTTATATTGGATACCTTTACGGCGAAGGGTGTCCAGCAGGGGGCGCAGGTCTCTTCTGTTCTGGAGGGTTACAGGTGATAAGTCCTGAAAAATGTTAATCTCAGAACCCTGGTATAGGAGGTGGCGTCTGTCCCTGGCTTTTTTCAGAATGTCCTCCTTGACTCTGTAATTCACCAGGCAACATACAACATCCCTAGGGGGATCAGTGTCCCTGCCTCTAGGTCTCAAGGCCCTGTGCAGTCTCTCATACTCAAGAGGTGACTCTGAAGGTCTGCCTAGCAAATCATTAAATATTTGTATGGTGACCTGAGCCAGTTGTGCCTGTTCAACAGATTCGGGGATGCCTCTTACCCTGATGTTGTGACGGCGTCCTCTGTTGTCCAGGTCCTCCATGTAACGATTGACATCCCTCAACTGTGTGTTGTATGATAGGGAGGATTGCTGGAGCTGCAATATGGCGGTGTCATGGCGGGCTGTTGTTTCCTCTACTTCCGCCACTCGGGCATGCATGGTATGGATGTCTCTTCTGAGATCCGTGATTACCGCTGTCAGCGAGTTTTTGATGTCCGCAGCCACATCCCTAAGGTCAGCCATGGTGAAGGTGTTCCTGCCCGGTGGACTTTCCGCCATGTGTGAGCGCGCGGTGGGCGGCGGGCTCCTGCTGGGAGAAGGCTCCTCTGCATAGGCCTGAAGTGAGGCCTCGGCCTCGCGTGAGCGGGGCCGAAAAAGTTCCGGGATACCGCGGCCGATCAGAGCGTCGGATCCTCTCGGGGATCTAGAGCGGGACTGGGAGCCTTGTCCCCTTGATTTCCCCATAGTGAGCGAAAGGTAGGCTTCGAGATAAAGGGCTTGAGGACTCCCGTGGACGGAGCTGTTTTAGAACGCGGCCATCTCGTCCCGGCACCAAGCCACGCCCCTCCGGGCTGCTTTCATTATGGCTTCTTTCACTGGATATCTATGTAGTTTACAAATTACATCTCTTGGTTTTTCTGCATTTTGGGGGGTAGGGGCGAGGGCACGATGGACTCTGTCTATTTCAATCTTATCCGGTATGGATGGCCCCAGAATTAACTGGAACAGACTGATCACCTTTGGAGGCAATTCAAAATGTTGTGTTATTTCAGGCAGGCCCCTTATACATATATTTTGCATACAATCTATATTTTCTTGGTTATCCATTTGATCTAACAGAGAATTTAACACTTCGTCATTATGTTTTGTCATATCTTGGATATCAGCCACTCCTTGTCTAATATCATCCTAGACCATCTCCATTTCCTCTATTCTGTGTCCCAGTGCCCCTATTTCCTCCCTTAACACCTCCACAGCCTGTTTTCTGGATGATTCGACAGCGGTTATAAGTAATTGAATGTCTTTCTTTGTAGCAAGTGCTCTCAAATGTTCTTTTAAGTCCCAATCCACTATTAGCTCTGATTGAGATGCACTTAGTTCATTATTAAGATCACGATACAAAGGGTTAACATACTGCACGTGCTCTGTAGAGGCTGTTTCTGGATTCATCACAAGTCCTTTGCTGATTTTTGCTGATTCACTGCTGGGTTTTGTAGTACCACGACATCCAACTTCCAGGGATTCAACCATCCCGCCTGTGTTTCCTTCCACCTCCTGAAGACTCGGGTCCCCTCCAGTACACTGCCCCTCCGGACCCTCCGTTCCACCGGCATAAACCTTCTCCTGGGAGATCCCTTTCCAGGGTTGTACAGCTCTGTTTTGGGCTCAGAGGTATTTGGCCATTCCCATGTGCTAGAACACCCCTTCCAAAGCCTGTCACTCCTCGACCCTGTACGAGGGGATTGCATCAGACCCTCCCCTATCCCCCTTCATATCAGTGGAGTCAAACTTCCTTCCCTCCTGGACCTGGGTTCTTTTAATTGTGCTCCCAGGATCTGCACACTGCGCCTCTTTCTAGAGCCCGGGAATCACTGAGCAACATGCTCAGTCAGCGTGTCTGTTCATGCCACGTCCCCCTAATGTGTTTTAAACTGGGAAACGCAAAAACCTGTTGTCTTGAGTTACCCTGAGTTTGTGGCTTAATTTAAAAGGGTATTTGATGTTCCTGCACACTCTGCTTCTGCTGGCAAGTGCCTCATACCCATCAAACAGAGTACGAAAACTGTTGCCGACTATACCATTGAATTCCGTACTCTGGCAGCAGAGGTTGCATGGAACAATGAGGCCCTCGTGGCTGCTTTTTCTCATGTTCTCTCGGATACCATCAAGGATGAGATAGCAGCCTGTAATATACTCACTGAGCTGGAGAAGTTAATCATGTTTGTAGTCAGAGTCTTCAAGAGGGAAATACGATACAGAATCAAGGCCTGAGGTGTGCCTTGGCCTAGCTGGTCAGTATGCCTGAAAAGAGGACATACCCTGAATGTAGGAATAAGAAAAATACTATGAGTATGTATGAAAGGCTGGAGGAATGGGTGAGTGGGAACCCAGAAAATCCAGACAACACTGGCCCAGACAGAGGAGGAGGATTAAATAGCCCTTTCAGGCTCCTCCCACAAATACAGGCTGGTCTCCGGCCAGCCTTTACACTTGTAGTCAGAGTCTTCAAGCGGGAAATGCAATAGTCTTAAGAACCAAGGCCTGAGGTGTGCCTTGGCCTAGTTGGTCAGTATGCCTGAAAGAGGGCAAAAAAGACACAAGTTTAGGTGAAGAAGGGAAGGTAATGATGCAACACATATAATAGCGTGCGTCCAGATGGCAACAGTAAGTATCCAGCAAGTATCAGGTAAGTATCTGCTGTGACAAGAGAAATCGACTCCTGACTTGGTGATGAGAAGGAACCCCCAATAGAACCTGCCAACTACCCCGAACCCAACTGAACATCCCATGAAAGATTGGGTTGTCTCGGGCATCAGGCTCAATCCAGACATGAGAAATAACTGCTTGTGAATGAGAAGATACGTGGGGGGAACGGGGCAAGTCCTGGCCCGAGGAACCCCTGCAAATTATGGCTAAGCAGATTTAAATACTTCAAACGGTCACTAGTGAAGTAGCTCAGTGACATGCCCCCCAACTCCTGGCCTACCCATACTTGGTATGGGGAAGTGAGAGGGTGAGTGCAAAAAGACCACTGGCAGAAGTGCGAATACCTGATGAATGTGATGGAGTAAGCAGATAAGACCCATTCGCCATGGCAATAACCATCATCAAACGTGGAGAAACCATGCCAGACACAGGACACTGGTCCCACCGGATACCATTGGGTCGTGCTTCAGCCTGAGACCTAACAACCGAGTCTGAATCCTGAACAGAGGAAGGAGGGGCAGACTCCATCCCAGGGAAATAAGTCCCATGGCATGATACAGACATACCCAAAGTGACTGAAGCCCCCCTACCTGGAACAGGCTGAGGATCGGAAAAGATGACTGTACTGACGTCCCTAAGCAGTACTTCAGGCAACATGCTAGACAAGATCAGATCCTTGAGTGGAATCCAGAATCATGACGACGTTTGCCCAAACCTACTACCTAAGGACCGTCAAGGGGACGTGGCTTAGCACACACCCCGAGAGAGACTATAAATCCCTGGGCGGTAACCAGGGCCTCTATGCAACAGGACGCCAACTGAAGAAAAATTGCCAACTACTTTTGACCCAAGGGTGAGCCCAGTGGCGAAACGACATCAGCACCAATCAACTAGCTCCAACAACGGGCAGGGCTGATGGAAGTGAGTGCAAGCATGGTTGATACCGGTATGGATGCCAAACGGCCCGACCTGAGAACACAAACTAGAGAAATAACAGACAACCAGACATGAGAACAACAATGCCCCTCTGTGCCTACCTAAGAATGAGAACATGAGCAGAAATGTCAAAACCACTGCGCGTAAATGAACCTGATGAGGGACCCCCCACCCTCGTGTAAGTGGTAAGTGAGCCAGAGTAACCTGCAGCACAGAGAGAGGTAATAACTGAAAAAACTCAGGGCTAGTGTACCCACAGACTGTGGTGGGTAGTCATATAGGTGTGGTGAATGAACAGGCATCGTATGACGTATGGTATACAGGCGAGAAGATTGTGGATAACAATCAACAAACAAACCTCAGTCCATATGGATCTGTATACATGACAGATCCTGACGTGTGAGCCCTAGCTAACTGACCCTGGTACAAACATGAACACAGATACAATGAGACATGACAACCAACGAAGATGAAAACAGCAACCGGAGTAAGCCAAGAGTAAACAACGCCCCTCTGAGAAACTTTGAGGCTGAAACGCTATGACAGAAATGCTGGGGCAGAAAAACGCTATGACAGCAACGCTATGACAGCAACACTATGACAGAAATGTTGAAACTGAATGCTGGGGCAGAAAAGTAATGACAGAAATCCTGGAGCAGAAACGCCATGACAGAAAAACGCCATGACAGAAACGCTGAAACTTAATGCTGATGCAGAAATGTAGTGACAGAAATCCAGGGGCAGAACGCAATGACAGCAACACTAAGACTGAAATGCTGAGGCAGAAATGCAATGACAGAAATACTGGGGCAGAAACGCTATGAAAGAAATGCTGAGACAGCAATGCAAAAGCAGAAATCCTGGGGCAGAAACGCTATGACAGAAACACGCTGAGACTGAACGCTGAGGCAGAAATGCAATGACAGAAATCCTGATGCAGAAACGCTATCACAGAAATGCTATTACTGAACACCGACCCAGAAATACTAACACTAAGGAAAAAATGCTGGGGCAGGAAATGCTATGACAGAAACGCAGAGACTGTATGCCTAGACAAAAGGCCGGGGCAGACCGCAATGACAGGAATGTCGGGGCAGAACGCTATTACAGAAATGCTGAGGCAGTATGCGATGACGGAAATGCTGGAGCAGAACACAATGACAGAAATGCTGGGGCAGAATGCTATGACAGAAATGCTGGGGCAGAATGCTATGACAGAAATGCTGGGACAGAATGCAATGACGGAAATGCTGGGGCAGAATGCAATGACAGAAAAGCTGGGGCAGAACTACTGAGGCAGAAACGCTATGACAGGAACGCTTTGACAGAAAAATGCTGAGACTAACCACCTAGACAGAACGCTGTGACAGAAACCTGGGGCCAAATGCTATGACAGAAAACACTGAGACTAAACGCCTAGACAGAAACGCTATGACAGAAACCTGGGGCCAAAACGCTATGACAGAAATCCTGGGGCCAAAACGCTATGATAAACACTTATGACTGAAACAGTGGATCCCCGGGAGGCGTACGGGGATCCCCCCACGTGAGTACCGGGAGGTGAGCAGGCGGGTGAGCACCCCCCCCATGAGAAACCAGGACACATGCGAGCATCCCCTCCATGATGCATGGCATGGGTTCCAGGGAGGTGAACTGGCGGGTGAGTGGCAAGTGGGTGGGTGGACGAATGGACGCCCCCCATGATCGCTGGGAGAAGCGGGCGGGCGCCCCCCCCCCAACGCTAGCAGGAAACCTTGAAAGGGAGAAGTGGGTGCTGGCCCCCCACCCCGCACCATGCGGGATAGATCCCAGCGAAGGTGGTGGGTGGACAGGAAACTCCCCCCCGACCCCACGCCATACAGGGCGGATCCCAGACAAGGTGGTGGGTGGACAAACAACACCCCCCACCATGCGGGGTAGATCCCAGCAAAGGTGGTGGGTGGACAGAGAACAACCCCCCACCATGCGGGGTAGAACCCAGTGAAGGTGGTGGGTGGGCAGAAAACTCCCCCCTGACCCCACACCATGCGGGGAAGATCCCAGCAAAGGTGGTGGGTGGACAGAAAACACCCCCCACCATGCAGGGTAGAACCCAGTGAAGGTGGTGGGTGGACAGAAAACACCACCCCACCATGTGGGGTAGAACCCAGCGAAGGTGGTGGGTGGACAGACAACAACCCCCCCGTGAACCCCGTGGGAAGCGGACGGGCTTCACCCTGGCCAGATGGAGAGCACTAGGGAAGTGAGTGAGAGGAGGATGGATGAACGGACGCCCCCTGCCCGAGCACCAGGAGAAGCGGGTGGGCTACACTTTGGCCAGATGGAGCTGTCGGGAGATTTGAGATGTAGGCTGGATGGATGGGCGGACGGTCCCCCCACTCCCCTGGGCATAAGCGCAGGGGGAAGAGGGCGAACTACACGCTGGCTACACTGAGCTGTGGGGAGATTGAGATGGAGGATGGATGGATGGACGGGCGGCCCGCTGGCCAGATGGAGCTGAGGGGACAGTGTGAGGTGGAAGATGGAAGGACGGGCTGGAACATGGGGCTGCAAGGGAGGACGGGCAGGGCGGTCCCCACAAAGCCGGTGGAACCCAGGGATGATGGGGGGGACAGGCGAGAAACCGACACCATTGCTGCGGCCAACCGCCGCTCTGAACGATGGCTGGAAGTGACGTGCGTCAACCCAGAAATCAAGACAACACTGGCCTTGACAGAGGAGGAGCATTAAATAGCCCTCTCAGGCTCCTCCCAAAAATACACTTGCCATCCTCATTGACTCCAGACTCAGAGAAAGACTCTCTTTTAAGGAGCGCTTGCAGAAGCCTCCTGTACGTTTGTCTCTGAGCTTTGCAGTCCCACCCGTGCCTCCCTCACCTCCCGGTACCAAGTCGGTCAGTGAAGGTGAACCCATGCACTTGGGTTTCACGTGTCTCTCTGTGGATGAGAGAACCTTTAGGAGGAGGGAGAGATTGTGCATTTATTGTGGCCAGGCAGGTCACTTTTTGAAGTCTTGTCCTACCCATCCAGGGAACGCCCAAACCTTGAGGTCCTGTCATAGACAGACCTTAGGTGGCGTTGTTTCATCCCCAGTTATCCAGAAGGATAAGCCCCTGGTTTCGGTCACCCTTTCTTGGGCTGAGTCATCCATCGAGATACAGGCTCTAATCGACTCTGGGGCTGCAGGCCCGTTCATTGATGCTGCCTTTGTATCGAAGCACTTGATTCTGCTGCAGCTGCGTGACACTCCACTTGCCATTCTGGCTCTTGACGGGTGACCTCTACAGCCTGCTCATGTGATTCATGAGACAGTTCCATTGTCTAGGGCGGTCTTTAAGGCAGGGCAAAAGGGGCAGCTGCCCTGGGCCCTGTCATTGTTGGGGGCACAAAGCAGCTGCCTCATACTTGCCAACTATGCCAGTTTAAATTCCCTTGAAGTTTTAGTCCTGTGCTGTGTCCCGATATCTGGTACTGATGCTGCCCAGCTCTACCCTATTGTTGTATACAAGTAACTCACCTGCAGACCCTGTGTTTACATGTAAATAACCGGCATTCATATGTAAATAGCAGCAGCATTAGTAAGTAAATAGATGCGGCCGGCGGCATTGACATGTAAATAAGGCAGCATTCATATGTATATCATGCTCCCCTGCAGTGAGGTGATGGTGTGCTGTAACCTCTAGCAACCAGTCAGTAAGCAGTATTGATATGCTGTAACTGCTGAAAACCAATCGCAATTTCTGCCTGATCTGATACAGTAAACTGATTTTAAGTCTAGCTGCTATTTATTGTATGTCTCAGAGCAGGTGGAGAGTGAAATTGCATGAGGGGGGGCCCCCCCAAGAATTTTTTTGCCCGGGGTCCAATCAATATTAAAGATGGCCCTGCCATTGTCCATGACCGTAGGGGCTCTTCACCTTGAGATAATCCAATTCCAAGTTATTTCCTCACCTAAGTTTATGCTGGTTATTGGTTATCCTTGGTTACAGAGGCACAACCCCTCTTTTGATTGGCTCCATGCTGAGGTTCTTTCCTGGTCACCACAATGCAGTAAGACATGTTTTCAGAAGGTATCCAAGGTCCTGTGCACCTCTTCACTCTCCTCCCTGCAGAAGGAGTACGGCGATTTTAGCGATGTCTTAGATAAAGGTCAATCTGGTAGTTTGCCTCCACACTGGTGGTATGATTGCGCAATTGACCTTCAACCTGGTGCCCTACCCCCACATGGCCTGGGTTTACCCTTTGTTGGTCTTGGAGGATAAAGCCATGGAGGAGTATGTTGCAGATGCACTTTATCGTGTTTTCATCCGCAAATCCTCATCTCCTGCTGGTGCTGGTTTCTTTTTGTGAATAAGAAGTGTGAACTGAGACCTTGTATTGATTATAGGGGTCTCAATCGTTTCACAATTAAAAATGCCTATACTGTTCCATTGATTACGGAGTTATTTGACCACCTCAAGGGAGCAACAGTTTTCACAAAGCTTGATTTGAGAGTGGCATACAATCTCATGAGGATTAAGGAGGGCAACGAGTGGAAAACTATGTTTAATACCAGAACAGGGCATTATGATGACCTCGCAATGCCTTTTGGCCTTTGTAATGCCCCAGCAGTTTTCCAGGAATTTATTAACAATGTCCTCCAAGATTTGTTGCAGATATGTGTGGTGGTGTATCTCAACGATATCCTCATATTTTCAAAGTCCCTGTAGAGCCACCACACAGATGTCTGTCATATGGTTCAGAAACTAAGAGAGAACAATCTCTATTGTAAACTGGAGAAGTGCAAATTCCATTATGAACAGGTTAAATTCCTGGACTATGTCATTTCCACTGCTGGCTTTTCGATGGACCCAGAGAAACTTTCGGCAGTTGTGTAGTGGCCGTGGGTTTATGTCCTCTGCAGCATTTCCGGGGCTTTGCCAACTAATATCGAAAGTTTATTCATAACTTCTCGTCTCTGGTAAAGCCCCGGACTGATATGACCAGAAAGAATGGTAACCCACAAAGTTTGCCTCCAGAGTCCATTAAGGCCTTTAAGAGTCTCAAGGCTGCCTTTGTTTCTGCTCCTGTGTTGGCACATCCTGATCCTACATTACCTTTTATCCTTGAGGTTGATGCTTCTGAGACTGGTGTTGGCACCCTTCTGTCTCAACGTCCTACCTCTGGGAGCGCTATGCATCCTTGTGGCTACTTTTCTAAGAAATTCTCACCTGTGGAGTGCAATTATGAGATTGGTGATAGAGAGCTATTGGCGATCATTTTAGCCCTGAAAGAATTGAGACATCTCCTCGAAGGTACCACTGTGCTGGTTCTCATTCTTACTGACCATAAGAATCTCACAGTCTGGTCTGAGGCTAAGTGCCTCTCTCCCAGAAGGGTGCAATGGGCTCTTTATTTGTCAGGTTTCAATTACATTGTCTCATTCTTACCTGGTACTGAGAATGTAAGGGCTGAAGCTCTGTCACAACAATTTTCCTCCACTCCCAAGATGGAGTCGGTTCCGGTCGCTATGCTTCCTCCTGATCGTATTCTGGCTACGGTTCACACCAGTCTCACTTCTCCTTTGGGTGACACAATTCTTGCTGCTCAGACCCATGCTCCTCCTGAGAAACCTTGTGACCACTGCTTTGTCCCAGAGAGTCTCTATACTTCTGTGCTCCAGACTTACCATTCTCCTAAGGCTGCTGGCCACCCTGGGAAGAATCAACTCTTTTGGGCCATTTCCCAACAATTATGGTGGCCCAGTCTACGTGCTGATGTAATCGCCTTCATAGCTACCTGTTCCATGTGTGCTCAGAGTAAGACTCCACAACACTTTCCAGTGGGCCTCCTACAACCCATACCCAATGGAGAGAGGCCATGGACCCACCTGTCTATGGATTTCATTGTGGAGTTACCCAACTCCCAGGGCAACACAGTTAGATCTTCCTTCTAATATGCGTATTTCAAATGTATTTCACGTCTCCTTATTAAAACCTTTGCTCTGCAACCACTTTACCACCTCGGTGCCACGTCCTCACCCTGTACAGGTTGAGAACCATGGGGAGTATGAAGTACAGTCCATTGTTGACTCCCATAGGTTCCGTGGGTGCATACAGTACATGGTGCATTGGAAGGGGTATGGTCCAGAGGAACATTCTTGGGTCTCATCCTCGGACGTACATGTCTCTGTCCTCTCCATGATTTCCATAGACATTTTACCCTCAAGCCTGGTGGTCTTCCGAGGGGAGGGGTCATTGAGGAGAGGGTACTGTCAGGGCTGGGCTCAGCCCTTCCTTCTCTGAGCTGGCCGCTCAGCTGTCAGCTAATTGCAAGCTCCTATCTCACCACAGTTACTCAACTGTTGATGATATCCTGCTTGTCAGTCCTGCCTACTTAAGCCATCCAGCCCAGAGGATCTTCTCCTTCACCTTGTTCAACATCACAGAGACTATCTCCTGTGTTCCTGTTTAAAGACTTGCTTGGCTGACATTCCTTCTGGCTCCAGATCCTGCTTGCTGTTCCACTACATTGATCCCTGACTTCTGGCTTGGTTGACTATACATTGCGGTTACTGAACTTTGGCTATGTTTTAACTACATTTGTTCTTTTTACTTTTATTATTAAACAAGTGTGATTTAACTGTACTTCTGTCTCAGACTGATTTCATGGTTTCTGACAGGGAACAGAATGACAGACAGAGATGAGGGGGATAGAATGGCAGACAGTGATGACTGGACAGAATGGTGGGTTGTGATGGTTGGACATAATGGCGGACATTGGTGGCAGGGACAGAATGGTGGAATGTAATGAAGGAGACAGAATGGCAGACAGTGATGAGGGAGACAGAATAGCAGACAGTGATGGTTGGGACAGAATGACAGACTGCGATGGTGGGGACAGAATAGTAGACAGTGATGGTTGGACAGAATGGCGGAAAGGGATGGTGGGGGACAGAATAGTGGACAGGGATGATGGGGACAGAATGGTGGACAGTGATAGCTGGACAGAATGACAGACATTGATGTTGGGGATAGAATGGCGGACAGTAATGAAGGGGACAAAATGAAGGACAGTGATGAGGGGGATAGAATGGTGGACAGTGATGGTGTGGACAGAATGGCGGACTGTGATGGTGGATGACAGAATGGCGGACAGTGATGGTGGATGACAGAATGGCGGACAGTGATGGTGGATGACAGAATGGCGGACATTGATGTTGGGGACGGAATGGCGGAGAAGTGATGAGAGGGACAGAATGGCGGACAGCGATGAGGGGGACAGAATGGCAGACACTGATGGTAGGGACAGAATGACGGACAGTGATGATTGTGACAGAATGACGGACAGTGATGATTGTGACAGAATGACGGACAGTGATGGTGGGGACAGAATGGCGGACAGTGATTGTGGGGGCAGAATGGCGGACAGTGATTGTGGGGGCAGAATGGCGGACAGTGATTGTGGGGACAGAATGGTGGACAGTGATGGTTGGACAGAATGGTGGACAGTGCTGAAGGGGACAGAACTGTGGACAGTGATGAGGAGGACAGAATGGCGGACAGTGATGGTGGGGACAGAATGGTGGACTGTGATGGTTGGACAGAATGGTGGACAGTGCTGAGGGGGACAGAATTGTGGACAGTGATGAGGAGGACAGAATGGCAGACAGTGATGGTGGGGACAAAATGACGGACAGTGATGGTGGGGACAAAATGGCGGACAGTGATGGTGTGGACAGAATGGCGGACTGTGATGGTGGATGACAGAATGGCGGACAGTGATGGTGGATGACAGAATGGCGGACATTGATGTTGGGGACGGAATGGCGGAGAAGTGATGAGAGGGACAGAATGGCGGACAGCGAGGAGGGGGACAGAATGGCAGACACTGATGGTAGGGACAGAACGACGGACAGTGACAGTGGGGACAGAATGGCCGACTGTGATGGTGGATGACAGAATGGTGGACAGTAATGGTGGATGACAGAATGGCGGACAGTGATGGTGGATGACAGAATGGCGGACAGTGATGTTGGGGACAAAATGGTGGAGAAGTGATGAGAGGGACAGAATGGTGGACAGTGATGATTGTGACAGAATGACGGACAGTGATGGTGGGGACAGAATGACGGACAGTGATGGTGGGGACAGAATGACGGACAGTGATGGTGGGGACAGAATGATGGACAGTGATGGTGGGGACAGAATGATGGACAGTGATGGTGGGGACAGAATGATGGACAGTGATGGTCGGGACAGAATGACGGACAGTGATGGTCGGGACAGAATGACGGACAGTGATGGATGGTGGGGACAGAATGACGGACAGTGATGGATGGTGGGGACAGAATGACGGACAGTGATGGATGGTGGGGACAGAATGACGGACAGTGATGGTGGGGACAGAATGACGGACAGTGATGGTGGGGACAGAATGACGGACAGTGATGGTGGGAACAGAATGACGGACAGTGATGGTGGGAACAGAATGACGGACAGTGATGGTGGGGACAGAATGGCAGAAAGTGATGGTGGGGACAGAATGGCAGACAGTGATGGTGGGGACACAATGGAAGACAGTGATGGTGGATGACAGAATGGTGGACAGTGATGGTGGGTGACAGAATGGTGGACAGTGATGGCGGGTGACAGAATGGCGGACAGTGATGGTGGATGACAGAATGGCGGACAGTGATGTTGGGGACAAAATGGCAGAGAAGTGATGGTGGGGGACAGAATGGTGGACAGTGATGATTGTGACCGAATGGCAGACAGTGATGATTGTGACAGAATGACGGACAGTGATGATTGTGACAGAATGACGGACAGTGATGATTGTGACAGAATGACGGACAGTGATGGTGGGGACAGAATGGCGGACAGTGATTGTGGGGGCAGAATGGCGGACAGTGATTGTGGGGGCAGAATGGCGGACAGTGATTGTGGGGACAGAATGGTGGACAGTGATGGTTGGACAGAATGGTGGACAGTGCTGAAGGGGACAGAACTGTGGACAGTGATGAGGAGGACAGAATGGCGGACAGTGATGGTGGGGACAAAATGACGGACAGTGATGGTGGGGACAGAATGGTGGACTATGATGGTTGGACAGAATGGTGGACAGTGCTGAGGGGGACAGAATTGTGGACAGTGATGAGGAGGACAGAATGGCAGACAGTGATGGTGGGGACAAAATGACGGACAGTGATGGTGGGGACAAAATGGCGGACAGTGATGGTGTGGACAGAATGGCGGACTGTGATGGTGGATGACAGAATGGCGGACAGTGATGGTGGATGACAGAATGGCGGACAGTGATGGTGGATGACAGAATGGCGGAGAAGTGATGAGAGGGACAGAATGGCGGACAGCGAGGAGGGGGACAGAATGGCAGACACTGATGGTAGGGACAGAACGACGGACAGTGACAGTGGGGACAGAATGGCCGACTGTGATGGTGGATGACAGAATGGTGGACAGTAATGGTGGATGACAGAATGGCGGACAGTGATGGTGGATGACAGAATGGCGGACAGTGATGTTGGGGACAAAATGGTGGAGAAATGATGAGAGGGACAGAATGGTGGACAGTGATGATTGTGACAGAATGACGGACAGTGATGGTGGGGACAGAATGACGGACAGTGATGGTGGGGACAGAATGACGGACAGTGATGGTGGGGACAGAATGACGGACAGTGATGGTGGGGACAGAATGACGGACAGTGATGGTCGGGACAGAATGACGGACAGTGATGGTCGGGACAGAATGACGGACAGTGATGGTCGGGACAGAATGACGGACAGTGATGGTCGGGACAGAATGACGGACAGTGATGGTCGGGACAGAATGACGGACAGTGATGGTCGGGACAGAATGACGGACAGTGATGGTCGGGACAGAATGACGGACAGTGATGGTCGGGACAGAATGACGGACAGTGATGGTCGGGACAGAATGACGGACAGTGATGGATGGTGGGGACAGAATGACGGACAGTGATGGATGGTGGGGACAGAATGACGGACAGTGATGGTGGGGACAGAATGACGGACAGTGATGGTGGGGACAGAATGACGGACAGTGATGGTGGGGACAGAATGACGGACAGTGATGGTGGGTGACAGAATGGCGGACATTGATGTTGGGGACGGAATGGCGGAGAAGTGATGAGAGGGACAGAATGGCGGACAGCGATGAGGGGGACAGAATGGCAGACACTGATGGTAGGGACAGAACGACGGACAGTGACAGTGGGGACAGAATGGCCGACTGTGATGGTGGATGACAGAATGGTGGACAGTGATGGTGGATGACAGAATGGCGGACAGAGATGGTGGATGACAGAATGGCGGAAAGTGATGTTGGGGACAAAATGGCGGAGAAGTGATGGTGGGGGACAGAATGGTGGACAGTGATGATTGTGACCGAATGGCAGACAGTGATGATTGTAACAGAATGACGGACAGTGATGATTGTGACAGAATGACGGACAGTGATGATTGTGACAGAATGACGGACAGTGATGGTGGGGACAGAATGGCGGACAGTGATTGTGGGGGCAGAATGGCGGACAGTGATGGTGGGGACAGAATGGTGGACTGTGATGGTTGGACAGAATGGTGGACAGTGCTGAGGGGGACAGAATTGTGGACAGTGATGAGGAGGACAGAATGGCAGACAGTGATGGTGGGGACAAAATGACGGACAGTGATGGTGGGGACAAAATGGCGGACAGTGATGGTGTGGACAGAATGGCGGACTGTGATGGTGGATGACAGAATGGCGGACAGTGATGGTGGATGACAGAATGGCGGACATTGATGTTGGGGACGGAATGGCGGAGAAGTGATGAGAGGGACAGAATGGCGGACAGCGAGGAGGGGGACAGAATGGCAGACACTGATGGTAGGGACAGAACGACGGACAGTGACAGTGGGGACAGAATGGCCGACTGTGATGGTGGATGACAGAATGGTGGACAGTAATGGTGGATGACAGAATGGCGGACAGTGATGGTGGATGACAGAATGGCGGACAGTGATGTTGGGGACAAAATGGTGGAGAAATGATGAGAGGGACAGAATGGTGGACAGTGATGATTGTGACAGAATGACGGACAGTGATGGTGGGGACAGAATGACGGACAGTGATGGTGGGGACAGAATGACGGACAGTGATGGTCGGGACAGAATGACGGACAGTGATGGTCGGGACAGAATGACGGACAGTGATGGTCGGGACAGAATGACGGACAGTGATGGTCGGGACAGAATGACGGACAGTGATGGTCGGGACAGAATGACGGACAGTGATGGTGGGGACAGAATGACGGACAGTGATGGATGGTGGGGACAGAATGACGGACAGTGATGGATGGTGGGGACAGAATGACGGACAGTGATGGTGGGGACAGAATGACGGACAGTGATGGTGGGGACAGAATGACGGACAGTGATGGTGGGGACAGAATGACGGACAGTGATGGTGGGGACAGAATGACGGACAGTGATGGTGGGTGACAGAATGGCGGACATTGATGTTGGGGACGGAATGGCGGAGAAGTGATGAGAGGGACAGAATGGCGGACAGCGATGAGGGGGACAGAATGGCAGACACTGATGGTAGGGACAGAACGACGGACAGTGACAGTGGGGACAGAATGGCCGACTGTGATGGTGGATGACAGAATGGTGGACAGTAATGGTGGATGACAGAATGGCGGACAGTGATGGTGGATGACAGAATGGCGGACAGTGATGTTGGGGACAAAATGGTGGAGAAGTGATGAGAGGGACAGAATGGTGGACAGTGATGATTGTGACAGAATGACGGACAGTGATGGTGGGGACAGAATGACGGACAGTGATGGTGGGGACAGAATGATGGACAGTGATGGTGGGGACAGAATGATGGACAGTGATGGTGGGGACAGAAGACAGTGATGGTCGGGACAGAATGACGGACAGTGATGGTGGGGACAGAATGACGGACAGTGATGGTGGGGACAGAATGACGGACAGTGATGGTGGGGACAGAATGATGGACAGTGATGGTGGGGACAGAATGATGGACAGTGATGGTGGGGACAGAAGACAGTGATGGTCGGGACAGAATGACGGACAGTGATGGTCGGGACAGAATGACGGACAGTGATGGTCGGGACAGAATGACGGACAGTGATGGTCGGGACAGAATGACGGACAGTGATGGTCGGGACAGAATGACGGACAGTGATGGTCGGGACAGAATGACGGACAGTGATGGTCGGGACAGAATGACGGACAGTGATGGTCGGGACAGAATGACGGACAGTGATGGATGGTGGGGACAGAATGACGGACAGTGATGGATGGTGGGGACAGAATGACGGACAGTGATGGTGGGGACAGAATGACGGACAGTGATGGTGGGGACAGAATGACGGACAATGATGGTGGGGACAGAATGGCAGAAAGTGATGGTGGGGACAGAATGGCAGACAGTGATGGTGGGGACACAATGGCAGACAGTGATGGTGGGGACACAATGGCAGACAGTGATGGTGGGGACACAATGGCAGACAGTGATGGTGGATGACAGAATGGTGGACAGTGATGGCGGGTGACAGAATGGCGGACAGTGATGGTGGATGACAGAATGGCGGACAGTGATGTTGGGGACAAAATGGCAGAGAAGTGATGGTGGGGGACAGAATGGTGGACAGTGATGATTGTGACCGAATGGCAGACAGTGATGATTGTGACAGAATGACGGACAGTGATGATTGTGACAGAATGACGGACAGTGATGATTGTGACAGAATGACGGACAGTGATGGTGGGGACAGAATGGCGGACAGTGATTGTGGGGGCAGAATGGCGGACAGTGATGGTGGGGACAGAATGGTGGACTGTGATGGTTGGACAGAATGGTGGACAGTGCTGAGGGGGACAGAATTGTGGACAGTGATGAGGAGGACAGAATGGCAGACAGTGATGGTGGGGACAAAATGACGGACAGTGATGGTGGGGACAGAATGGTGGACTGTGATGGTTGGACAGAATGGTGGACAGTGCTGAGGGGGACAGAATTGTGGACAGTGATGAGGAGGACAGAATGGCAGACAGTGATGGTGGGGACAAAATGACGGACAGTGATGGTGGGGACAAAATGGCGGACAGTGATGGTGTGGACAGAATGGCGGACTGTGATGGTGGATGACAGAATGGCGGACAGTGATGGTGGATGACAGAATGGCGGACATTGATGTTGGGGACGGAATGGCGGAGAAGTGATGAGAGGGACAGAATGGCGGACAGCGAGGAGGGGGACAGAATGGCAGACACTGATGGTAGGGACAGAACGACGGACAGTGACAGTGGGGACAGAATGGCCGACTGTGATGGTGGATGACAGAATGGTGGATGACAGAATGGCGGACAGTGATGGTGGATGACAGAATGGCGGACAGTGATGTTGGGGACAAAATGGTGGAGAAGTGATGAGAGGGACAGAATGGTGGACAGTGATGATTGTGACAGAATGACGGACAGTGATGGTGGGGACAGAATGACGGACAGTGATGGTGGGGACAGAATGATGGACAGTGATGGTGGGGACAGAATGACGGACAGTGATGGTCGGGACAGAATGACGGACAGTGATGGTCGGGACAGAATGACGGACAGTGATGGTCGGGACAGAATGACGGACAGTGATGGTCGGGACAGAATGACGGACAGTGATGGTCGGGACAGAATGACGGACAGTGATGGTGGGGACAGAATGGTGGACAGTGATGGTGGGGACAGAATGACGGAAAGTGATGGTGGGGACAGAATGACGGACAGTGATGGTGGGGACAGAATGATGGAGAGTGATGGTGGGGACAGAATGACGGACAGTGATGATGGGGACAGAATGACGGACAGTGATGGTGGGGACAGAATGGCAGAAAGTGATGGTGGGGACAAAATGACGGGCAGTGATGGTGGGGACAAAATGGCGGACAGTGATGGTGGGGACAGAATGACGGACAGTGATGGTGGGGACACAATGGCAGACAGTGATGGTGGATGACAGAATGGTGGACAGTGATGGTGGGTGACAGAGTGGTGGACAGTGATGGTGGATGACAGAATGGTGGACAGTGATGTTGGGGACAAAATGGCGGAGAAGTGATGGTGGGGACAGAATGGTGGACAGTGATGATTGTGACCGAATGGCGGACAGTGATGATTGTGACAGAATGACGGACAGTGATGATTGTGACAGAATGACGGACAGTGATGGTGGGGACAGAATGACGGACAGTGATGGTGGGGACAGAATGACGGACAGTGATGGTGGAGACAGAATGACGGACAGTGATGGTGGGGACAGAATGACGGACAGTGATGGTGGGGACAGAATGACGGACAGTGATGGTGGGGACAGAATGGCGGACAGTGATTGTGGGGGCAGAATGGCGGACAGTGATTGTGGGGACAGAACGGCGGACAGTGATGGTGGGGACAGAATGGTGGACAGTGATGGTGGGGACAGAATGGCGGACAGTGATTGTGGGGAGAGAATGGCGGACAGTGATGGTGGGGACAGAATGGTGGACAGTGATGGTTGGACAGAATGGTGGACAGTGCTGAGGGGGACAGAATTGTGGACAGTGATGAGGAGGACAGAATGGCAGACAGTGATGGTTGGACAAAATGACGGACAGTGATGGTGGGGACAGAATGGCGGACAGTGATGGTGGGGGCAGAATGGTGGACAGTGATGGTGGGACAGAATGGTGGACAGTGATGGTTGGACAGAATGGCGGACAGTGATGGTGGGGACAGAATGGCGGACAGTGATGGTGGGGACAGAATGGCGGACAGTGATGATTGTAACAGAATTGCGGACAGTGATGATTGTGACAGAATGGCAGACAGTGATGGTGGGGACAGAATAGCAGACAGTGATGGTGGGGGCAGAATGGTGGACAGTGATGGTGGGGACAGAATGGCGGACAGTGATGGTGGGGACAAAATGGCGGACAGTGATGGTGTGGACAGAATGGCGGACTGTGATGGTGGATGACAGAATGGCGGACAGTGATGGTGGATGACAGAATGGCGGACATTGATGTTGGGGACGGAATGGCGGAGAAGTGATGAGAGGGACAGAATGGCGGACAGCGAGGAGGGGGACAGAATGGCAGACACTGATGGTAGGGACAGAACGACGGACAGTGACAGTGGGGACAGAATGGCCGACTGTGATGGTGGATGACAGAATGGTGGATGACAGAATGGCGGACAGTGATGGTGGATGACAGAATGGCGGACAGTGATGTTGGGGACAAAATGGTGGAGAAGTGATGAGAGGGACAGAATGGTGGACAGTGATGATTGTGACAGAATGACGGACAGTGATGGTGGGGACAGAATGACGGACAGTGATGGTGGGGACAGAATGATGGACAGTGATGGTGGGGACAGAATGACGGACAGTGATGGTCGGGACAGAATGACGGACAGTGATGGTCGGGACAGAATGACGGACAGTGATGGTCGGGACAGAATGACGGACAGTGATGGTCGGGACAGAATGACGGACAGTGATGGTCGGGACAGAATGACGGACAGTGATGGTCGGGACAGAATGACGGACAGTGATGGTGGGGACAGAATGGTGGACAGTGATGGTGGGGACAGAATGACGGAAAGTGATGGTGGGGACAGAATGACGGACAGTGATGGTGGGGACAGAATGATGGAGAGTGATGGTGGGGACAGAATGACGGACAGTGATGATGGGGACAGAATGACGGACAGTGATGGTGGGGACAGAATGGCAGAAAGTGATGGTGGGGACAAAATGACGGGCAGTGATGGTGGGGACAAAATGGCGGACAGTGATGGTGGGGACAGAATGACGGACAGTGATGGTGGGGACACAATGGCAGACAGTGATGGTGGATGACAGAATGGTGGACAGTGATGGTGGGTGACAGAGTGGTGGACAGTGATGGTGGATGACAGAATGGTGGACAGTGATGTTGGGGACAAAATGGCGGAGAAGTGATGGTGGGGACAGAATGGTGGACAGTGATGATTGTGACCGAATGGCGGACAGTGATGATTGTGACAGAATGACGGACAGTGATGATTGTGACAGAATGACGGACAGTGATGGTGGGGACAGAATGACGGACAGTGATGGTGGGGACAGAATGACGGACAGTGATGGTGGGGACAGAATGACGGACAGTGATGGTGGGGACACAATGGCAGACAGTGATGGTGGATGACAGAATGGTGGACAGTGATGGTGGGTGACAGAGTGGTGGACAGTGATGGTGGATGACAGAATGGTGGACAGTGATGTTGGGGACAAAATGGCGGAGAAGTGATGGTGGGGACAGAATGGTGGACAGTGATGATTGTGACCGAATGGCGGACAGTGATGATTGTGACAGAATGACGGACAGTGATGATTGTGACAGAATGACGGACAGTGATGGTGGGGACAGAATGACGGACAGTGATGGTGGGGACAGAATGACGGACAGTGATGGTGGGGACAGAATGACGGACAGTGATGGTGGGGACAGAATGACGGACAGTAATGGTGGGGACAGAATGACGGACAGTGATTGTGGGGGCAGAATGGCGGACAGTGATTGTGGGGACAGAACGGCGGACAGTGATGGTGGGGACAGAACGGCGGACAGTGATGGTGGGGACAGAATGGTGGACAGTGATGGTGGGGACAGAATGGCGGACAGTGATTGTGGGGAGAGAATGGCGGACAGTGATGGTGGGGACAGAATGGTGGACAGTGATGGTTGGACAGAATGGTGGACAGTGCTGAGGGGGACAGAATTGTGGACAGTGATGAGGAGGACAGAATGGCAGACAGTGATGGTTGGACAAAATGACGGACAGTGATGGTGGGGACAGAATGGCGGACAGTGATGGTGGGGGCAGAATGGTGGACAGTGATGGTGGGACAGAATGGTGGACAGTGATGGTTGGACAGAATGGCGGACAGTGATGGTGGGGACAGAATGGCGGACAGTGATGGTGGGGACAGAATGGCGGACAGTGATGATTGTAACAGAATTGCGGACAGTGATGATTGTGACAGAATGGCAGACAGTGATGGTGGGGACAGAATAGCAGACAGTGATGGTGGGGGCAGAATGGTGGACAGTGATGGTGGGGACAGAATGGCGGACAGTGATGATTGTGACGGAATGGTGGACAGTGATGTTTGGACAGAATGGCAGACAGTGATGGTGGGGGCAGAATGGTGGACTGTGATGGTGGGGACAGAATGGTGGACAGTGACGAGGGGGACAGAATGGCAGACAGTGATGGTGGGGACAGAATGAAGGACAGTGATGATGGGGACAGAATGACGGACAGTGATGGTGGGGACAGAATGGCAGAAAGTGATGGTGGGGACAGAATGGCAGACAGTGATGGTGGGGACACAATGGCAGACAGTGATGGTGGATGACAGAATGGTGGACAGTGATGGTGGGTGACAGAGTGGCGGACAGTGATGGTGGATGACAGAATGGCAGACAGTGATGGTGGATGACAGAATGGTGGACAGTGATGTTGGGGACAAAATGGCGGAGAAGTGATGGTGGGGACAGAATGGTGGACAGTGATGATTGTGACCGAATGGCGGACAGTGATGATTGTGACAGAATGATGGACAGTGATGATTGTGACAGAATGGCAGACAGTGATGGTGGGGACAGAATAGCAGACAGTGATGGTGGGGGCAGAATGGTGGACAGTGATGGTGGGGACAGAATGGCGGACAGTGATGATTGTGACGGAATGGTGGACAGTGATGTTTGGACAGAATGGCAGACAGTGATGGTGGGGGCAGAATGGTGGACTGTGATGGTGGGGACAGAATGGTGGACAGTGACGAGGGGGACAGAATGGCAGACAGTGATGGTGGGGACAGAATGAAGGACAGTGATGATGGGGACAGAATGACGGACAGTGATGGTGGGGACAGAATGGCAGAAAGTGATGGTGGGGACAGAATGGCAGACAGTGATGGTGGGGACACAATGGCAGACAGTGATGGTGGATGACAGAATGGTGGACAGTGATGGTGGGTGACAGAGTGGCGGACAGTGATGGTGGATGACAGAATGGCAGACAGTGATGGTGGATGACAGAATGGTGGACAGTGATGTTGGGGACAAAATGGCGGAGAAGTGATGGTGGGGGCAGAATGGTGGACAGTGATGATTGTGACCGAATGGCGGACAGTGATGATTGTGACAGAATGATGGACAGTGATGATTGTGACAGAATGACGGACAGTGATGGTGGGGACAGAATGACGGACAGTGATGGTGGGGACAGAATGGCGGACAGTGATTGTGGGGACAGAATGGCGGACAGTGATGGTGGGGACAGAATGGCGGACAGTGATGGTGGGGACAGAATGGCGGACAGTGATGGTGGGGACAGAATGGTGAACAGTGATGGTGGGGACAGAATGGCGGACAGTGATTGTGGGGACAGAATGGCGGACAGTGATGGTGGGGACAGAATGGTGGACAGTGATGGTTGGACAGAATGGTGGACAGTGCTGAGGGGGACAGAATTGTGGACAGTGATGAGGAGGACAGAATGGCAGACAGTGATGGTTGGACAAAATGACGGACAGTGATGGTGGGGACAGAATGGTGGACAGTGATGGTTGGACAGAATGGCGGACAGTGATGGTGGGGGCAGAATGGTGGACAGTGATGGTGGGACAGAATGGTGGACAGTGATGCTTGGACAGAATGGCGGACAGTGATGGTGGAGGCAGAATGATGAACAGTGATGAAGAGGACAGAATGGCAGACAGTGATGAAGAGGACAGAATTGCGGACAGTGATGGTGGGGACAGAATGGCGGACAGTGATGGTGGGGACAGAATGGCGGACAGTGATGGTGGGGACAGAATGGCGGACAGTGATGGTGGGGACAGAATGGCAGACTGTGATGGTGGGGACAGAATAGCAGACAGTGATGGTGGGGGCAGAATGGTGGACAGTGATGGTGGGGACAGAATGGCGGACAGTGATGATTGTGAGGGAATGGTGGACAGTGATGTTTGGACAGAATGGCAGACAGTGATGGTGGGGGCAGAATGGTGGACTGTGATGGTGGGGACAGAATGGTGGACAGTGACGAGGGGGACAGAATGGCAGACAGTGATGGTGGGGACAGAATGGCGGACAGTGACGAAGGGGACAGAATGGCGGACAGTGATGTTGGGAACAGAATGGCGGACAGTGATGGTGGAAACAGAATGGCGGACAGTGATGGTGGAAACAGAATGGCGGACAGTGATGGTGGAAACAGAATGGCGGACAGTGATGGGACAGAATGGCGGATAGTGATGGGACAGAATGGGGGCCAGAATGGTGGGGACAGAATGACGGACAGAATGGTGGGGACAGAATGACGGACAGTGATGGTGGGGACAGAATGGTGGACAGTGATGATGGGACAGAATGGTGGACAGTGATGGTTGGACAGAATGGCGGACAGTGATGTTGGGGGCAGAATGATGGACAGTGATGAAGAGGACAGAATGGCAGACAGTGATAGGACAGAATGGTGGACAGTGATTATTGTGACAGAATGGCGGACACTGATGGTGGGGACAGAATGGTGCACATTGATGGTGGGGACAGAATGGCGGACAGTGATGATTGTGATAGAAAAGATGGACAGTGATGGTGGGGACAGAATGGTGGACAGTGATGGTGGGGGCAGAATTGTGGACAGTGATGAGGGGGACAGAATAGCAGACAGTGATGGTGGGGACAGAATGGCGGACAGTGACGAAGGGGACAGAATGGCGGACAGTGATGGTGGGAACAGAATAGCGGACAGAGATGGGACAGAATGGCGGACAGTGATGGGACAGAATGGGGGACAGAATGGTGGGGACAGAATGATGGACAGTGATGGTGGAAAACAGAATGGCGGAGAAGTAAAAAAGTGATTATTGTGACAGAATGGCGGACAGTGATGGTGGGTACAGAATGGAGCACAGTGATGGGACAGAGTGGAGGACAGAAATGGTGGAGACAGAATGATGGACAGTGATGGTGGAAAACAGAATGGCGGAGAAGTAAAAAAGTGATTATTGTGACAGAATGGCAGACAGTGATGGTGGGGACAGAATGGCGGACAGTGATGGTGGGGACAGAATGGCAGACAGTGATGGTGGGGATAGAATGGCAGACAGTGATGGTGGGGATAGAATGGCAGACAGTGATGGTGGATGACAGAATGGCAGACAGTGATGGTGGATGACAGAATGGCGGAGAAGTGATGAGAGGGACCGAATGGTGGACAGTGATGATTGTGACAGAATGACGGACAGTGATGGTGGGGACAGAATGAAGGACAGTGATGGTGGGGACAGAATGACGTACAGTGATGGTGGGGACAGAATGACGGACAGTGATGGTGGGGACAGAATGACGGACAGTGATGGTGGGGACAGAATGACCGACAGTGATGGTGGGGACAGAATGACCGACAGTGATGGTGGGGACAGAATGACCGACAGTGATGGTGGGGACAAAATGACGGACAGTGATGGTGGGGACAGAATGACGGACAGTGATGGTGGGGACAGAATGACGGACAGTGATGGTGGGGACAGAATGACGGACAGTGATGGTGGGGACAGAATGACGGACAGTGATGGTGGGGACAGAATGGCGGACAGTGATTGTGGGGACAGAATGGTGGACAGTGATGGTCGGGACAGAATGACGGACAGTGATGGTGGGGACAGAATGACGGACATTGATGGTGGGGACAGAATGACGGACAGTGATGGTGGGGACAGAATGGCGGATAGTGATTGTGGGGGCAGAATGGCGGACAGTGATGGTGGGGACAGAATGGCAGACTGTGATGGTTGGACAGAATGGTGGACAGTGCTGAGGGGGACAGAATTGTGGACAGTGATGAGGAGGACAGAATGGCAGACAGTGATGGTGGGGACAAAATGACGGACAGTGATGGTGGGGACAGAATTGCGGACAGTGATGGTGGGGACAGAATGGCGGACAGTGATGGTGGGGACAGAATGGCGGACAGTGATGGTGGGGACAGAATGACGGACAGTGATGGTGGGGACAGAATGGCAGAAAGTGATGGTGGGGACAGAATGGCAGACAGTGATGGTGGGGACACAATGGCAGACAGTGATGGTGGATGACAGAATGGCGGACAGTGATGGTGGATGACAGAATGGCGGACAGTGATGTTGGGGACAAAATGGCGGAGAAGTGATGGTGGGGACAGAATGGCGGACAGTGATGATTGTGACCGAATGACGGACAGTGATGATTGTGACAGAATGACGGACAGTGGTGATTGTGACAGAATGACGGACAGTGATGATTGTGACAGAATGACGGACAGTGATGGTGGGGACAGAATGGTGGACAGTGATGATGGGGGCAGAATGGCGGACAGTGATTGTGGGGACAGAATGGCGGACAGTGATGGTGGGGACAGAATGGTGGACAGTGATGGTGGGGACAGAATGGCGGACAGTGATTGTGGGGACAGAATGGCGGACAGTGATGGTGGGGACAGAATGGTGGACAGTGATGGTTGCACAGAATGGTGGACAGTGCTGAGGGGGACAGAATTGTGGACAGTGATGAGGAGGACAGAGTGGCAGACAGTGATGGTTGGACAAAATGACGGACAGTGATGGTGGGGGCAGAATGGTGGACAGTGATGGTTGCACAGAATGGTGGACAGTGCTGAGGGGGACAGAATTGTGGACAGTGATGAGGAGGACAGAATGGCAGACAGTGATGGTTGGACAAAATGACGGACAGTGATGGTGGGGACAGAATGGCAGACAGTGATGGTGGGACAGAATGGTGGACAGTGATGGTTGGACAGAATTGCGGACAGTAATGGTGGGGGCAGAATGATGGACAGTGATGAAGAGGACAGAATGGCGGACAGTGATTATTGTGACAGAATGGCGGACAGTGATGGTGGGGACAGAATGGCGCACATTGTTGGTGGGGACAGAATGGCGCACAGTGATGGTGGGGACAGAATGGCGGACAGTGATGATTGTGATAGAAAGACGGACAGTGATGGTGGGGACAGAATGGCAGACAGTGATGGTTGGACAGAATGGCAGACAGTGATGAGGGGGACAGAATGGCAGACAGTGATGGTGGGGACAGAATGGCGGACAGTGATGAAGGGGACAGAATGGCGGACAGTGATTGTGGGAACAGAATAGCGAACAGAGATGGGACAGAATGGCGGACAGTGATGGGACAGAATGGGGGACAGAATGGTGGATAGTGATGGGACAGAATGGGGGACAGAATGATGGACAGTTATGGTGGAAGACAGAATGGCGGAGAAGTAAAAAAGTGATTATTGTGACAGAATGGCGGACAGTGATGGTGGGTACAAAATGGCGCACAGTGATGGGACAGAGTGGCGGACAGTGATGATTGTGACAGAATGGCGGACAGTGATGATTGTGACAGAATGGCGGACAGTGATGGTGGGGACAGAATGGCAGACAGTGATGGTGGGGGCAGAATGGCAGACAGTGATGGTGGGGGCAGAATGGTGGACAGTGATGGTGGGGGCAGAATGGTGGACAGTGAAGGTGGGGACAGAATGGTGGACAGTGATGATTGTGACAGAATGGTGGACAGGGATGGTTGGACAAAATGGCAGACAGTGATGGTGGGGGCAGAATGGTGGACAGTTATGGTGGGGACAGAATGGTGGACAGTGATGAGGGGGACAGAATGGTGGACAGTGATGAGGGGGACAGAATGGTGGACAGTGATGAGGGGGACAGAAGGGCAGACAGTGATGGTGGGGGCAGAATGGTGGACAGTGATGGTGGGGGCAGAATGGTGGACAGTGATGGTGGGAACAGAATGGCGGACAGTGATGGGACAGAATGGCGGACAGTAATGGTTGGGAAACAATGATAGACAGTGATGGTGGTGGACAGAATAGCGGACGGTGATGGCGGTGGGCAGAATGATGGACAGGGATGTTTTGGATAGAATAGAACACAGTATTGGTGGGGACAGAATGGCGGACAGTGATGAGGGGCCAGAATGGGGGACAGTGATGAGGGGCCAGAATGGCGGACAGTGATGAGGGGCCAGAATGGCGGACAGTGATGTTTGGACAGAATGGCGGACAATGATGGTTGGAAAGAATGGCGGACAGTGATGGTTGGAAAGAATGGCGGACAGTGATGGGGGGGACAGAATGGCGGAGAAGTGATGAGGAGGACAGACTGGTGGGCAGTGATGGAAAGAATGACGGACATTGATGGTGGGGACAGATTAGCGGACAGCAATGAAGGGTAAAAATGGTGGTCATTGATAGTTGGACAGAATGATGAACAGTGGTGGTTGTGGACAGAATAGTGGACAGTGATGGTGTGGGCCGAATGGCGGACAGTGATGGTGGGGGACAGAATGGTGGACTGTGAAAAGGGGGACAGAATGGCAGACAGTGATGGTGGGGACAGAATGGCAGACAGTGATGGTTTGACAGAATGGAGGACATTGATGGTGGGGACAGAATAACGGACAGTAATGAAGGGGACAGAATGAAGGACAGTGATGAGGGGATAGAATGGTAGACAGTGATGGTGGTGGACCAAATGACAGACAGTGATGGTGGGAACAGAATGACAGAATAGCGGACAGTGATAGGAGTGGACAGAATGATGGACAGGGATGTTTCGGATAGAATAGCACACAGTAATGGTGGGGACAGAATGGCGGAGAAGTGATGGTGAGGATAGAATGGCAGACAGTAATGGTGAGGACAAACAGGGATGAACAGCGGCGCTAGATATGGTGATAACAAAAAATTATATAGGAACTGGAATATAGGTATACATAAAATGTGTGTGAATAAGTACACATAATATTAAAACATTTGTTTAAAACATAATGTCCATAAATGATGGGAGATCTTGTATGATTAGCACCTGAAGGCAGCTCCCTTACAGTGAAGCGATGAGCTCTGTGTAGAAATGGGAACAGAGGGGCGCCAGACTGAGTGCAGTATAAATCATATATTTAATAAAAACAAGTAGTAACTCACAGGTTAAATTAGATGAGTTCAGTATGTGGTGAAAATCGCCAGTCCTGGAGTCTCATAAATGTCTTCCCTTTGCAGCCTGGGGCACTGGTGTGATCTTACAGGGATCCAGAGAATGCTGGGAACCAGGAGGCAGGAAACAAGAAGCAGCTGGTCGTGACATCACAGGAACAGGAAATGTGATTATTCACAGTGGCGAGGAATGGTAATGCATTTTCGAAGCTACAGCTTCTTCATCAGACCCTGATGGTGGGGACAGAATGGCGGACAGTGATGGTAGGGACAAAATGGCGGACAGTAATGGTTGGGAAACAATGATAGACAGTGATAGTGGTGGACAGAATAGCGGACGGTGATAGGAGTGGACAGAATGATGGACAAGGATGTTTCGGATAGAAAAGCACACAGTAATGGTGGGGACAGAATAATGGACATTGATGGTGGGGACAGAATGATGGACATTGATGGTGGGGACAGAATGATGGACATTGATGGTGGGAACAGAATGCTGGACATTGATGGTGGGGACAGAATGATGGACATTGATGGTGGGGACAGAATGATGGACATTGATGGTGGGGACAGAATGATGGACATTGATGGTGGGGACAGAATGATGGACATTGATGGTGGGGACAGAATGATGGACATTGATGGTGGGGACAGAATGATGGACATTGATGGTGGGGACAGAATGGTACACAGTGATGAGGGGGACAGAATGGCAGACAATGATGGTTGGATTTGGTAGAGTTGGTTCCCCCCTCACTACTACAGCACTTTCTAAGCAATGGTTTTGATCTATAAATGTGAGTTGAATGTAAATTGAGGTTTTTAAAGATTCAACTTTTTAGACTATTGCATGACTCTATTATTTTCCTTATGTGGCATATGTGAGGAAGCTTGGTGGAAGCAACCAGGAGATACTAATATCCATATATATAGCTGGACTATTATCAGCAGCCAGTACATTAATGACATACATCTGAATAGGGATTAGGGAATAGGCATTGGTCGTTCGGGCGTTCGCCGAATTCCGAACGTTTGGGCCGTTTGCGGCAAAATTCGTGTGGCCCACAATGCACTGCGATGGCGCAGTGCATTGCTGGCTCATGATTGGCCAAGCATGCACTGTGACCTCGCATGCTTGGCCAATCGCAGCGCCAGCAGCGAGGAGAGCCATGGTTGGCCACAGGCATCCTGCCTGTGGCCAATCATAGCTCAGGCTGTGTAGTGCACGCCCCACACTATATAAGGCTGCCTTTGAGGCAGCCTTGTGTAGTGTGTTAGTTAGCATCTGAAGCAGTGGGTGTTCTGTGTACCTTCAACACAGTTACACACCAATCGTTTTTGGCTGATTTCCTATCTTGCTCTTGTGTAGTGGTTACTGTCTGTGCCCTGACCGCAGTATACACCACTATATTCACCTCACCTATATAGCTAGTGATCTAGCTTTAATAATAGAGCTTGCAGTCAGTAGTGTTAGTGCGTGCCAGGCCCGGATTGGCCATAGGGCAAACCGGGCACTTGCCCGGTGGGCCGCGGCCGTCTGGGCCGCCAGGCTGCATGACCTTGCTCATCCAGCCTCTCCGCGGCCGCCCGCTCAGCCATCGGCGCCAGGGGAGGAGCTAGAAGACACGCCTTCGGCGGCCTCTGAGCGGCTGCGCGGCCGCCCGTATAGGTCAGCCGTCAGGAGGAGCCAGAGCAGACACCTTCGGAAGTGCCTGAGAACCGTGAGTTCAGCCGCCTTGTAAACTGTATAGGAGGAGCGGTGGGGCGGCTGAATATAGAAGAATAATTCTCTCCTTTTACCTCGTGCAGTAGCGGAATGCCTGCAAGAGGGAGAGGAGAAGCATTCAGAGACTGCAGGAGGCAGATGGAGATAATTATTCTTCTATATGCAGCCGCCCCACCGCTCCTCCTGTCCTGCTTCTCTCTGCTGCTTCCCCTGGTCTCTTCACCGCACCCATACTTTCTGCCACCCTGCCATGTTCTCTGCCATCCCCCCATGCTCCCTGCCATCCCTGATCCCCCCATGCTCTCTACCATCCCCCCATAATCTCCACCCCCCCCCCCATGCTCTCTGCCATGCTCTCCACCTCCCCCCTAATGCTCTCTCCATCCCCCCATGCCATCTGCCATCCCCCATGCCATCTGCCACCCCCATGCTCTCCACCTCCCCCCCCCATTCTCTCCACGTCCCCCCCATGCTCTCTGCCATCCCCCCATGCTCTCTGCCATCCCCCCATGCTCTCCGCCATCCCCCCATGCTCTCCGCCATCCCCCCATGCTCTCTGCCACCCCCCCCGTGCTCTCTGCCACCCCCCCAGTGCTTTCTGCCACCCCCATGCTCTCCGCCATCCCCCCATGCTCTCCGCCATCCCCCCATGCTCTCCGCCACCCCCCCATGCTCTCCGCCACCCCCCCATGCTCTCCACCTCCCCCCCATGCTCTCCACGTCCCCCCCATGCTCTCCACGTCCCCCCCATGCTCTCTGCCATCCCCCATAGTCTCCACCTCCCCCCATGTTCTCTGCCATCCCCCTATGCTCTCCACCTCCACCCCCATGCTCTCTGCCACCCCCATGCTCTCTGCCACCCCCGTGCTCTCTGCCACCCCCCGTGCTCTCTGCCATCCCCCATAGTCTCCGCCACCCCCCCATACTCTCCACCTCCCCCCATACTCTCCACCTCCCCCCCATACTCTCCACCTCCCCCCATGCTCTCTGCCACCCCCCATGCTCTCTGCCACCCCCCATGCTCTCTGCCACCCCCCATGCTCTCCACCTTCCCCTATGCTCTCCAACTCCTCCCATGCCATCTGCCATCCCCTCCATGCTCTCCACGTCCCCCCCATGCTCTCTGCCATCCCCCATAGTCTCCACCTCCCCCCATACTCTCCACCTCCACCCATGCTCTCTGCCATCCCCCCATAGTCTCCACCTCCCCCCATGTTCTCTGCCATCCCCCCATGCTCTCTGCCACCCCCATGCTCTCTGCCACCCCCATGCTCTCTGCTGCCCCCCATGCTCTCCGCCACCCCCCATGCTCTCCGCCACCCCCCATGCTCTCCGCCACCTCACATGCTCTCCGCCATCCCCCCATGCTCTCCACCTTCCCCTATGCTCTCCACCTCCCCATGCCATCTGCCATCCCCCATGCTCTCCACGTCCCCCCCATGCTCTCTGCCATCCCCCCATAGTCTCCACCTCCCCCCATACTCTCCACCTCCACCCATGCTCTCTGCCACCCCCCCATGCTCTCTGCCACCCCCCCATGCTCTCCGCCACCCCCCCATGCTCTCTGTCATACCCCCATACTCCCTGCCGCCTCCCCCATACTCTCTGCCACCCCCCCATGCTCTCTGCCACCCCCCCATACTCTCCACCTCCCCCATGCTCTCTGCCATCCCCCATAGTCTCCACCTCCTCCCATGTTTTCTGCCATCCCCCCATACTCTCCACCTCTTCCATGCTCTCTGCCATCCCCCATAGTCTCCACCTCCTCCCATGTTCTCTGCCATCCCCCCCATACTCTCCACCTCCCCCCACCATGCTCTCTGCCATCCCCCCCATGCTCTCTGCCATCCCCCCCATGCTCTCTGCCATCCCCCCCATGCTCTCTGCCATCCCCCCATGCTCTCTGCCATCCCCCCATGCTCTCTGCCATCCCCCCATGCTCTCTGCCATCCCCCCATGCTCTCTGCCATCCCCCCATGCTCTCTGTCACCCCCCCATGCTCTCTGTCATCCCCCCATACTCTCTGCCACCTCCCATGCTCTCTGCCACCCCCCCCCCATACTCTCCACCTCCCCCATGCTCTCTGCCATCCCCCATAGTCTCCACCTCCTCCCATGTTCTCTGCCACCCCCCCCCATACTCTCCACCTCCCCCCACCATGCTCTCTGCCATCCCCCCATGCTCTCTGCCATCCCCCCATGCTCTCTGCCATCCCCCCATGCTCTCTGCCATCCCCCCATGCTCTCTGTCATCCCCCCATGCTCTCTGTCATCCCCCCATGCTCTCTGTCATCCCCCATGCTCTCTGTCATCCCCCATGCTCTCTGTCATCCCCCCATGCTCTCTGTCATCCCCCCATGCTCTGTCCTCCCCCCATTCTCTGTCATCCCACCATACTCTCTGCAGCCTCCCTCATGCTCTCTGCCGCCCCATGCTCTCTGCTGCCCCATGCTCTCTGCCGCCCCCATGCTCTCTGCCGCCCCCATGCCCTCCACCACCCTGTGCTCTCCGCCACCCCCCATGTTCTCCTCCAGCCTCCCTGTGCTCTCTGCCGCCCTCCCTGTGCTATCCACCTCCCCACATGCTCTCCAATGCCCCTCTGTGCTCTCCACCTTCCCCTATGCTCTATGCTGCCCCCCGTGCTTTCCTCTTCCTCGCTGTGTTCTGCCTCTCCCCTGGTGGGTTCCCCCTCTCCCTCTCAGGGGATCTGTCAGGGAGGAGAGTGGGGAAGGTGCCGGTTAACATGTCATGGGCTGCTCAATGCAAAATGCCCGGGCCTATTTTTTGTCCCAGTCCGGGCCTGGTGCGTGCTGTCTGCGTGCTCTGTACCCAGTACATACCGCTATATCCACCTACATAGCTGTTCTCTATTTGAGCCCAATTGCCATCTGCAGGAGTTATTGGAAGTTGTGTGTGCTTCCAGCACAGCACAGCACAGTATACATCTGTATATACCCCTTTAACTCTGCTGTTTTCTGGTTATTGTCTGCGTGCCCTGACCGCAGTATACACCGTGATATTCACCTCACCTATATAGCTAGTGGTCCATCTTTAATAATAGCGCTTGCAGTCAGTAGTGTCACTCAGGAGATAGTGCGTGCTGTCTGCGTGCTCTGTACCCAGTACATACCGCTATAATCCACCTACATAGCTGTTCTCTATTTGGGCCCAATTGTCATCTGCAGGAGTTATTGGAAGTTGTGTGTGCTTCCAGCACAGCACAGTATACATCTGTATATACCCCTTTAACTCTGCTGTTCTATAAAAAAGGCATCTTCAGGAGTTAGTGGGTGTTGTGTGCCTCCAGCACAATATAAACTACCCAATTACTGTTTTACCCAACTCCCTTCAGGCCATTACCATGTCTGGAAGGCCAGCAAGGAGAGGCAGACAGGCGCGAGCCGATAAAAGAGGGCAAGCAGGCTCTGTGTCTAGAGACAACAGTGCTGGTCATGGACGCGGTGCATTGTCATCAGCACGTGGCCATGGGACATGCTTGTCCTTCTTTTCTGCAGCTGGACATGTTGAACCGCAACATGCCAACGACTTGGTAGAGTGGATGACCAAGCCCTCTTCATCCTCCTCATCCTCTCTCACCCAGTCTCAGGGTAGTAGCAAAGCAGCTGCCAACGCATCGTCTTCCCTCCTCTCAATGTCATCATCAGTGACTCCTTCCCTAGACCCACCACGTCCTCCTGACGAGTCTCCTGAACTCTTTGAGCACAGTGTTGGGTACATGCTCCAGGAGGATGCCCAGTGTTTGGTGGGCTCTGATGATGACACTCAGCTAGAGGAAGGCAGTAGCGTGAGTGCAGAGAGAGAGGATGCTCAAGAAGCACAGCAATCTGGCAGTCATGTTCCACAAGCTGCAGCATACTGCCAGGTTTGCTACAGCGATGAGGAGGGAGGGGATGATGAGGGCACTGACTCCACGTGGGTGCCTGGAAGGAGGGAGGAGGAGGAGGAGGAGGCACATGTCCAACGAGGCAGGATGCCCTCCGGGGGCCAGCTTAGGGGCAGCACACCGACTGAATCACACCGCAGAGCTCCGCCTGCGCAGAGCGCTTCCTCTGCGCGTTATTCTAAAAGTTCTTTGGTGTGGGCCTTTTTTGAGAGGAGTGCATCAGATCGCACCGCTGCTATTTGCAACATATGTCTCAAGCGTATCTCACGTGGCCAAAACATCAGCCGCTTGGGCACCACATGCTTGACCAGACATATGTTGACCTGCCATGCAGCTCGTTGGCAAGCGTACCTCAACGACCCACACCAAAGAACAAAGCGGACCTCTCCTTGCTCCTCATCAGCTGGCATCTCCAACCCCACTAGACCTTCAGTCCTCTCTGAAACCTGCTCTGAGAGGAATGAAGGTGTAGAATTAGGTGTGTCACAGCCAAGTGCTTCCGGGAACTCTGCTAGTAGTACATCCACATCCGATTATAGCAGGCAAATGTCCCTGCCCCAGCTGCTGGACCGGCGGAAGAAATTTACTCCCAGCCATCCACATGCCCAGCGGTTGAATGCTAGCTTGGCTAAATTGCTAGCACTTCAACTGCTGCCTTTTCAGTTGGTAGACTCGGCCCCCTTCTGTGAGTTTGTACAATGTGCGGTTCCTCAGTGGCAGGTCCCCAAACGCCACTTTTTCTCACGGAAGGCGATTCCGGCTCTCTACCGGCATGTGGAAGGCAATGTCCTTGCCTCGCTGGACAGGGCGGTCAGCGGTAAGGTGCATATTACCGCTGACTCATGGTCCAGCAGGCATGGACAGGGACATTACCTGTCTTTCACGGCCCATTGGGTCACTCTTCTGGCTGCTGGGAAGGATGCAGGACAAGGTGCAGTAGTGTTGGAGGTTGTTCCGCCACCACGCCTCCAAAATGCTACTATTGGTTGTGACACACCTCTTTCCTCCACCCCCTCCTCTTCTTCTTCCTCCATGGCCTCTTCCAGTGCTCTGTCCTCAGAACCAGCGGTGCTCCGTAGGCGTTCCAGGGGCTACGCAAGTACGCAGGCAAAACGATGCCATGCCGTGCTTGCGCTGGTTTGTTTGGGGGACAGGAGCCACACTGGGGCGGATGTTTTGTCAGCTCTGCAGGGGCAGGCCGAGAGGTGGTTGAAGCCACGCCAGCTTAAGCCAGGAATGGTGGTTTGCGACAATGGCACCAACCTCCTCTCCGCCCTCCGACAGGGACAACTGACCCATGTGCCCTGTGTAGCTCACGTCCTGAACCTGGTGGTGCAGCGGTTCTTGGGCAGGTACCCCGGCTTACATGATGTCCTGAAGCAGGCCAGGAAAGTCTGTGTGCATTTCCGCCGATCATTTAATGCCTGTGCTCGGCTGGCTGAGCTCCAAAAGGAGTTGAACCTGCCCAAGAACCGCCTTATATGTGACATGCCCACCAGATGGAACTCAACATTGGCCATGCTGCAGCGGCTGCACACGCAGCAGAGGGCCATCAATGAGTACCTGTGCGACTACGGCACCAGGACAGGGTCAGGGGAGCTTGGTTTTTTCTCACCATGCCAGTGGGGCATGATCAGGGATGCATGCACTGTCCTGTCACCGTTTGAGGAGGCCACAAGGATGGTGAGCAGTGACAGTGCATGCATCAGTGACACTGTACCTCTTGTCCACCTCTTGGAGCATACGCTGCGTGGAATAATGGACAGGGCACTTGAGGCAGAACAGAGGCAGGAAGAGGAGGACTTCCTTGCCTCTCAAGGCCCCCTTTATCCAGACAGTGTTCCTGCTGTGCCACCCATCACACAGGAAGAAGGTGAGGAGGAGGAAGAGGAGGAGGAGGATGATTGTGTCAGCATGGAGGTGGAGGCTGGCACTCAGCATCAGCATCAGCAGCAGCAGTCTTATAGGGATGATTTACAGTCCCAAGAAACACGTGGACTTGTACGTGGCTGGGAGGAGGTAGCTGCGGATCATGTTGTCCTTAGTGACCCAGAGGACTCCGGACCGAATGCCTCAGCTAACCTACGCTGCATGGCCTCCCTGATCCTGCAAAGCCTGCGGAAGGATCCTTGTATTCTTCGGATCAAGGAGAGGGACCATTACTGGCTGGCCACTCTCCTTGATCCACGGTACAAGGGTAAGGTTGCCGACCTTATCTTGCCATCGCAGAGGGAGCAGAGGATGAGACATCTCCGGGAGGCCATGCAGAAAGCTCTGTGCAACGCGTTCCCAGAGACTGGGAGGTCACAAACTCCTGGTCCTGGACAACGTGTTGCTGAGGCACCAGTCAGAAGGAGCGGTGGAGAAGGTGGCCGTCTGACTGATGCTTTCAGACAATTTTTTAGTCCGCAGCCCCAAGGTATGATTGGTTCCAGCACCCATCGCCAGCGTCTAATTTACATGGTGCAGGAATACCTAGGGGCAAGGTCAGACTTGGACACCTTTCCCACTGAAAATCCTCTGGCTTACTGGGTCTTGAGGATGGATCACTGGCCAGAGCTTGCACAGTATGCAATTGAGCTACTGGCCTGTCCTGCATCCAGCGTTCTTTCGGAACGCACCTTCAGTGCTGCTGGTGGCTTTGTTACCGATCACAGGGTGCGCCTGTCCACCGAATCAGTTGATCGACTGACCTTCATCAAGATGAATCAGTCTTGGATCACCCACAGCTACCAAGCACCTGAAGCTGATGTAACGGAATAATTTTTTTTGAAATACCACATCCCTTCAAGACTGCCTATGCTGATGCTGAGTGACTGTCCTGTTATGTTGATTGTCTATCCTCTTCCTCCTCCGCTGATATGTTGGAAGAACATTTTTGGTTCTGGGTGATGCCAGCAGCCCAATTTTTCTGCCCCTGTTTAACAGGGGCGTTTAATTACAATTTTTGATGCAATGCTTTGCAGCAGGGCTAATTCCTGCAATAAAACTAGAGTATATGGCAGAGGTTGGAGTGTGGTGGCACCAGCACCAGTGCGTAAGGCCCAATTTTTCTGCCCCTGTTTAACAGGGGTGTTTAAGTAAAATTTTTGATGCAATGCTTTGCAGCAGGGCTAATTCCTGCAATAAAACTAGAGTATATGGCAGAGGTTGCAGTGTGATGGCACCAGTGCCTAAGGCCCAATTTTTCTGCCCCTGTTTAACAGGGACATGTAATTACAATTGTTGATATAATATTTCACAGGAGGGCCCCTTCCTGTGCCCACCCAGAGTAATGGTGAGGACTTATAGTGTTGTGGCACCAGCACCACAACCACCAAAGGTCAATTTTTCTAGCACTGTTCAACAATGGCATGTAATTACAATTCTTGATATAATCGTTCACAGCAGGGTGCTCCAGCGCCCACCAAGAGTCACTTTGAGGGCTTACAATGTTGTGGCATAACCAACACCTTGTTCCACCATTTCTGCAGAGCATATAGGGCAGGCCCCTACTTTCAAACATCCAACTTACAAACATCAGACAGCAGCAAGTGAGATGAAAAAAGATGGACGACAAAACAAATTATACAGGGGTGATAACCCTTCCCTATGTTTTCCAAAAAGCTTAAAAATAGTTTTTTGACTGGAGCTACACTTTAAAAATGTACCGGTTGAAAATTACAAACAGATTCAACTTAACACAACAAACCTACACAGTCCCTGTCTTGTTTGCACCGCCTGTATACTGCTGTTCTGAGTATATAGGGCCTGGGGGCCACACGCATTTCCTTTTTTTAGTATGGGTACAGGGTTCCCCTTAATATGCGTACAAGACCCAAATAGGCTGGTAATGGGCAGGGAGGGCTACCCATGCCATTTTTCTGAATGATTTTCAACCATATTGCAGGAACCAGATATAACATTAAAACCGCAAGCAGTTTTAAATGGTGTTATTTCCGTTTAATGTCATTTTGTGCAGGGACTGTTCTAAACACGGGAAACACGTGGCACTTCACAGGCATACTATAGACACCCCCCAGGCACCATATTTAAAGGAATATTTCACTTTTTTTTTTCACTTTAATCGTCATTAAAATCAGTGCTCCTGCCAAAACGGCCATTTTTAAAACTTTTTTTTGCATTGACCCATGTCCCCTGGGGCAGGAGCCAGGTCCCCAAACCCTTTTTAGGACAGTATCTTGCATATTAGCCATTAAAATTAGCACTTTCCATTTCGAACGTTCGAGTCCCATAGACTTCAATGGGGTTCTAACGTTCGTTACGAACGCGGGGTCCGTTCGAGCGTTCTGGTGCGAACCGAACCGAGGGGTGTTCGGCACATCCCTACACCTGAATGACCCTGACCATCTACTGTTCACTACTTTAGGCTTACTTTTTAAGCCCTTAAGGTGAGGGTACACCTGCTGGGGAGGAGTGCCCATTGCATGAAGACACTTGATCACTTTATTTATTTCAAGGTCTCTGTTGTTCATTTATGGACTTTGTTGAATTGTTTTATTCTCTTTGGACTGTGTGTGATTCACTGAGCACAAGCATTATATATATATATATATATATATATATATATATATATATATATATATATATATATATTTATGGTGAAGAGCCCTCTGACCGACACGGACAAGGATGATAGACAAGGACAACATAAACTCGCTACCTGAAATGGACCTGAAAGTGTGCCCTGGTCTAACGTACGGTATACCAAAATAAGGGGGCATACCCTAAAATGAAATGAATATGAAATGGGTGAAATGAGTACTCATATGAGGAGTATGCTAGAGTGAAGGCCTGATAAAAGGGGACGGGTGGGCGGGTATCGCGCACCGGAACCGACGAGGAAGATGGGCGGACGGCAGGTTATATACACCACCGGGCTCCTCCCATAATTTCAGGCCACCATACTGGCCTTTCTATTTATGGTGAAGAGCCCTCTGACCGACACGGACAAGGATGATAGACAAGGACAACATAAACTCGCTACCTGAAATGGACCTGAAAGTGTGCCCTGGTCTAACGTACGGTATACCAAAATAAGGGGGCAAAACACTCAGGTAGGGGATGCATTTTATTGAACCAAGATTGTTACTGGGTAAGTTTGACAAAGGCCTGAGCCATCTCAACTTGCGGATTGGGTACATAACGGGCAAAACAGGAGGACTTCCATCTACCCAACTTTTTGATGACGTGGACCGGGACCCCTTGGCGGGAGGCCGTTGAAGCTGCCCCGATGCGAAACGAATGTCCCGAGTAGTGCGCAGGATTGAGGTGAAGGATGCCCAGGAGTATCCTGACATGCTCCATGAACTGGGCTGCGTTGAGAGGTTTGGAGTGAAAGGGGAGAAGTGGGCCAGTCCCTGGTTGATCGGCCAAAAGGGTCAGCAAGCGGGTGAGGACAGCGACCGGACACCAGCGGTTGTGGGTCTTATAGAGATGTATGTCCGTACCTGGGCCAAGCTGCTGTGTCTTTGAGACCGCTAAATGTAGGATGAAATGGTCCTCAAACCTTACTAGATGGTGTTTGCACAGCATACGTGCCGAGGGGCTACTGCAGGTAAACTCGCCTGGCCGCAAGAAGCCGTAGAAGGCCAGGTGTATGGCTGCTTGCAGGACGACACTGACATGGAGACCGAAAGGTGAGGAGGCCAGAATGTCTGACATGTCCCTGAATACTTCGCCCGTGATAGGCAGCCGTTTGATGCTGGAAACCGGCCAACGTTTCTGAATGCCGCGCATGAGTGCCCGGACGGCGTGACAGGTGAATAATGAGGGCTTAGTAGGGTCCTGGAGGGATGTGAAGTGTTGTACCCCGGCCAAGTACAATCGGATTGTGTTGAACGATAATGCCAAGTCCGAATGGCAGTAGGAAAGGAAGGCAAGGACTTGCTTGACCCGGGAGGTCTCTGTATTGTGGGATGATATGAAGCGAGTAAAGGCCCTCCAGGCCGACTGATAGGCCTTGCGGGTATTGTCTGAGAGGGAGTGATCAATAAGTTGAGTCGCTGCTGACAAGTGCGGGGCTAATCCAATGTCAGTTGAGACCAGTCCGGGATAGCTGCAGAAGTTGGTCCGGCTCCAGGTACCTGATCAAAAAACGAAACAAAGTTAAAGCGGGAGAGGGCATCCGCCGCCTGATTAAATTTGCCGGGGACAAAAGAACAATGAAGGTTGAACTGAAACAATAATGAGAGCTGGGTCAGTCGCCGCAGGAAGGACATAATCTGTAGAGATCTGGACCTGCCTTTATTGACAATCTCCGCAGTGGCCAGGTTATCTGTAGAAAAGACCACCGTCTGGCCTGACCAGCTGCGGCCCCAGGTGTGTGCAGCGGCTACAATGGGATATAGCTCAAACAGGGAGGACGTCTCAGTGAAGCCAGGAATAGCCAGTATCTGTGGAGGCCAGGGGGCTGCGAGCCAGAGGTTGCCAAAAATAGCCGCAAAGCCCGTGGAGGCCGCTGCGTCGGTCACCACCCGAGGTGAAAGGGCGGACACGGAGGGGACGAACAGGGACACTCCGTTCCAGGAGGACAGGAATTCCTCCCACATGGCTAGGTCTGCAATAGCCGCGGAATCCAGGTTGAGTACTTGCTCCGGGTCCTGAGAGTGGGATAATAAGGCCAGCAGGCGTGACACGAACGAGCGCCCCTGGGGGATGATGCGCATCGCAAAATTGAGCATACCAAGGAGGGACTGGAGCTGTCTCTTGGTACAAGTCCTGGCATGAGTAAAGTCCCTCAGGACCGTCCTGATGCGGGTCAGTTTATCCGGGGGAAGGCTGGCCTGCATGGTGTTAGTGTCTAGGCAGACCCCGAGAAAGGTGATAGCCTGCGACGGACCCTCCACCTTGTGCTCCGCAATGGGGACATTAAGGTTGCTGAAGACTCCCCTCAACTTAGCCAGATCTTGTGGGGGAGAGCCGGGCGGCTCTATCAGCAGGAAGTCATCCAGATAATGAATGACTTCCCGACACTGGGCTACATGTAACAAGATCCAAGCAAGAGCCTGTGCGAAGGTGTCGAAGAGCCAAGGACTACTCTTGGACCCGAACGTGAGCTTAGTGGCAAAGTAGTACTGCTGCCTCCACTTGATTCCATGCCAGCACCAGAGGGAAGGATGGATAGGAAGAAGTTTAAAAGCATTTGAGATGTCGGCCTTGGAGAGCCAGGTACCTGTGCCTGTCTTAAGAATGGCCTGGATGGCCATGTCTACTGATGCATATTTAAGGGAGAACTCCTCAGAGGGAATAAGGGAATTGAGACTGGGGACCGTAGAGGAATGAGGCGCTGACAAATCATAAACCAATCTGAGTTTATTAGAGAACTTGCCCTTGACAAGCCCAATAGGGCTGACTCGCCAGGTGACGAATGGGGGCTGTACGAAAGGGCCGATGACAAAGTCCTGATCTAGTTCAGATTGCAGCAGTTGGTCGATGGCTAGCTCATCCGTGGCTGCTGAGCGGAGGTTCTGGCACTCGTGTGTGACGTGAGGAAGAGAGATGAGTCCAGTGTGAAAGCCTTCCGTGAAGCCCTGGACGAGGAAGGTGGACAGTGAGGGGGTAGGGTGGCTGGATAGGTAGACGCTAAGCCACGACACATTGAGCCGGCTTAGTCAGGACCTTTTGAGCTGCTTGATCTCGCACATGAGCCGGGGGTGAGCTCTATGACATTGGGTGCACACATGGAGCAGCCTACACTGGCTGAAATTACACGACCCACTGTTATAATTATTGCAGATCGAAGCACCGCCCATGGTCTTAACTGGGCGCCCTAGCTTATCGGTCTGTGGCGGGCGAGCTGGCACTTGCAGGCCCTGAGCGGCCCCCGAGGTAGATGGGCCGACGAAGGGCGGGGCTGCCACTGAGGTAGCGCACCAGGCCGCAGTATGTGTTGCTGACTGGCAGATTGTACACAGAGGGGACCGAAGCCCCGCGAAGTGGCGGCAGAACAGTTCTGTGTCCATGGTGCTCCAATCCGTAGGGGTCTGGAACTGGGAAAGCCTGGCGGCTGCTTTAGCGGAGAAGGATCGGTGGTAGTCATAAAAAGAAGATCCGCCGTATTTGTAGCCCAGGTCAACTACCACATGGAGGTACCGATCCAGCTCCTCCCTCCTGCCAGGGGAGGCTGAGCAAATGATGTCCCTCATCATGCCAAAAGCTAAGGTAAACTCAGTAACTGAGAGCTTCCTATCTAATCTAGAGTCCTTAGCTTTGAGGACCACTGATACGTCCCCCCAAGTATAGGCCTTATTCTCTGCCAGCTCATGAATTGAGATCAGCAGGGAAGCCAAATTGACGTCCTTTCCCTCTAAGATGTCCTTCCTGATGTTTGCTGACACCATATGAGATGGGTACACTATCGGTGCAGCTCCGGGGATACCTGCAGGAGGGCTCACAACTGGTAGGGATGCTGGTACAGGCGGAGAAACAGAGGGTTGGGTCTCGAGGAGGGCTACTCGGCCCTGCAGATCTGTCATCGAGGTCGTGATGGATGACACCAGGGTGTGGAGCTGGGAGATAGAAGAGGCGATGGAGCCTAAGGAGGCCTGCTGAGTAGAAGCCTCCACCGCCGCGGGAGGAGGAAACAGGAGCCGGAAAAGCTCTGCCTTTCTGGCTGTTGCTGGAAAGGGGACACCCCTGCGTCTTAGCTCGGCTGTTAGCCTGGGAATGGTCCAAGCTCTGAAGGCCCTTTTGGCTGCCATTCTCTGAACCGGATGGAGACAATGGAGCCGTGAGGTCCTCGCTGCCGGCCTGGGACATGGTGGCGGAAATTGGGTCTGACGAGGCCACAAGCCCTCTGATGCGATTCTTTCTCCTAATACGGATCTATAAGGGGTGAGATGGATTACAACTGGTTGGAGACTCCTAAAGAAATACCTGTTTCAAAGAAGGCAGCTTTGCTGAAGGGCATTTCCCCGCTAGATGATTATGCTTACCTAAGAAGGCACCGTCTGACCAGGTGCAGGCTGGACCTACTGAACTCGACTGACCTGAGGAGATGAAGGTGAAGTTTGTTTGAGACTCCCACCTGAGGAAGGCTAGCTAACAGTGGAAGTGAGACGTCACACACGAGATAAACGACACCAAAGAAGGAAATAAATTTTCCTCTTTCCCACCCCCCTGAATCGCCCCCCCCTTTTTTTATTTTTCTTTTTTCCCCCTTTTTTTTTTTTTTTTTTTTCCTCCCCCTTTTTTTTTTTTTTTTTTTTTTAGTGAAATGAGGCTGATGAGCAAGGCCCCCCGATAAGAATCCAACGTTGAAGAATCAACTGGACTAGAAGCGGGAAGTAATACGTGACCGTGAAATGAGTGAATCTGCCATGACAGAGATCCGAATCGCCATGCCACAAACTTGCGACCGAGCACGAAACGGAACCTGGAGCATGTACTGAAATGAGGCCAGTCCTGGGGCACGCCGGAACGAATTTGGTCCATGAACATGACTATTCGTACCGGAACGTGATAGGTGAAATGAAATGAAACCCATGACAAAGACTGGAATCAGACGACGAGCCCAAGCACCTAACAAATGAATCCCATCTTTGGAGCATGTACTGAAATGAGGCGTAGCAGCTGGGCACACCGGAACGAATCGGTGCATCAAATAAATGCAACGAGATTCGAATCGGAGTGTAATAAGTGACAGAAATGATATCCCATGACAGAGACAAGATTCAACGACTGGACTGACGGTAGCAAATAATGAATCCGTCTCTGGCGCATGTACTGAAATGAGGCGTAGCAGCTGGGCACGCCAGAACGAATCGGTGCATAGTAACATGCGACAGGATTCGAATTGGAGTGTAATAAGTGACAGAAATGATATCCCATGACAGAGACAAGATTCAACGAGTGGACCGATGGTAGCAAATAATGAATCCGTCTCTGGCGCATGTACTGAAATGAGGCCATTCCTGGGGCACGCCGAGACGAATTGGTCCATGAACATGACTATTCGTACCGGAACGTGATAGGTGAAATGAAATGAAACCCATGACAAAGACTGGAATCAGAAGACGAGCCCATGCACCTAACAAATGAATCCCGTCTTTGGAGCATGTACTGAAATGAGGCGTAGCAGCTGGGCGCACCAGGACGAATCGGTGCATAGAGGAATGCGGCAGGATTCGAATTGGAGCGTAATAAGTGACAGAAATGATATGCCATGACAAAGACAAGAATCAGGGACCGAGCGTGAACCTGCAAGTGATTCAGTCTCTGGAGCATGTACAGAAATGAGGCCGAACCCTGGGGCACTTCAAAGCGAATCGGTGCACCAGCGGTGCGACAGGATTCGCGACGGAGCGCGACTAGTGACAGAAATGATATTGGAGCAGCAGAAATGACTGGGACTGAAATGTTTGAACGAGGTGAAATGAGACACATAACATAATTGCAAGAAATGAAGAGACACATTCGAACTGGAGCAGAGCAAGCGAAACGTGCGGACTGATTGCCTTGTCGTAACAAGCAGTCGGCTGTGGGTCGAACGATTCGACCGCTACAATAGAAATGCACGGGCAGTCGAACGGTTTCGAATGCCGTAGCTGCGAATGAATCGCCTGACGTGGCGTAATCGAATGATGACAACACCTGCGTCGAAAGTAGCATACAGTGACAAGCGTACGAGGCCACCGAAACATTCGATATGACAGAACAGAGCGGCTCGTGCGTACAAGCAAAATAACGGTACATCGAAAACGTAATGAAAAGAGGGTGCCGAAGCCCTACCTGCGACAGCCGGCCCGAGCGACAAATTCGATGGGTATAGCGACGACGAATCTACGGCCGCTGATGGACGAGACGGGATTGTCGAATTGAAGACGAAAACGCGGGAACCGCCGAACAGGCTCGCTGCGTCTGATCTGGATAGTCGGCCCTTGATATCTGACGTATCAGGTATCGCGCACCGGAACCGACGAGGAAGATGGGCGGACGGCAGGTTATATACACCACCGGGCTCCTCCCATAATTTCAGGCCACCATACTGGCCTTTCTATATATATATATATATAGAAAGGCCAGTATGGTGGCCTGAAATTATGGGAGGAGCCCGGTGGAGTATATAACCAGCCCGTTCGCCTGTCTTCCTCGTCGGTTCCGGTGCGCGATATCTGATACGTCAGACATCAAGGGCCGACTATCCAGACCAGAGGCAGTGAGCCTGTTCGTGAGCTCCCGCGTTATTCGTTTCCGTCTTGACAACTCGTCTTCCCGTACATCAGCGTCCGTGGGTTTCGCCGTCGAAGTGTCGTCGTACCCATCGAATTTGTCGTTTCACGTTGGGCCGGCTGTCGCAGGTTTGGCTTCGGCATCCCCTTTCAGATATGTATTTCGATGTACCATCAACATTCCCTGTACTCTCGACCCGCTCGCTTCTTTTAAGTCGAATGTTTTACTGTGGCCCTCGTACGCATGTCACTATTTTCTATTTTCGATGTAGTCGTTATCACTTTTCGACACGTTCGATTACGCCACGTCAGGCGATTCATTCGCAGGTACGGCATTCGAAACCATTCGTCTGCCCGAGCATTTCTATTAGTATCGGTCGAATCGTTCGACTCACAGCCGACTGCTTGTTACGACAAGGCAAGCAGTCCGCACGTTTCGCTTTGTCTGCTCCAGTTCGAATATATGTCTCTTCATTCATGCAGTTATGTTATGTATCTTATTTTATCTCATGTCAAATCATTTCACTCCCAGTCATTTCTACCGTTTCAAATCATTTCTGTCACTAGTCGCGCTCCGGCGCGAATCTTGTCGCACCTCTGGTGCACCGATTCGCTTTGAAGTGCCCCAGGGTTCGGCCTCATTTCTGTACATGCTCCAGAGACTGAATCACTCGCAGGTTCACGCACGGTCCCTGATTCTCGTCTCTGTCATGGCATACCATTTCTGTCACTTATTACGCTCCAATTCGAATCCTGTCGCATTCCTCTATGCACCGATTCGTCCTGGTGTGCCCAGCTGCTACGCCTCATTTCGGTACATGCTCCAGAGACGGATTCTTTGTAACCTACAGTCCAGTCGTTGAATCCTGTCTCTGTCATGGGACATCATTTCTGTCACTCATTACACTCCAATTCAAATCCTGTCGCATTTTTTATGCACCGATTCGTTCTGGTGTGCCCAGCTGCTACGCCTCATTTCAGTACATGCTCCAGAGACAGGTTCTTTATTGCTACCATCAGTCCAGTCGTTGAATCTTGTCTCTGTCATGGGATATCATTTCTGTCACTTATTACGCTCCGATTCGAATCCTGTTGCGTTTATTTATGCACCGATTCGTCCCGGTGTGCCCAGCTGCTACGCCTCATTTCAGTACATGCTCCAGAGACGGATTCTTTGTTGTAACCATCAGTCCAGTCGTTGAATCTTGTCTCTGTCATGGCATATCATTTCTGTCACTTATTACGCTCCAATTCGAATCCTGTCGCATTCCTTATGCACCGATTCGTTCTGGTGTGCCCAGCTGCTACGCCTCATTTCAGTACATGCTCCAAAGACAGGATTCATCTGTTTGGTTCAAGGGCTCGTCCTCTGATTCTTGTCTTTGTCATGGGTTTTTCATTTCATTTCACCTATCACGTTCCGGTACGAATAGTCACATCTGTGTACCAAAATTCGTCTCGGCGTGCCCCAGGAATGGCCTCATTTCAGTACATGCTCCAGAATCCGTTTCGTGCTCGGTCGCAAGTTGTGGCATGGCGATCCGGATCTCTGTCATGGCAGGTTCTCTCATTTCACTGTCACATACCGCTTCCCGGCTTGGGTCCAGTTGATTCTTCAATGTTTGGATGCCTGCCGGGGGCCTTGCTCCTCGGCCTCATTTCATTATAGATTGCCTTCAAAAGGGAAAAACAGCTTCGTTTAGGCGTGTCTCGCTGTTTTCTCCACATACAAGCGTAGACTTCTTGCAATCGTTGCAAACACACATCCAAGCGTAGACTTCTTGCAATCGTTGCAAGCACGCATCCAGACATAGACTTCTCGCAATCATCACAAGCACGCATTCGAGCATAGACCTCTTGCACTTATTACTAGCATGCATTCGGGCATAGACCTCTTGCAATCGCTGCAAGCACGCATTCGAGCATAGACCTCTCGCGGTCATTACAAGCACGCATTCGAGCATAGACCTCTTACACTCATTACAAGCATGCATTCAAGCATAGACCCCTTGCAATCGTTGCATGCAGGCATTCGAGCATAGACCTCTGGCGATCATTGCAAGCACGCATTCGAGCATAGACCTCTTGCACTCATTACAAGCACGCATTCGAGCATAGTTCTCTTGCAATCGCTGCAAGCACGCATTCGAGCATAGACCTCTCGCGGTCATTACAAGCACGCATTCGAGCATAGACCTCTTGCAATCGTTGCGAGCACGCATTCGAGCATAGACCTTTTGCATTCATTACAAGCACGCATTCGGGCATAGACCTCTTGCAATCGCTGCAAGCACGCATTCGAGCATAGACCTCTCGCGGTCATTACAAGCACGCATTCAAGCATAGACCTCTTGCAATCGTTGCAAGCACGCATTCGAGCATAGACCTTTTTTTGCATTCATTACAAGCACGCATTCGGGCATAGACCTCTTGCAATCGCTGCAAGCACGCATTCGAGCATAGACCTCTCGCGGTCATTACAATTACGCATTCGAGCATAGACCTCTTACACTCATTACAAGCATGCATTCAAGCATAGACCTCTTGCAATCGTTGCATGCAGGCATTCGAGCATAGACCTCTCGCGGTCATTACAATTACGCATTCGAGCATAGACCTCTTACACTCATTACAAGCATGCATTCAAGCATAGACCTCTTGCAATCATGGCAAGCACGCATTTGAGCATAGACCTCTTGCAATCGTTGCAAGCAGGTGTCCAGGCACAACTTGTTGCAATCATTGCTGGCAGGCACTTCTGGCTTGCTCAATAGATTGCTTTAGGGAAGACCTGGATACCTTCCTAAATGTACGTTGTATTACGGGGTACTTATATTTATAGGTATAGTTGATCCAGGGAAAAATTCGATTGCCTCTCGAGGGGTCAGGAAGGAATTTTCCCCGGCTGTAGCAAATTGGCCTATGCTCTGTTGGGGGTTTTTTGCCTTCCTCTGGATCAGCTGCGGGCGTAGAATTGGGTGTCGGGTTGTGTGATTCCTTATTTATTTTGATTTGGTTGGACTGGATGGACTTCTGTCTTTTCCGGCCTGGCTACCCATGAAGCCTACCATAATTCCTTGCAGTCGTTGCAGGCACGAGTCCTGGCACAACTCCTTGCATTAGTTGCAGGCACGCATCCTAGCATAACATCTTGCAGTCATGGCAAGCACGCATCCTGGGTAACATCTTGCAATCATCGCAAGCACGCATCCAAACATGCATTCAAGCACAACTCCTGTAGTCTTCGCAGTGCACATGCGGTAACACGAATGGCTCACAGTCACTACGTATACATCTCCAGTGACAAACTCCCGGGCAATTGTCGCAAGCACATGTTTAAACACAACTTTTAGTCACGCCAAGGCTCGTGACTTAGCATAACTTCTTGCAATCATTCATTGGCAAGCACGTTCTCAGTGGCACACAAACTGGCTACACGTCATTTTGAAGCAGCACTTAATTGGCCTCTCGTCTCCCGTGGCTTTCTTACAAACCATTCACTGTTGTCTGTCTATCCGTCTCTTCCTTAGGACAGTTGAGTTCTACTTCCGTCCGCACCAGGATCATGTTGACACACGCGACTGGCTTCTTCCTGTAGCACGCCCAGGCTATTTCTAGCCAGCGTTCAACATTTCTTATCCTTACAATGCTCGGAGAGCCATCTGTTGCTACGGCCCATACAGCAAGATCCCCACTACGAGGCGTCCAGAGGCATCAGCCCATAGCCATCGGCCAATGCTCGCCCATTACAACTGCCATCTTTACGGACATACAATATCCTCGCATATTCCCCAGTTTAGTCATCCGAAAGACACCTACAGTCCCTTCACGGCATGTCGAGCGTCGCTATGCACATCATCCCTCAGGGGTCGCGCCTTTGTGTCACGCCTATTGGTCTTACTGTCCCTCTCACAGGATCCAGAGCAAGTCCTCAGCCGGGTTCCCGCGGCAATAGCAGTCCTTGCTATGCGGGAGGAATACCTATCGTCTGGGAATGACGTCTCCCTGTTCATTTCCTCCGTGTCTTCCCTTTCTCCCCAGGTGATGACCGACGCAGCGGCCTCCACGGGCTTGCGGCTGTTTTTTTGGCCACCTCTGGCTCGCAGCTCCCTGGCCTCCCCAGTTACTGGCAATTCCTGGCTGCGCCAAGGCGCCCTCTCTGTTGGTTATGTCCTTCCTACGTCGACTGGTCCAGCTCTTGTTGTTGTTTCAGTTCAACATCCATTCTTCCTTTATCCCCGGTAAAGTCAATCAGGCAGCGGACGCCCTCTCCCGCTTTTAACCTTGTCTCGTTTTCGTTCAGGTACCCGGAGCCGGACCAACATCAGCAGCTATCTCGGACTGGTCTCAACTGACCCTGGATTAGCCCCTCACCTCCTAGCGGCTACCCAACTCATTTGATCACTCCCTTTCCCGCAATACCCTCAAAGCCTATCAATCAGCCTGGAGGGCCTTTAACCAACTTCATCACGTATCACAGTACAGAGACGTCCCGTGTCAAGCAAGTCATAGCCTTCATTGCCTACTGCCACTCGCAGTTGGCGTTATCCTTTAATACGATCCGGCTATACCTGACCGGTGTACAACATTTCACGTCCCTCCAGGACCCTACCGTACCCTTCCTATTTTACCACGCCGTTCGGGCTGTTATGCGCGGTATCCAGAAAGCGCCAGCCGATGGCCGGCACCAAAACGACTGCCTGTTACAGGAGACGTTTAGAAATATGTCAGATTTCCTGGCCACTTCACCTTTTCGGTCTCCACATTAGTGTCATTTACAAGCAGCCATACACCTGGCCTTCTACGGCTTCTTACGGCCAAGCGAGTTTTACTTGTTGTAGCCTCACAGCACGCATGCTGTGCGAGCACCACCTGGTCCGATACGAAGACCATTTCGTCTTACACTTAGCAGTCTCCAAGACGCAGCAGCTTGGCTCGGGTTCGGACATACACCTCTATAAGTCCAACAACCGCTGGTACCCGGTCGCCATTCTCACGCGCCTGTCGGCCCCTTTTTTTTGGCTGATCAACCAGGAGTTAGTCCTCTTCTGCCATTTCTCACTAAACCTCTGAACGCTGCCCGGTGGAACGTGTCAGGATACTCCCGGGTATCCTTCACCTCTGTCCTACTCACATTGTCAAGAAGTTGGGCAGATGGAGGTCCACCTGTTTCGCCCGCTACATACCCATTCCGCAAGCGGAGATGACCCAGGCCTTTGTCGAGCTCACCCAGTAAACAAACTTGGATCAATAAAATGCAACCCCTACCTGAATGTTTTTTGCCCCCTTATTTTGGTATACCGTACGTCAGACCAGGGCACACTTTCAGGTCCATTTCAAGTAAGCGAGTTTATGTTAACCTTGTTTGTCATCCTTAACCGTATCGGTCAGAGGGCTCCACACCATAAATAGAAAGGCCAGTATGGTGGCCTGAAATTATGGGAGGAGCCCGGTGGAGTATATAACCAGCCCGTTCGCCTGTCTTCCTCGTCGGTTCCGGTGCGCGATACCCACCCACCCATCCCCTTTTTCAGGGCATTTCTCAAGCATCATACTCCTCATGAGAGTACTCATTTCACTCCATTCATATTCATTTCATTTATCACCCACTTTCTATCTAAGGTATGCCCCCTTATTTTGGTATACCGTACGTCAGACCAGGGCACACTTTCAGGTCCATTTCAAGTAAGCGAGTTTATGTTAACCTTGTTTGTCATCCTTAACCGTATCGGTCAGAGGGCTCCACACCATAAATATATATATATATATATACACAGTGCCTTGCGAAAGTATTCGGCCCCCTTGAACTTTTCAACCTTTTGCCACATTTCAGGCTTCAAACATAAAGATATAAAAATTTAATTTTTTGTGAATCTGCTGTTCATAAACGCTCTCCATCCAACCTCACTGAGCTCCAGCTGTTTTGCAAGGAAGAATGGGCAAGAATTTCAGTCTCTCAATGTGCAAAATTGATAGAGACATACCCCAAGCGACTTGCAGCTGTAATCGCAGCAAAAGGTGGCTCTGCAAAGTATTAACGCAAGGGGGACGAATAATTTTGCACGCACCACTTTTCATTTTTTTATTAGTTAAAAAAGTTTCAAAAATCCAATAGATTTCGTTCCACTTCACAATTGTGTCCCACTTGTTGGTGATTCTTCACAAAAAATTCAAATTTTATATCTTTATGTTTGAAGCCTGAAATGTGGCAAAAGGTTAAAAAGTTCAAGGGGGCCGAATACTTTCGCAAGGCACTGTGTATATATATACACACACACACACACACACACACTGTATAGATATACATATATATAGATGACAGAATGACAACAATCATGGTGGTGGACAGACTGATGGACAGTGAAGGTGGTGGACAGAATGGCAGACAGCGATGATAGGGACAGAATGATGGACAGTGATGAGAGGGGCACAATAATGAGTGGGACAGAATGGCAGACAGTGATGGTTGGGACAGAATTGCGGACATTGATGAGGGGACACAATGGCAAACAGTGATAGTGTGGATAAAATGGAAGACAGTGATGTTGGGGACAGAATAGTGGACAGTGATGAGAGGGACACAATGGTGCACAATAATGAGGGGGACAGAATGGCAGAAAGTGATGATAAGGACAGAATGACCGACAGTGATGATAGGGACACAGTGGCACACAATAATGAGGGGGACAAAATGGTGGACAGTGATGGTGGGGACAGAATGGCGGACAATGATGTTGGAGACGGAATGGCGGTGAAGTGATGAGAGGGACAGAAGGGTGGACAGTGATGACTGTGACGGAATGGCGGACAGCGATGAGGTGGACAGAATGGCAGACACTGTTGTTAGGGACAGAATGGCGGACAGTGATGGTGGGGACAGAATGGTGGACAGTGATGGTGGGGACAGAATGACGGACAGTGACAGTGGGGACAGAATGGTGGACAGTGATGGTGGATGACAGAATGGCGGACAATGATGTTAGGGACAGAATGGCAGAGAAGTGATGAAGGGGATAGAATGGCAGACAGAATGGCGGACAGTGATGGTGCGGACAGAATGGCAGACAGTGATGGTGCGGACAGAATGGCAGACAGTGATGGTGGGGACAGAATGGCAGACAGGGATGTTGGGAACAGAATAGTGGACAGTGATGGTGGGGACAGAATGGCAGACAGTGATGGTGGCGACAAAATGGTGGACAGTGATGGGGGGGACTGAATGGTGGGCAGTGATGAGGGGGAGAGTATGGCGGACAATAATGAGGGGAAATAAGGGGAATTGGGACTTTAGATGAAACACAGTTAAGTGCTTCCATCCCGGGAATAGGTAAGTACAAAAAGGGAAATTGGGACTTTAAATGAAGCATTTGGATAGTGGAGGACAATTTGACCATATTTGAATTTCACCATGGAATGTTTATTAATTGTAAAATAGAAAGTATTCATTTCATATGCATATAAGGGCGTACACATGGCATAAATGTAATAAAAACAGTACACATACATTGGCGTATGATTCTGATAGTAAATAAATTAAATAGCATAATGGTACCAATGACAGCATGCCTAATATCGACCAATGCATGCACATGGTAAATATGCATCCACTAAGTAAAGAAAAGTTTTTTGTATGTAGTTAGAAGAATCAAATAGTAATAAAAGAAGCATGGTTCCATATGAGATGTAGCTGGGGCATCAAAGTCAAAGCTTGGCGCGTTTCGTGGATGTTTCTCCACTCATCAGGAGCTGATGCGATCATAAATTCCTATAGGATGTATATAGAAGAGTAATGAATCATACTATCCATATAAGAGAGTATATAGGTGAATGAACATTTAATGTGTATAGGTGGTTAGCCAGATACACTCACCAAACCAGGCAGCGAGCGCAGTGCGCAGCTGTGGGCGCAAGGTGGGCCAGGAGCATGATCTCTTCACAGGAGCTGAGGAGGCATATATATGGATGCAACATCAGGCAGAGTAAGGGAGTACAAAGGGATGACAGAGTGTCTCCAAAATTAGGGATATAATGTAGTTGGAACAAGCGTATCTGGGAACAAAATAATTGATATAATTTATAATGGTTTATTAAAGATAATGGTTGATAGTGAACTCCGTGAATTCCTGGAGAAGTGATAACCTGAATCAAAGCGGTGCAAAGATATCAGCATTAGAGAGTGAATGGCGTTTGAAGTGAGTATGCAATTTTGCAAGAATTAAGTATCACTGAAACTGAGTACAGAGTAGCTAGTGAAGAAAAAATGAAAAATCTGCCAAAAAACTGCAAAAAAGGGGTCACCAATCAGAGGGAGGAAATCTGCACCATGACAAGGTGTGTGGGAGAGGGAGGGAAGGGGAAAGAAAACTCACCCAATGAGTCGCACCTGAATGGCACCAGCAAAACGTATAGCTGGTGTGCAATGACCCCAGAAGGAGACTAGCCATAAACACAGCTTGCTCCAAGTGGGGGGTATATAAATATGCCGCTAATGCCACATGCGTGAAACAGAAGAGGAGGAAACGCACCTCAGCTGAGTATACACTCAGCAACAGGCGCAAAAAGACTGGGTTCACTATCAATCATTATCTTTTTGGGACAGCATGTCGGACAGTGATGGTGGGGACAGCATGTCAGACAGTGATGGTGGGGACAGAATGGCAGACAGCGAAGAGGGGGACAGAACGGCGGACAGTAATGGTGGGGACAGAATGGCAGACAGTGATGAGGGGGACAGAATGGCAGACAGTGATGGGGGGGGACAGAATGGCAGACAGTGTTGGGGGGGACAGAATGGCAGACAGTGATGAGGGGGACAGAATGGCAGACAGTGATGGGGGGGCACAGAATGGCAGACAGTGATGGGGGGGCACAGAATGGCAGACAGTGATGGGGGGGACAGAATGGCAGACAGTGATGGGGGGGACAGAATGGCAGACAGTGATGAGGGGGACAGAATGGCAGACAGTGATGGTGGGGACAGAATGGCGGACAGTGATGGTGGGGACAGAATGGCGGACAGTGATTGTAGGGAGAGAATGGCAGACAGTGATGAGGGGGACAGAATGGAGGACAGTGATGGTGGGGACAGCATGGCAGACAGTGATGGTGGTGGACAGAATGGCGGACAGTGATGGTGGTGGACAGAATGGCGGACAGTGATGGTGGGGACAGAATGGCGGACAGTGATTGTAGGGAGAGAATGGCGGACAGTGATGAGGGGGACAGAATGGAGGACAGTGATGGTGGGGACAGCATGGCAGACAGTGATGGTGGTGGACAGAATGGCGGAAAGTGATGGTGGTGGACAGAATGGCGGGCAGTGATGGTGGTGGACAGAATGGCGGACAGTGATGGTGGTGGACAGAATGGCGGACAGTGATGGTGGTGGACAGAATGGCGGACAGTGATGGTGGTGGACAGAATGGCGGACAGTGATGGTGGTGGACAGAATGGCGGACAGTGATGGTGGTGGACAGAATGGCGGACAGTGATGGTGGTGGACAGTAATGGTGGTGGACAGAATGGCGGGCAGTGATGGTGGTGGACAGAATGGCGGACAGTGATGGTGGTGGACAGAATGGCGGACAGTGATGGTGGTGGACAGAATGGCGGACAGTGATGGTGGTGGACAGAATGGCGGGCAGTGATGGTGGTGGACAGAATGGCGGGCAGTGATGGTGGTGGACAGAATGGCGGACAATGATGGTGGTGGACAGAATGGCGGACAGTGATAGTGGTGGAGAGAATGTGTCATTGTATTCCAGTAAAGAAGTTGCCCACTTCTAAGGAATTGGCTTCCATTTTTGCTCAGGAGATCTTTTGCTTACATGGGCCACCCAAGGTGATTGTCTCGGACAGGGGTAGTCAGCTTGTGTCCCGGTTCTGGTGAGCATTTTGGGCACAGTTGGGAGTTCAGCTTGCTTTCTCCTCTGCATATCACCCGCAGTCTAATGGGGCTGCAGAACGAGCCAATCAGTCCTCGGAGCATCTGCTACCTTATTATATTTCTTTATATATATATATATATATATATATATGTGTGTGTGTGTGTGTTTTTATTGATTTTTTTTCAAAAACACAACTATAATAAAAAATAAATAAAAAAAGACAATTACAAAACCAATATACATATAAAACCAGGGTAAAAAAATAAAATAAAACAAAAAACATACATACATGCATTGGTCATACATGGTGTTTATGGCAGCTTAATTAAAAAAAAATAGTACAGCCCTATGGCACATATGCCCACCTAAAATTTTTGAATGGTCATCTGTATTTGCCCGGTAGCTAACAAAAAGTCATATTCCCCTACGAGGCTACTGAGGCTGTGGAAGGATAGGTAAGCCATTTAGACCAAACCTTTTTTATATTTGAGAAGACTACCCCTATTTATACATGTTTCCTTATATAATGGTAAGCTATTATTGATAAGTTGTTGGGTGGGGGGGAGGGGGTAGTTCTTTTCCAACTTAGCCCCTGTACACGCGGTCTGAGATTTCGACAACCAAATCCGTCGGGTTTTGTCCGTCGGATTTTGCCCGTCGGATCTTGTCCGAAACTGTTGCATACACACGGTCGGACTAAGTTGTCGAAAAATCCGATCATTCAGAACGTGATGACGTAATTTCGTTACGATGGGACCACGTTCAGACTAGTAGCCAATAGCTTTGATGTAGGAATTTGATCTGAGCATGCATGGCACTTGGTCTGATCAAAATTCTCTACACATGATCGGAGTATGTCCGATCGAACCAGTTGGTTGGAAAATATTTCCAATAAGTTGGAAAATTGAGTCCGACGGATATTCCGAAGGAATCAGTCCAATGCATACCACACACAGTCAGATTATCCGACAACACGGTCCGATAGGACACATTCCGACGGATTCTCCGACCGTGTGTACAAGGGCTCAGAGTTATAGCTTTGCAAGCGTAGAACAAAAGTAGCCCCACCAGCGTACTCCCTGCTGCCGTAGGGATAAATTGCTCTATCAGACCCAGAATGCATATTGCCATTGATTGTTGCAATGGGATATGTGTTATTTGGGATATAGAAGCTAGTGTATCTTCCCAATATCTCACTAGAACTGGGCAAGTCCCAAATATATGAGTGAAGTCTGCAGGGATCTTCTCACATTGCCAACAGCCTGGGGCAAGGTCTAAATTGATTTTATATAGTATATAAGGAGTGTAATATGCCCTGTGGACTATCTTAAACTGAATCAATCAGTCTCTCAGGGAGACAAGAGAATTGAAAGGAGAATTCCATTTGTACTTGGAGTCAATCTGTGGATAGTAAAGGAAAAGAACAAAGAGCAACAGAGAACATAGACATGAAGTGTGCCGGGGTCATGTGGTCAGTATGCCTAAAAGGGGGCATACCGAAATAATTAAATGAAATGAAAAGAAAAAGGGAATGGGGGGGTGGGACACAAGAGCCAACGACCACGAGGAGGCAAGGGAGGGCAGGCTTCATGCAGACTGACTCCTCCTACAAACACAGTCTGACCTGCGGTCAGCCTTACACTTGTACTCGGAGTCAATCTGTGGATAGTAAAGGAAAAGAACAAAGAGCAAGAGAGAACATAGACCTGAAGTGTGCCGGGGTTACATGGTCAGTATGCCTAAAAGGGGGCAAAAATAAACACAGTAGGATGAAAGCTACCAACCAGATTTATTACCCACTGAATTACCGCATAATCTGCCAAATTGACAAATGCTTGTGGAATCTTAAAAGTGGCACTGGGACATGCCCAGAGGAAACAAAACAACCTCCACCTACCCAACTGCCAAATAATAAGGGCTGGGGCCCCCTGTCGCAGAAGCTACTCCTATCCCGAAAGAAATAGCCAAAATATGCTTAAGAGTCCAGACCCTGTTTGGCAGCAATGCAGTATGCATTCGGCTGCAGAGAGGGGAGCGTCAGGAAAAAAAACAAGAGAGGACAATCCCAGTGTTTGACAAATGTAGTACTGATGAGTTGGTAAACCAACACTGGGCACCACGCCTTGCCAGGCTCCAAGAACCTGATAACAGTGCTGACCCGGTTGCTACGTCTTGCGAGCATGCAGATGTAACAGAAAAGGCTGGGGGGGCAACCAGTCGATTGGCCAGAAATAAGCGAGACCCTGAGCCAGAAGCGCCACTCCCCTGCTCCGGGAACCACAAAAAAGGCCAGCTATAGTGCTGCCTTGAGCTCCAAGCTGATAACCAACGCAAAAGGAGACCTGAGAGCATGTAAGATATGTCAAAAAGAATATGACCCACAATGGGAAGACTGCTGAGCACAGCAGGAGGGCTACTCTTCTGGATCACCTGAGGATGGCTTAAAAGAGTGCCCAGAAAATAAGAAAAGACTGTCAGAGGCCTTCAACAAACATGAAATGCTGAGTCTCAGCAACATATGCCCCGAAAGTGCTAACGGACCAATACGAGCTGGAAGAGGCAAAAAAACAAAAGCAAATAGGGACTGGATAAAAACCCGTCAGGACTAGGAACCTAGACTGGAAAACATCCCAAGCAGTATCATGAGCCCATCTGGTATTTAAAATAAAACGAAATGAACAAAGGTGCTGCGTCAGACAAATGGGGACCCAATGCCTCCCAAGTGCTGGAGACTGAAGAGAAGGCGTGATGCCAGCATCTGCATCCGAGACCTGGGCCTACTGGTACCTACTGGTACTGGGCCTAATGTCTGACTTGCCAATGGTATCATACTATTACGCCACTCCTGGCCTGCCGTAGCTAGGAAATAAAAGATAGTGTGGATTTGGGACAGGGAAGAACCACAGTCAGCGGAAGTTGACTTGCAAGGGAACAGAAACCTAAATAGCTTACCGAGCCCAAAGCTGGGAAAGCGAACCCCCTGCGTTTGAAAATACTGCCAACAGAGAAAAAAGTTGAAGCTAGTTATGTGTAAACAAAGAAGCCTTGGGATGGACCAGGTTCCGAGAGAGGATGAGCTATCGAGCTCTGACCCCCCCGCTGGAAAAGGAGAGAAAGAAGCTAAAACCCCCAATCTGCGCTGATTGAGACATGAGAAACAAGAGTAAAAGTGGGAAAACGAGAGCGAACCTGGGAAAACTAGAGAAACGTGAAAACGTGAGATGGCATAGAGAAAACAAAAATCATGAGACACACAAAATGCATGAGAAACGTTAATTGCATGAGGAATATCAATTGCTCAAGAAAACCTAAACTGCACGAGAAAACGTAAATGGCACAAGAAAACGTAAATTGCATGAGAAAAAGTAAAATTGCATGAGAAACAAGAGATTTGGTACAAAATATGTAAGCAGCGTAAGAACAGATGAGGAGACTTGCCACTGAACAAGCCAATTAAAAACGATCACCTCAAACTGTTAAACCCATAGACGTGATGGGTAACCTGCAGTGGAAGAACCTGGACAACTCAGCTGTGTGAAAAATGACCTGAGAAACACAACAGACCATCAGCTCATGACCTAACAACACCCCTGGAACCTGACAAATATGAGAAACGTGGGTGCAGAAATGACAAGACCAACAGTGCATGAAAGTGAACCTAATGACAACACCACCCTACTATATGCCATCAGCGAGCCTGAGCAACCTGCAGCGCCAAGACAGGAAATTGAAAACGAACACTCAGGGCTAAGGTACCCACAGACCGTGGTGGGTAGCAGTAAATGTGTAATGGTGAATGTGCACGTATGACGTATGGAAAACAGGAGAGAAGATTGTGGGACAACAATCAATTAAAAACAAAACCTCAGCCCGTATAAATCTGTAGACGTGACAGATCCTGGATGTGAGCACAAGCAAAACAGAAATACAGCGAAAAGGAAACAACATGAAAAAAAGCATGTGACATGAAAGGTGAGAAACACTAGAAACGTAAGACACACTGAAGATGTAAAGCCGCGTACACACATAGCGGTATGTCCGACGTACTTAGTCTGGCGGACTTCCCGCCAGACTGTCCGTCGGACTTTCCAAACGGGCTACTTGCCCACACACGGCACTTTTTGAGCGGACTGATACGGCGTACTAAGTCCGCCGTACTATCCGCCCTACTTTTGAAATGAACGGACTCGCCCACACACGCGGAGGAAAGTCCGCTCATTTCGAGCGCGTCTCAAGGTAGGCGGGGCCCGCGAAGGAGACGTCGCTGGCCCCGCCGCCTGGTATGGACTTAAAGGGGAACCCCAACGCCGAAAAAAATCGGCGTGGGGTCCCCCCAAGTCCACAACAGACCCTTGTCTGAGCACGCTACCCGGCCGGCCAGGAAAGGGGGGGCGAGCGAGCGCCCCCCCTCCTGAGCCGTACCAGGCCGCGTGCCCTCAACATGGGGGGTGCCTTGGGGAAGGGGGGGCCGCGTGGCCCCCCCACCCCAAAGCACCTTGTCCCCATGTTGATGAGGACAAGGGCCTCTTCCCGACAACCCTGGCCGTTGGTTGTCGGGGTCTGTGGGCGGGGGGCTTATCGGAATCCGGGAGCCCCCTTTCATAAGGGGGCCCCCGGATACCGGCCCCCCACCCTATGTGAATGAGTATGGGGTACAATGTACCCCTACCCATTCACCTGTAAAATAAAAGTACAAAAAAAAACACAACACACGAGATAAAATACTTTATTGCACAGCTCCGGGGGTCTTCCTTCTTCAGGGGTCTTCTCGCCGGACTCCTCCGCTATCTTCTTGTAGCTCTTTTGCTATCGGAGGAGTCCGGCTTTCTTCCTCACCGCCGGCCTCTTCTTCCAACTTCGGGGGTCTTGTCCCCCTCTTCGGTTCTTCTGCCGGGCCACCGCGCCTTCTTATAGCTCTTTTACAGGCGGTGGCCCGGTCTTCTGTCGCCGCTGCCGCCGCTTTCCGTTCTTCTCTTCTTCTTCTTCTTCTCCAGGAGATGTTGACTCAACGATCTCTCCGGCCGCAATGCCAGGGACCCGCTGCGCTGCCACTTATATAGGGACAAGGGGCGGTGTCACATGGCTTTATTTCACATGGGTTGGTCACATGGGTTGATGTCACATGGGGACTGTGACATCGTAAGGGGGCGAGGTCACCATGTGACACCAACCCATGTGACATAAAGCCATGTGACACCGCTCCTTGTCCCTATATAAGTGGCAGCGCAGCCCGTCCCTGGCATTGCGGCCGGAGAGATCGTCGAGTCAACATCTCCTGAAGAAGAAGAAGAACGGAAGGTGGCGGCGGCGGCGGCAACAGAAGACCGGGCCACCGCCTGTAATAGAGCTATAAGAAGGCGCGGTGGCCCGGCAGAAGAACCGAAGAGGGGGACAAGACCCCCAAAGTCGGAAGAAGAGGCCGGCGGCGAGGAAGAAAGCCGGACTCCTCCGCTAGCAAAAGAGCTACAAGAAGATAGCAGAGGAGTCCGGCGAGAAGACCCCCCGAGCTGTGCAATAAAGTATTTTATCTCGTGTGTTGTGTTTTTTTTTGTACTTTTATTTTACAGGTGAATGGGTAGGGGTACATTGTACCCCATACTCATTCACATAGGGTGGGGGGCCGGTATCCGGGGGCCCCCTTATTAAAGGGGGCTCCCGGATTCCGATAAGCCTCCCGCCCGCAGACCCCGACAACCAACGGCCAGGGTTGTCGGGAAGAGGCCATTGTCCTCATCAACATGGGGACAAGGTGCTTTGGGGTGGGGGGGGCGCGCGGCCCCCCCTTCCCCAAGGCACCCCCCATGTTGAGGGCACGCGGCCTGGTACGGCTCAGGAGGGGGGGCGCTAGCTCGCCCCCCTTTCCTGGCCGGCCGGGTAGCGTGCTCGGACAAGGGTCTGTTGTGGACTTGGGGGGGACCCCCTCACCGATTTTTTTTCGGTGTTGGGGTTCCCCTTTAAGTCCATAACAGGCGGCGGGTCCAGCGACGTCTCCTTCGCGGGCCCCGCCTACCTGGAGACCCGCTTGAAATGAGCGGACTTTTCTCCGGGCGGGAAAAGTCGGCTCATTTCAAAAGTACGGCGGACTGGCATACACACGGCCGGATTGTTCGCCGAAATGCGAGTCTGGTGGGAAGATTGGAGTGCAACACGGCATTCTAAGTCCGCCGTACTTTCGGCTCAAAAAAGTATGCCGTAGGCTACACACGAGGGGATTGTTTGGCGGACTTGAGTTTGCCGGACTTTTCCACCGGATTGTTTGATCGTGTGTACGCGGCATAAGACACACTGGAGACGCAAGGCACACTGGAGACATAAGACACACTGGAGACATAAGACACACTGGAGACGCAAGAAACACTGCAAATGTAAGAAAACATGGGACACGCAGAACATGAGAAGAATACCTGGCACGAGAAAACCATACCTGGCACGAGAAAACATAAATTGCATGTATGACGTATGGACTACAGGCGAGAAGATAGTAGGCCAACAATCAATATAAAATGACACCTCAGCCCTATGGAACTGCAACCGTGACATCCTGGATGTGAGCACTAGCTAATGGAAAAGCAGCGAACTAAAGGCATATGAAAAGGAAACGTGAGCAACATGGGAAACCATGAGCAACAGGGGAAAACGTAAGAAAACATGGGAAAACACAAGAACCGTAACATGAAAAAACGTAAGAACCGTAACATGAATAATGAAAGAAACATGGGAAACACACGAATTGACCAAAAAAGTAAAAAATTGCATGAGAAACCATAAAATTGCATGAGAAACCGTAAAATTGCATGAGAAACCCTACACAGCATGAGAAGCATAAATTGCGTAAGAACCGTAAATTGCATGAAAACCGTTAACTGCATAAAAACCGTAAATTGCATGAGAAACGTAAATTGTATGAAAACGGTAAATTGCGTGAGAACCGTAACTTTCATGAAAACCGTAAATCGCATAAAAACGTATATTGTATGTGAACCGTAACTTGTGTAAGAAACTGTAAACTTCTTGAAAAAACTTCAACTGCATGAAACCATAAATCTCATACAAAACCACAAATTGTGTAAGAACCGTAAATTGCATGAAAAACGTCGACTGCATGAAGACCGTAAATAGCATAAAAAAAGTTAATTTCATGAAAAACATAAATCGCATGAGAAACGCAAATCGCATGAGAAACCTTACATTGCATGAGAAACCGTACATTGCATGAGAAACTGCAAATTGCATGAGAAACCATAAATTGCATAGAAACATAAATTGCATGAGAAACGGTAACTGCATGAGACCATCCCGACCTGGAACCCCCACCTCCCACAGAAAATGAACACTACACCACAAAACAGTCACTTCCCCGCATGACTCCCCGACCAAACCCCAACTGCAGCCCACCAGTGCCATGAGAACACTGCATCGGGACATACACGTGCCGCAGAGGAGCCCCAGCGGGAGACACCAGCACCAGCACAGTCCATGACACAAATCGAAACCCCGCTCCGCATAGCCCCTGGGCGTGCCAATGTTAATTGACCCAGCTCCAAACATCCCCCAAGGCTCCCTCCCCCACAGTACTGGAGGGGTGACAGCATAGAGACACCCCCCTCCCACACAATACTGGAGGGGATACAGCATAGAGACACCCCCCTCCCCCACAGCAATGGAGTGGATACAGCATAGAGACACCCCCCCACAGTACTGGAGGGGGTGACAGCATAGAGACACCCCCCACACAATACTGGAGGGGTGCCAGTATAGAGACACCCCCCTCCCACACAATACTGGAGGGGTGCCAGCATAGAGACACCCACTCACACACAATACTGGAGGGGTGCCAGCATAGAGACACCCCCCCACACACAACACTGGAGGGGTGCCAGCATAGAGACACCCCCCTCCCCCCTGATGCCAGTGCACAAGGGAGAAAGAGGGAGGATGGATGTGCCTCCCCTATCCCCAGCCACGAACACAGACGAAAGCAGCCGAGCGCCTCTCCCCCCCGAATGCTGAATGGAGGAGACGGTACCAGCAGAAGCAGGCAGGCGGCCGGAACACCCCCCGGCATGAGCACCAGGAGAAGTGGACGGCGGGCCCCCCTGTGGCGTCAGACAACACCATGGGCGACAAGATGGCAGGCGGCTGGTCTTACCAGCAGCGCCCGACGTGATCGCAGAGAGAGAAACAGCCACCAATTTGCACAGCGGGGACCCGGAAATTACATCACCACAAGAGCCAGAGACCACGAGGAGGAGGAGTCAAAGGAGGGCAGGCTTTATGCAGCCTCCTGACTCCTCCTATAAACACAGGCTGATCCGCGGTAAGCCTTACACATATCATCCCAGTCTTAATTTCTCTAAATTAGGGAGGGAGACTGTTGTTAAATGAAAATACAGTTCAGAGGCAGCATTTTTTGTACAGTCCAACCTAAGAAGCTTTTCTAAGCCCTTGTACACACGGTCGGAGAATCCGTCGGAATGTGTCCTATCGGACCGTGTTGTCGGATAATCCGACTGTGTGTGGTCTCCATCGGACTGATTCCGTCGGAATATCCGTCGGACCCAATTTTCCAACTTGTTGGAAATATTTTCTGACCAACTGGTTCGATCGGGCATACTCCGATCATGTGTAGAGAATTTTGATCGGACCAAGTGCCATGCATGCTCAGATCAAATTTCTACATCAAAGCTATTGGCTACTGAATGTAGTCCCATCGTAACGAAATTACGTCATCATGTTCTGAATGATCGGATTTTTGGACAACTTAGTCCGACCGTGTGTATGCAACAGTTTCGGACAAGATCCGACGGATTTGGTTGTCGAAATCTCCGACCGTGTGTACAGGGGCTAAGGCAGATTAAATTAGTTGTGGAGGAGAACCAGAGAATTGACAGCTGAAGGCATGGGAGAGTTAAAAAGAAATGAACAGAATACAGCTGAGGAATATTGAAATCAGTTTGAAAAATTAAATCAAGGATTCATCCAAGATAATCTGTGTCACTGTTTTTACCTTAAATTTAGTCCAAGCATTGGGGTCGGGCAATGAATAAAAATGCTCCAAGGTGGGATTTAACCAGAGGGGAGCCTTGGGTGAAAATTGCCTGTAGAGGATATCGCTCAATTTTAAGACTCTCTCCCCATGCACGTAGCGTGGTACACATAGACGATGTCAATGAATAGGGAGGACGAAGGCCCCGAAAAAACAAAAATTTCAACTCCTCCAAGGATCCTAACACTGCTGCTTCTACTTGAGTAGCAGTATTAGAGGTATCTGGGTTAAGCCACCAGGCCGCAGTTACTAGCTGAGAGGTCAAATAATATTTATGGAAATCTGGACATGCCAGGCCACCTTGGGAGGCCAGGCGTACCAGTGTCGCCCAGCTATAACTAGGGGGCTTTGATCTCCATATGAATGCTGAAAGAATGCAAAGCAGCCATGCAACAAATGATTTAGGAATCCACAGCACAGTGTCAAAATAGATATGTATATTTAGGTAATACATTCATTTTTATCAGATTTATGCGTCCTAACAATGAAAGAGGTAGTGACTCCCATGCCTTCAGCCGCTGTTGAGTCTCCTGGATCTCGGGTGTTAAATTTTGGGATATATAGTCTGAAGCCTGTATGGAAACCACCACCCCCAGATATTTAGTGCTCCACCCATCTCAGAGGAATATCAGTATAAGCAGTAGCACGGGCCCCGCAGGGTCTATAGGTAATAAAAGTGACTTTCTCTCATTTACTTTAAGACCCGTGACTGAGGAAAAAGGGTTGAGGGCCTGTAAGGCCCCCTTAAGTGATGGGCCTGCATCATTAAGAAAGAGTAGTATATTGTCTGCGTACAGGGCAACCCTTTCCTCCAACCAGCCAACATGCAAACACTTAACATGGAGGGAAGTACGGAGAGCCTCCGCCAGCGGTTCCATCACTATGGCGAACAAGGCTGGAGAGCGAGGGAAGCCCTGTTGACTACCTCTAGACAAAGAAAAAGACAGTGATAGGCTACCTCCCAGCTTAATAGTCGAGGTGGGATTTTGATAAAGTATCTGTATCCATTTAATAAAAATCAGGGGAAACCACATCCTTCTAAAGACCTCCCAAAGAAAAGGCCATTCAATAGTATCGAAGGCCTTTTCAATATCTAAGGAGGGCACCACCCTAGTACCTTCATTCAAATGTTTTGCAGATGGTAATAATGGCTGTAGTCTGATGGTAAGTAGTTTAGTCAGAATTTTAAAATCTGTATTAAGTAGGGCAATTGGCCTATAGGAAGAACATAAGTTAGGATCTTTTAAAGCATGGCTCATAGAAGATGGAAAGGCTCCATTGATCAAGCATTGAGAATAAAGTTGCGCTAGCTTGGGGGCTAATATTATTATTATTATACACAGTTTATATAGCGCCAACAGTTTACGCAGCGCTTTACAATGTATAGGGGAGGGAGCGACGAGTCAACATCTGAAGAGAAGAAGAGAAGAACAGAAGGCGGCGACGACAGCGGCGACAGAAGACCGGGCCACCGCCTGTAAAAGAGCTATAAGAAGGCGTGGTGGCCCGGCAGAAGAACCGAAGAGGGGGACAAGACCCCCGAAGTCAGAAGAAGAGGGCGGCGGCGAGGAAGAAAGCCGGGCTCCTCCGCTAGTAAAAGAGCTCGCAGAAGATAGCGGAGGAGTCCGGCGAGAAGACCCCCGAAGACGGAAGACCCCTGGAGCTGTGCAATAAACTATTTTATCTTGTGTGTTGTGTTTATTTTTACTTTATTTTACAGGTGAATGGGTAGGGGTACATTGTACCCCATACTCATTCACATAGGGTGGGGGGCCAGTATCCGGGGTCCCCCTTATTAAATGGGGGCTCCCGGATTCCGATAAGCCCCCCGCCTGCAGACCCCGACAACCAATGGCCAGGGTTGTCGGGAAGAGGCCCTTGTCCTCATCAACATGGGGACAAGGTGCTTTGGGGTGGGGGGGCCACACGGCCCCCCCCCCTTCCCCAAGGCACCCCCCATGTTGAGGGCACGTGGCCTGGTACGGCTCAGGAGGGGGGCGCTCGCTCGGACAAGGGTCTGATGTGGACCTGGGGGGACCCCACGCCGATTTTTTCCGGCGTTGGGGTTCCCCTTTAAGTCTATACCAGGTGGCGGGGTCAGCGACATTTTCTCTTTTCGCAGGCCCCGCCTACCTGGAGACGCGCTCAAAATGAGCGGCCTTTTCTCCGGGCGGGAAAAGTCCGCTCATTTCAAAAGTACGGCGGACTGGCATACACACGGCCGGATTGTCCGCCGAAATGCAAGTCCGGCGGGAAGATTGGAGTGCAAAACTACTTTCTAAGTCCGCCGTACTTTCGGGTCAAAAAAGTACACCGGAGGCTACACACGAGGGGATTGTCCGGCGGACTTGAGTTTGCCGGACTTTTCCACCTGATTGTTTGATCGTGTGTACGCGGCATTAGAGAGCATTCGGATGATCCAGAAGAGGATTGGGAGAATGTCATATGGTCAGATGAAACCAAAGTAACACTGTTTGGTAGAAACACAACTCGTGTTTGGAGGAGAGAGAATACTGAGTTGCAACCAAACACCACAATACCTACTGTGAAGCATGGGGGTGGCAACATCATGCTTTGGGGCTGTTTCTCTGCAAAGGGAACAGGACTACTGATCCGTGTACATGCAAGAATGAATGGGGCCATGTATCGTGAGAGTGAGTCCAAACCTCCTCCCATCAGCAAGGGCATTGAAGATGAAATGTGGCTGGGTCTTTCAGCATGACAATGATCCCAAAAACACCGCCCGGGCAATGAAGGAGTGGCTTTGTAAGAAGCATTTCAAGGTCCTGGAGTGGCCTAGCCAGTCTCCAGAACTCAGCCCCATAGAAAACCTTTGGAGGGAGTTGGAACTCCGTGTTGCCCAGCGACAGCCCCAAAACATCACTGCTCTAGAGGAGATCTGCATGGAGGACATGGAGGCCAACATACCAGCAACAGTGTGTGACAACCTTGTGAAGACTTACAGAAAACGTTTGACCTCTGTCATTGCCAACAAAGGATATATAACAAAGTATTGAGATGAACTTTTGATATTGAAAAATACTTATTTTCCACCATAATTTGCAAATAAATTCCATGGATACAAAATGTGATTGTCTGGATTTGTCTCTCATAGTTGAGGTATACCTATGATGACAATTACAGGCCTCTCTCATATTTTTAAGTGGGAGAACTTGCGCAATTGGTGGCTGACCAAATACTTTTTTGACCCACTGTACATGCCCCTGTCCTCCTCCATGATTTCCATAGATGTGTTCCCCTCAAGCCTGGTGGTTCTCTGAGGGTGAGGGGTCATTGAGGAGGGGGTACTGTCAGGGCTGGGCTCAGCCCATCCTTCTCTGAGCTGGCTGTTCAGCTGTTGAATAATTGCCAGCTTCTATTTCTCCACAATTACTCAGCTGTTGATATCCTGCTCGTCAGTCCTCCCTACTTAAGCCGTCCAACCCAGAGGATCTCTGCCTTTGCCTTAGTCAACATAGACGCTCTGCTACATTCCTGTTAAAAGACTTGCTTGGCTGACATCCCTTCTGGCTCCAGATCCTGCTTACTGTTTCACTATGCTCATCTCTGACTACCTGACGGTTCCTGAACTCTGGCTATGTTTAGACTACATTTGTTCTTTTTACTTTTATTATTAAACAAGTGTGATTTAACTGTACTTCTGTCTTGGTCTGATTTAATGGTTTCTGACACAAAATTAAAAACGAAAATGGCGTTGAGTCCCCCAAATTCCCTAACAGACCCTTTCCGAGCATGCAACCTGGCAGACCGCAGGAAAAGGGGGGATGAGCAAGCATCCCCCTCCTGAACTGTACCAGGCCACATGCCCTCAACATGGGGAGGTGCTTTGGGGTCCGGCCCAAAACACCTTGTCTCCATGTTGATGGGGACAAGGGCCTCTTCCCCACAACCTTTGGTGGTTGTGGGGGTCTGCAGGCAGGGGGCTTATTGGAATCTGCAAGCACCCTTTAACAAGTGGCCACCCCAGATCCCGCCTCCTCTCCCCCCCATGTGAATAGGTATCAGGTACATTTTACCCCCACTCATTCACCCAAAAAAAATTAAAAAAAGTAAAAATGACAGGAGACAGTTTTTGACAATTCCTTTATTTAATTTTTTTTTTTACTTAATACCCATTCACATGGGGGGAGAATCTGGGGCCGCTTGTTAAAGGGGGCTTCCAGATTCTGATAAGCCCCCCAACCGCAGACCCCCACAACCACCAGGCAAGGGTTGTGGAGATGAGGCCCTTGTCCCCATCAACATGGGGACAAGGTGTTTTGGGGGGACCCCAAAGCACCCTTCCCATGTTGAAGGCATGTAACCTGGTAAGGTTCAGGAGTGGGGCGGGCTCTCTCATCCCCCCTTTTTCTGTGGCCTGCCAGGTTGCGTGCTTGGATAAGGGTCTGGTATGGATTTTAGGGGGGACCCCCACGTCATTTGTTTTTTATTATGGCATGGGGTTCCCCTTAAAATCCCTACCAGACCCGAAGGGCCTGATATTGGACTGGGGAGGAGAACCTACACCAATCATTTTGTTAAATGATTTTTATATGTATTGCTGGGATCCGACAATACAATACAGCCGCGGGCAGTTTTAAATTAAATTTTTTCCTTTAGAAATGTAATTTTGCTGCTCTAGTTCATTACACTATGTACGGCCGTTATGTAAGCAGCCTTACATAGTGTGGGGCTTGGAATTAGCCCCCTGAGCCATGATTGGCCAATCATAGCTGAGGGGACTAAGTCCATTAGATACAATGTTCTGTACCTGAAATATTCAAATGTCTGTTAATTCTGATCTGCATTCATTAAAGAAAAGTAATGTTAAAAATAATATTCCACTAAGACTGTACTAAGCCATCTATTGAACACACGTGTTACACTCATAGTATATTGAAGAGATCACTTACCTGTGTATACCGATATATACTAAGTAACTGAGCCATGGCATAATTTGTATGGAAAGTGCTGTCACCAATAAAACCAGCAAATTCTCCACGTCCCTTACAGTAATAGTTAGGAGCTTCCTTTTCTCCAGACAATATCCTTATGATATATGCCATAGATTTCATTGGATCATTACAAGTACTGAATAAATGATAGCCCAGGGTCACATTGGGCAGAATATTGGGGGAATTGTTAATCTCCCAGACAGCTACGATTATCGCCAAGATGCTTTTGTACTCTTCAACGTCAACCCTGCAGGATATTGAGAGGTTTTCAAATGACACAAAAAAATGGTTACTTCTGAGATTTCAGTTTGGCTGCATGCCACAAAACTGACACTTTTACTGCAAACAATAAGGCAATTCTAGACAAAATCAATTACAAACCATAAACTGCTAATAGCATCCGGTAATCATGGTAACTTTGCAAAATTTTTAAAATTTTATTGCACAGTGCTTTGGAGGTGCAAAAGATGAACATTGCTGGAAGAGGGGTGCAGAGGGGAAGGGGTGGCAAGTGTTGGTAGAGGGGTGCAGAGACGAACATTGTGGGAAGAGCTTTGCAGTTAGTGCAGGTGGGAGCAGTGTTGGACAAGGGTCCCCATAAGTACAAGGATGACCAGTAGGGATCAACATGCTTTTGCCAATCACAGTGTACTCTGCTGTGAGAGCCTTGATAGGGAAAAGGCAGGGTGCCTTTGGCCTATCATGGCTCAGAGGGCTAAGTCAACACCCCACACTATGTAAGGCTGCTTACTTAATGGTGGTACATAATGTAATGAATGAGAGAAGCAAAATTACAATTCTAAAGGAAAAAATGGCATTTAAAACTGCTCGTGGCTGTAATGTATTGTCGAAGCCCCGCAATATCCATAAAAATCATTGAAAAAAACAGTGTGAGTTCCCCCCAGTCCATTATCAGACCCTTTGGATCTGGTATGGATATTAAGGGGAACCCCCATGCTAAAATAAAAATAAATGGCGTGGGAGTCCCCTCCAAAATCCAAACCAGACCCTTATCTGAGCACGCAATCTGGCAGGCCGCAGGAAAAGAGAAAGGGACAAAAGAGCACCCCCCTCCTGAACTGTACCAGGCCACATGCCTGGGGAGGGTGCTTTGGGGTCTCCCAAAATACCTTCCCCCCCATGTTGTTGTGGACAAGGGCCTATTCTCCACAATCCTTGCCTAGTGGTTGAGTCGATCTGCGGGCGGGGGGCTTATCAGAAACTGGAAGCCCCAATTAGCAAGGGGGGCTCTTAATCTCACCCCCCCATGTGAATGGGTATCGGGTACATACCTATTCACCAAAAAAGTGTCAAAAAAGTTAAATTGACAGGAGACCATTTTGGACAATTCCTTTATTTAAAAAAACAAAAAAAAATAAAGCGTCCCGCTATTAAGAAAAAAAAAAAAACAGAAAACCTCCGCCATCATGGGAAGTGTCCCGCCGACTGCGGCCTTTTCGTAATGAAAGCTGTTATATAGCTGAGGGCGGGGCCAACTGGTAATGTAAACGGCTCACCCTGCCCCCCTCTGATGTCACGTGATGCCAGAAGGGGGCGTAATTACCCAGCTACGTCACTGGGTGGCCCCGCCCTTGCCTATATAATAGAGTAAAAAGTATCCCTGCGCTATCACCAGGAACCTAGGTTATCCCTAACTTTAGGTTGCAGCAGGCCACCTGTAGGGGTATAACCCTACCCCCTAAATAATATCTACAAAAAAATCAAATAAATGGTGTTGTGCTACCTTATAAAATCAAATTATACTACAATCGCTTAAAAATAAAACAGTGAAAGAAAGTAATACTACCAAAATTAAAATCTCTACCTATTACGTGGGTAAACTATACCTTAAATTTAAAATTATACAATATGTAAGAATAGTTCCAAATATATATAGTGCCTTCAACAAATACAGTCGTGAATAAATGAATATAAAGTGTCCAGTGCTTAAATCAAATAGCAGCAGAAAATATCAAAGTGTCTTGTGCATCCAGAACATCTGTACAAATAATTCAATCAACGAACAGTGTACATTCCAAACGTGGCACACACCGTGCAAAGAAAGCAAAAAGAACAATAAATGAATAAAAATATAAAAATATATAACTCAAAAGTCTATATTGTGAGCTTGCAGTGAATAAAGTGACCAGTGATTGATTCAGTGCTTCTCCAAAAGGGTTGCCAAAAAAACATGTCTAGTCCTTATTCTGAGTGTTTCCACAGCACATCAGGTGAAATGGCCCCTTACCTTACTGCTGTAAGGTAAACAGCAGAATAGCCCAATAAGGTAAATTTCAGGGATTCTGTCCCTCCTTCCTAGCAGACAAACGCTGGCCCCCACGATAGGCACCCTCCACACAGGTCTTATTGCTCAGTATTATTCCATAGTAATTCCATAGGGAAGAGAGAAGTATGCTCCAAATAGTGAAGTATGTAATAAATTTTATTTGTAAAAATACATAAGACAGGTACTCACACAGTGGAAGAAAAATATCAGCTTTTCAAAAACCCAAACAAACGAGCGTCCCACTCGCAATCCGAACGTCACTTCCGGTATCTAGATTCCGATGCGTATCGTCACTGATCACGTGACTTCCTCAGGGAATCTCCTGAGGAATCCCTGAGGAAGTCACGTGATCAGTGACGATACGCGTCGGAATCTAGATACCGGAAGTGACGTTCGGATTGCGAGTGGGACGCTCGTTTGTTTGGGTTTTTGAAAAGCTGATATTTTTCTTCCACTGTGTGAGTACCTGTCTTATGTATTTTTACAAATAAAATTTATTACATACTTCACTATTTGGAGCATACTTCTCTCTTCCCTATGGAATTACTATGGAATAATACTGAGCAATAAGACCTGTGTGGAGGGTGCCTACCGTGGGGGCCAGCGTTTGTCTGCTAGGAAGGGGGGACAGAATCCCTGAAATTTACCTTATTGGGCTATTCTGCTGTTTACCTTACAGCAGTAAGGTAAGGGGCCATTTCACCTGATGTGCTGTGGAAACACTCAGAATAAGGACTAGACACGTTTTTTTGGCAACCCTTTTGGAGAAGCACTGAATCAATCACTGGTCACTTTATTCACTGCAAGCTCACAATATAGACTTTTGAGTTATATATTTTTATATTTTTATTCATTTATTGTTCTTTTTGCTTTCTTTGCACGGTGTGTGCCACGTTTGGAATGTACACTGTTCGTTGATTGAATTATTTGTACAGATGTTCTGGATGCACAAGACACTTTGATATTTTCTGCTGCCTATATAATAGCTATCAAAGCAAAAACACGGAAGTTGTGGGAACACCTCCCATTTTTTTTCCCTTGGGAACGCCATATTTGCGCAGGGGTCTTACAAGTGCAATTTTTTGATCAGTAAAACTCCCTTCACAGGACCCGTATTATAGATGTGTCATCCAAAGATTACCGATAATGCAGCCTGTTAGTTGTAGTCATTCACAAATAAAATGAATACATCATGCATTCAGAAATGATCACCCGGCTTCCCGGCGGGCGCGCTGGCATCACCACTATGTCCTCCAACCCAGGGTTGTGAAGGAAGAGTTACCTGCATACCTACAGTGGGGTGGGGGGGTTGTTGCCCACTAATGTGTGGCTAGACCTCGTTCGGGGTCTCCTCATCTGGTGAGCCTCCATTCATTATTATATATGGTGGAGCACAGACAAGGGATCACTTGGAGAACTTTTGGACTGTAATGAAGCCGGTGTGGAGCACCTGTGTCACCACCAGTATTTGAAATTGGGATTCCTCTGTTTATATCATTCACCAATTTTATGCCACATGTGAAGATTTGGCATTTTGAATGAACATCATTTGAGGAATAATTGGCACTTTAACCACTTCATGTAAAATCACGCACCCGCACGTCATTTTGTTGAAGTGGTTGTACCGGGATGATACACAGCTGCAGGCTTCACCCCGGGACCATTTTTTATAGCGGACGGTCGGCTCATCAGCCGCTCGGCCATTATCAAAAGGCGCGAGGAAGGGACAGCCTCCTTCCGCCACTCTGCCCGAGTCTCCCATCCCACCAGGAGGCCCGAGCGACCAAACGGCACATCCACCGTCTGCTCCGAGACCCGAATGAAGCCAGATTCCGCTCTGATTGGGTCTCCAATGCAAAAACCCGGAGGCGACATCACAATGCCACTTCCATTTTACTTGGTTGCAAATGGCGCAAATAAAAAAATAAAAAATGAGAGCATAGAGAAACGCAGATTTTGGCATTTTTAATACTTTTAAGTGCAAAGGAGGGATTTGGGGTCTTTTAGACCCCCCCCCCCCCCCGATCCCTCCATAAAGAGGACCTGTCACCACTTATTACTATCACATGGGGTGTTTAAGTTCCTTGTGACAGCAATAAAAGTGATCAGATTTTTTTTAAAAAGGGACCTTGTTAAATAAAAATTATTAAGAAAAAAAATGTAAAGCGACCCGTCCCCGGGTTCTCGGGCACCAAAGAAAATGCATACCTAAGTCACACCCGCAAATGTAAACAGTGTTCAAATCACACATGTGAGGTATCGCTGCGATCGTTAGAGACCTAATTCTCAAAAAAGACCTCCTCTGTAACTCTAAATTGGTAACCGTTAAAACTTTTTCAAGGCACCTATAGAGATTTTTAAGTACCGTAGTTTGTCACCATTCCACGAGCGGGCGCAATTTAGAAAGCGTAACATGTTGGGTATCTATTTACTCTGAGTAACATCATCTTTCACAATAAAAAAAAATAAAATAAAAAATTGGGCTAACTTTACTGTGTTTTTATTTTTTAAATTCAGTGAAGTACATTTTTTTTACAAAAAAAATGGGTTTCAAAGACACAAATACCAAGTGACCAAAAATATTGCAATGACCGCCATGTTATTGACCAGGGTCTTTGCTAAAAAAAAATTATATATAATGTTTGAGGCCCGAGTTTACACCTATGCGAATTGGATGCAGGTTAAAGCGCATCCAAATCGCATGACATTTTAAAATACGTTCATTTGAATGTGGCTGGTTCACATATGTGCGTTGTATTCACACTTCACATTGCCCAAAAAACGCATGCATTCTTCTGATTCGCAGAAGAATTTCGTTGTGAACAGAATAAAATCCTGACCTGATCCTGATGTGATCCTGACCTGATCCTGATGTAAGGCCCCTTTCACACTACCGTTCTGTTCAGGCCCACCTGTCAGTTTTTCATGGAGCGTCGGATGTCAGCGGCGACACGTCGACTGACATCCGACCTGCTCCGATCAGAAAAAGTGTGACGGAGAAAAAAGCTATTTTTCCATCCGTCATCGGATCGGGAGAAGTCCCGTGGGACTTCACTGCAGCCTGAGATTTTATTGAAAAAGCGCTTATGTTCTTTGTACACGTGAGTTTGATAATTTTTTATTAAATGACTTGAAACGAAAAACTGAGTTACACTATTGTGGTCCCTGCTTTGTTCTTTTATATCTATCCCATTACCTATGATGATTTATGTGGATGGAGACATACTGCAGAGGAAATAGCCACACTTGAAAGTCTTCCAGAAAAGGACAACACCCCAAAAATAGCCTATGTATATCTACAAGCATATATGATCCTCCAAATATAATTTTGAGTAGGATCCATTAAATCTGGTAAGCCCCCATTTTATGCGGTGGAGGGTTCACGCGGTGATTGTGTGATTATTCCTTGGAGAAGGTGTAGGACTGTTTTCACTTCATCATATCACACACAGAAAATTTGGAAAATTTGGAGAACTCTTCACTTGTTTCCACGTTGTTTTTCCATTTTTGGATATATTTTTTCATATATTTGTTTGGACATTCTAGCTTTTCATATACAGCAAAGAGTGTTTAAATGTTTCTTTATTTTGTTTGCACAGTCTAATACATGTATTGATTACATTGGTCACATTGTGATGTGGTAAAAACAAATAAGCGCTACACTGTTTTTCACAAAATTTATTATGTCACATTTGTACACCTAGATGTTGTGTTAGCTGCTGTTTGTATACTGTCTACACATTTGAATAGCGCAGTGTTTTTGGTTCTTTTTGAAAAAAATTCGATCATCAGTGTATGAGCTCTATATGATTCTGATTACTTGAATATATCTCGTCATTTAATGACCATTCAGACTTATGACCAGCTCTCCCCACCCTAACGTCTCCTATATACATCATTGTATTGTACAGTACAGAATTTTCCTGTTTGTTCTGTACTTATGCAAATTAAAACAACGTCATTGAACTACAGTTTTATGTTTAGACCTTTTTTTCACAATACAATACAGTACAGTAGTTAAGAATGCTTAAAATATTGATTACTTGTGATTCCTCGTTTAACAACCAATTAGTTTAATGACCTGGTCGTTGGAACGGAACCTGGTCATTAAGTGAGGAGTACCTGTATATGCTTGTTTGAGTATATTCACAGGGAAACAGCATTTTATTTTTTGATGATTATGTTTTAGTATCGGGATGTACAATGCAGTGAGTGCAGCTGTTTATTAATCATTCATCACTGATTTTAGATCACAACACACAGCGCAGATTATTTTCTTTGTTTAGTAGTATTTGTATATTGGTGGCATAAAGACTTGAGTCTAATAATGAGAAAATATAAAACAACAGTAGAAACATTTGCAAACTTTCATAAAATATTACAGTAAAAATGAAGATAAACCGTTATATTTTCTCTTTGTTGGGTTATACAGAGAGAGCAAAGATGATAAAACAAAACTTACCACTGACAAATAGAAAAGGCTCTAGATGAGCCAGAATCATCAAAAGTGGGTTTGCTCAAATCTTTCTCATGCCAGCTCCTCAAGTGAGCAGAAATTAATCCTCCGATAATGAAATCTCCCTCCTGGTAATATTTATACTCAAATATTGGCTTTACCATATTCATTCTACAACCAGGCGCTGAGCTCCGGGTCAGTACTACTCCATAGTAGGTGATGGGAAGGAGGATTATCAGCAGGTAACAGGCACAGAACACCGGAGAACATTTCATGTCACACGGCAGATCTTCTCAGTCACCGGCAGCTCTGCTCAGAAAGAGACGCAATCACCGGAGCTTTATACACATCGACTGCGACTGATTTACACTACAGTACAAAGAAGGGAATAATAGTAACTTCAGTCTGAAAATATAAAATATATATTATAAAGTGTAACTGAGCTAATAAAGTTGGTTTATTCTTTTATTTCATATTCAGCACACTTTTAGTCATTCAGAATTATATTTCTTCATCTCCAAGATATACATCCTAAAAAATATATATTTTTCTTATGAAATTATATTTTTACATTGCAGGACAGAAAGTGAAAATCCAATAGGAATGAATGAGTCAGGGCGTGGCCTGACCGAAGACCCAAATGGCCACTTAGACCCGGAGCTCTGGCCGACAGAGGGATGGTCTTCTGCTCCAGTCAAGACCCAGCCAGGCATACATATCTGGAAATCATCCCACAGCAGCTGGGGGGACCAGGGCATGCAGCTTAGCCACCAAGTCCAGAGATCCTCCCCACCCAGCCCTCTAACATGGTGGCATCCTTGGCAATTTACACATATGTGGCCCCCTACACAGAGGCAGCATACAGCTGTGCCAGCTAAAGGCTCACCTCCTCCATTGTTCCCTGCCTCCAAGCACTCTCCTAGCCTAAGCAACCTGCACTGCATGGCGGCTGACATAAAGGACACCCTATATCAGCAGCTATTGTGGACTTCCACCATGACATACAAGCCATAGCAGATAGGGAACATGACGTTTTTATGATGACCACACACCAGGAAGCTCACATACATAAGCTCTTTACTGGCCAGGATGCTCATACCCTGCAACTGTGGGATCTTCATAGACATCTAGAAGGCCTGGATAACCATGGGCATTGCAACAATCTCGTTCTCCCAGAAACAGTGGAACAAGATCAACTGCGGTAAGCTGTCATGGCCATCTTCAGTAATCTTTTAGACAGACTGTGCTGCTTGACCACCTTTCACTTCAAAGAAGATATCCTCAGGAAAGCATGTGATCAGATCCAACTCTCTTATGAGAATGCCGTCATCAAGATCTACCATGATTTGTCCCCCATGACTCTGCAACACCAAAAAGATCTCTAACCCCTGCTGGATATTCTATAGGCTTGAGGAATCCATTACACATGGAAATTCCCCTTCTGCCTTTTTGCCTCTGTAGCAGGTTGCACAGCCCTCTTGAGAGTCCTGGAGGACCTTTCACATTTCTGTGAATGCCTGGACATTCCTCTAAACCGGGTTCCAAAAGATTTACAGTGAATACCACTCGGTCCCATTCACAAGATATCTTCGTCTTGATGACCAGGTGGATGTGCAATTCCCCAAACAACAATGTTGTAGGTCTTCTCATCCCAGTTCACCACCCCCAGATCCACACAGAGTATACCAGGGTCACAGTCCTACTGCTTCTCCAGTCCACCAGTGACCAAGAAAGGATTCTTATGATTCTTCAGACTCCCAAATACAGGAGAAATCTGAGAACAGATAGGTTTGTCTAACCCTGGGCCACAAGTTTTCTGTTGTATTGCTAACCCCTCTTTTATGTGTTGATGATTTTAATGAATTATTTGATGAAGTCAAGTTTATTATACTCCCTTAGCCTCCAATCCCCTTACTGTTGCGTCTCATAGATGTATTCTGTTGCAGGAGGGCTTTTTATTGGCATTCAATCTCCTTACTGTTGCTACAGTAGGTGCCTGTGATATTGTGTCAAACTTGCCGCTTTTATCAGCGAGATTGACACCCTGCGAGCCCCATCGTGGGAGCCAGTGCCGAGCCGCATCAGGAAAGGAAACATTTTTTTTTCCTTTCCCAATGCAAGACAAGCATTGCTGACATTGAGGGCGAGTTCACACTGGTGCAGGGATCCGACTTGAATCCCCGCCAATACCAGGCACTGTGTTTGGTATGAATCTTGAGGGGGAACTCCACGCCAAATAAATAAAAAAATGGCATGGGTTCCCCCTCCAAGAGCATACCAGGCCCTTAGGTCTTACCAGAAATCAAAGGGTTACAGGCACATCTAAAAGTTACTGGCACCTGGGATTCCTCAAAAGGATGCTTCAAATTAGACCTTTATCCACCCACAGGGTTACAAGCACATCTAATAGTTGATGGCTCCTTGGGTTCCTTAACAATTCTCCACTCAGCACAGATTCACATATAGGAAAGATAAAAGACACATTCCATAGTGCAAACCAGTTTTAATAAATAAAATTCTTGTGCGCTCTTTAAAAACCATACGTACACAATTTCAAATATATCGTATCTCATATCATGTCACTCCCAGCAGTCAAGGGTTTGTCTCACCGCTATCCTGAGTCCTAGGATGGTCCTAGGAGGGTCTCAGCAGTAGCGGCGGATCCCGGGAAAATCACTCAAACCCTCTCTTCTGCGGTGACGTACAGCTGCTCGGTCACGCCCATACGCGTTTCGTCACTACGTCTTCATCTGTGGGCGCCCACAGATGAAGCTTTCCTTTCAAACATCAACCAGTGAGGGGAGTGCCCAGTACAGTAGAGTCATTCGCTGTGCTATTGTAAGCATGAACCACTGCAGCGATGTAGTCACCCCAATGTTGTTTCTTCTCCAAAAGGAAGGTTCCTAGCATGTTCAACAGAGTACGGTTAAAATGCTGAGGTTGTGTGTCCCCTTGGGGATGGTAAGGAGTGGTTCTTGGTTTTTGAAAATTCAAACGTTCATACAATCTTTGTATTAGCTTGCTCTCAAAGTCCTGACTTTGATCCGAATGTAGAAGCTGGGGCAGCCCATAACGGATGAAGAACTTCTCCACTAGGGTCTTTGCTACAGTACTAGCTTGCTGGTTCCTAGATGGGAAAACCAGAGCATAACAAGTAAAATGAACTGTCACAACCAAGACATTACTCTGCCCACTCAGGTCAGGTTCCAAACACAAGAAATCAATGCTCCTCAATTCTAGTTGCTGCCCTGCCTGGCAAAGTCTTTCTTTGAATGCACCGGATGCAAGAGTGACCGTAGCTTTCTACTTCGGCCCTCATGTACGGCCAATAAAATTTGTCCCCAACCAGCTTGAGGGTTCTATCTGGAGCTAAATGGCCATGGTCATCATGAAGAGCAGCCAACACTACTAGTTGGTACTTCTAAGTAGGGATGAGCCGAACACCCCCCCCCCCCCTTTCGGTTCCCACCAGAACTTTTGAACGGACCAAAAATTTGTTCGAAATTTAGAACCCCATTGAAGTCTATGGGACTTGAACGTTCGAAATAAAAAGTGCTAATTTTAATGGCCAATATGCAAGATATTGTCCTAAAAAGGGTTTGGGGACCTGACTCCTGCCCTAGGGGACATGGGTCAATGCCAAAATTGTTTTTAAAAACTGCAGTTTTTTTCGGGAGCACTGATTTTAATGACGATTAAAGTGAAAAAAAAAGTTAAATATTCCTTTAAAGATCGTGCCTGGGGGGTTTCCCGTGTTTCCCGTGTTTAGAACAGTCCCTGCACAAAATGACATTTAACAAAAAAAAAGTCATTTAAAACTGCTGCTATTTTTAAGATTTTTGGAAAACATAGGGAAGGGTTATCACCTCTGTATAATTTTTTTTGCCATACGTCTTTTTTCATCTCACTCCCTGTTGTCTCCTTCCGTTTGCAAGTAGGAGACGTTTGTATGTTGGGTGTTTGAAAGTAGGGGCCTGCCCTATATGCTCTGTAGAAATGGGGGCCTAAGGTGGTGGTGTTGCCACAACACTGTAAGCCCTCAAAGTAAATCTTGGTGGGCACTAGAGCACCCTGCTGTGAACGATTATATCAAGAATTGTAATTACATGCCATTGTTGAACAGTGGTACAAAAATTGCGTCTTTGGTGGTTGTGGTGGTGATGCTGGTGCCACAACACTATAAGTCCTCACAGTTACTCTCGGTGGGCACAGGAACGGGCCCTGCTGTGCAATATTATATCAAGAATTGTAATTACATGCCCCTGTTATAAAGGGGCTGAAAAAATGGGCCTTAGGCACTGCTTGTTAGTGCCACAACACTGCAACCTCTCCCAGATACTCTAGTTGGAGTGCAGGAATGAGCCCTGCTGCAAAGCATTGCATCAAAAATGGTATTACATGCCCCTGTTAAACAGGGGCTGAAAAATTGGGCCTATACACTGCAACCACCTCTACCATATACTCTAGTTGGATTGCAGGAATGAGCCCTGCTGAAAAGCACTGCATCAAAAATTGTAATAACACGTCCCTGTTAAACAGGGGCTGAAAAATTGGTCCTTAGGCACTGGTGCTGGTGCCACGACACTGAAAACTCTCCCATATACTCTATTTGGAGTGCAGGAATGAGGCCTGCTGCAAAGCATTGCATCAAAAATTGTAATTACATGCCCCTGTTAAACAGGGGCTGAAAAATTGGGCCTTAGGCACTGGTGCTGGTGCCACGGCACTGCAAACTCTACCATATGCTCTAGTTGGATTGCAGGAATGAGCCCTGCTGCAAAGCATTGCATAAAAAATTGTAATTACATGCCCCTGTTAAACAGGGGCTGAAAAATTGGGCTGGTAGCATCCCCCAGAACCAAAAATGTTCTTCCAAGATATCAGCGGAGGAGGAAAAGGATAGACAGTCAACATAACAGGACAGTCACTCAGCATCAGCATAGGCAGTCTTGAAGGGATGTGATATTTCAAAAAAAATTATTCGGTTACATCAGCTTCAGGTGCTTGGTATCTGGTGGTGATCCAAGACTGATTCATCTTTATGAAGGTCAGTCGATCAACCGAGTCGGTGGACAGGCGCACCCTATGATCGGTTACAAAGCCACCAGCAGCACTGAAGGTGCGTTTCGAAAGAACGCTGGATGCAGGACAGGCCAGTAGCTCAATTGCATACTGTGCAAGCTCTGGCTAGTGATCCATCCTCAAGACCCAGTAAGCTAGAGGATTTTCGGTGGGAAAGGTGTCCAAGTCTGACCTTGCCCCTAGGTATTCCTGCACCATGTAAATCAGACGCTGGCGATGGTTGCTGGAACCAATCATACCTTGGGGCTGCGGACTAAAAAATTGTCTGAACGCATCGGTCAGATGGCCACCTTCCCCACCGCTCCTTTTGACCGATGCCTCAGCAACACGTTGTCAAGGACCAGGAGTTTGTAACCTCCCAGTCTCTGGGAACACGTTGCACAGACCTTTCTGTAAGGCCTCCCGGAGATGTCTCATCCTCTGCTCCCTCTGCGATGGCAGGGTAAGGTCCACAACCTTACCCTTGTGCCGTGGATCAAGGAGAGTGGCCAGCCAGGAATGGTCCCTCTCCTTGATCCGAAGAATACGAGGATCCTTCCGCAGGCTTTGCAGGATCAGGGAGGCCATGCAGCATAGGTTAGCTGAGGCATGCGTTCTGGAGTTCTCTGGGTCACTAAGGACAACATGATCCACAGCCACCTCCTCCCAGCCACGTAGAAGTCCACGGGTTTCTTGGGACTGTAAATCATCCCTAAAAGACTGTTGCTGCTGATGCCGAGTGCAAGGCTCCACCTTCACGCTGACACAATCATCCTCCTCCTCATCCTCTTCCTGTGTGATAGGTGGGACAGCAGGAACACTGTCTGGATAAAGGGGGCCTTGAGAGGCAAGGAAGTCCTCCTCTTCCTGCCTCTGTTCTGCCTCAAGTGCCCTGTCCATTATTCCACACAGCGTATGCTCCAAGAGGTGGACAAGAGGTACAGTGTCACTGATGCATGCACTGTCACTGCTCACCATCCTTGTGGCCTCCTCAAACGGTGATAGGACAGTGCATGCATCCCTGATCATGCCCCACTGGTGTGGTGAGAAAAAAACAAGCTCCCCTGACCCTGTCCTGGTGCCATAGTCGCACAGGTACTCATTGATGTCCCTCTGTTGTGTGTGCAGCCGCTGCAACATGGCCAACGTTGAGTTCCACCTGGTGGGCATGTCAAATATATGGCGGTTCTTGGGCAGGTTCAACTCCTTTTGGAGCTCAGCCAGTCGAGCACTGGAATTAAATGATCTGCGGAAATGCACACAGACTTTCCTGGCCTGCTTCAGGACATCCTGTAAGCCCGGGTACCTGCCCAAGAACCGCTGCACCACTAGGTTAAGGACGTGAGCTACACAGGGCACATGCGTCAGTTGTCTCTGTCAGAGGGCGGAGAGGAGGTTGGTGCCATTGTTGCAAACCACCAATCCTGGCTTAAGCTGGCATGGCGTCAACCACCTCTCGGCCTGCCCCTGCAGAGCTGACAAAATATCTGCCCCAGTGTGTCTCCTGTCCCCCAAACAAACCAGCGCAAGCACGGCATGGCATCGTTTTGCCTGCGTACTTGCATAGCCCCTTGAACGCCTACGGAGCACTGCTGGTTCTGAGGACAGAGCACTGGAAGAGGCCCTGGATGAAGAAGAAGAGAAGGGGGTGGAGGAGAGAGGTGTGTCACAACCAGTAGTAGTATTTTGGAGGCGTGGTGGAAGAACAACCTCCAACACTACTGCACCTTGTCCTGCATCCTTCCCAGCTGCCAGAAGAGTGACCCAATGGGCCGTGAAAGACAGGTAATGCCCCTGTCCATGCATGCTGGACCATGAGTCAGCGGTAATATGCACCTTACCGCTGACTGTCCTGTCCAGCGAGGCAAGGACATTGCCTTCCAGATGCCGGTAGAGAGTCGGAATCGCCTTCCGTGAGAAAAAGTGGCGTTTGGGGACCTGCCACTGAGGAACTGCACATTGCACAAACTCACGGAAGGGGGCGGAGTCTACCAACTAAAAAGGCAGCAGCTGAAGTGCTAGCAATTTAGCCAAACTAGAATTCAACCACTGGGCATGTGGATGGCTGGGAGTGAACTTCTTTCTGCGGTCCAGCAGCTGGGGCAGGGAAATTTGCCTGCTACAATCGGACGTGGGTGTACTGCTAGCAGAGTGCCTGGAAGCACTTGGCTGTGACACACCTAATTCTACATCTTCATTCCTCTCAGATTGGAGATCCCAGCTGATGAGGAGCAAGGAGAGGTCCGCTTTGTTCTTTGATGTGGGTCTTTGAGGTAAGCTTGCCAACGAACTGCATGGTAGGTCAACTATGTCTGGTCAAGCATGTGGTGCCCAAGCGGCTGATGTTTTGGCCACGTGAGATACACTTGAGACATATGTTGCAAATAGCAGCAGTGCGATCTGATGCACTTGTCTCAAAAAAGGCCCACACCAAAGAACTTTTAGAATAACGCGCAGAGGCAGCGCCCTGCACAGGCAGAGCTCTGCGGTGTGATTCAGTCAGTGTGCTGCCCCTAAGCTGGCCCCCGGAGGGCATCCTGCCTCGTTGGAGATGTGTCTCCTCCTCCTCCTCCTCTCTCCTACCAGGCACCCACGTGGAGTCAGTGCCCTCATCATCCCCTACCTCTTCATCACTGGAGCCAACCTGGCAGTATGCTGCAGCTTGTGGAACATGACTGCTAGATTGCTGTCCTTCTTGAGCATCCCCTCTCTCTGCGCTCACGCTACTGCCTTCCTCTAGCTGAGAATCTTCATCAGAGCCTACAAAACACTGGGCATCCTCCTGGAGCATGTACCCAACACTGTGCTCAAACAGTTCGGGGGACTCCTCAGGAGGACGTGGTGGGTCTAGGGAAGGAGTCACTCATGATGACATTGAGACGAGGGAAGAGGATGCGTTGGCAGCTGCTTTACTAGTACCCTGAGCCTGGGTGAGAGAGGATGAGGAGGATAAAGAGGGCTTGGTCATCCACTCTACCAAGTCTTTGGCATGATGCGGCTCAACACGTCCAGCTGCCGAAAATAAGGACACGCGTGTCCCATGGCCACGTGCTTATGACGATGAACTATGTCCACGACCAGCACTGTTGTCTCTAGACACAGAGCCTGCTTGCCCTCTTTTATTGGATCGTGCCTGTCTGTCTCTCCTTGTTGGCCTTCCAGACATTGTAATGGCCTGCAGGGAGATGGGAAAAACAGCAGTTGGGTAATGTATATTGTGCTGGAGGCACAAAACACCCACTAACTCCTGTGGATGCCTTTATTATAGAACACCAGCAATAAAGGGTAGATACAGGTGTATACTGCGCTGGAGGCACACAACACCCACTAACTACTGCAGATGCCTGAGAAAAGAACAAACTGTCCCTGCCTATCCTTCTCTCCCTGCACGCCAGAACACACTACACAAGGCCGCCGCGCTGGTGGCCTTATATAGTGTGGGGCGTGTACTAAACCCCCTGAGCTATAATTGGCCACAGGCATCCTGCCTGTGGCCAATTATGGCTCTCCTCGCTGCCGGCGCTGTGATTGGCCAAGCATGCGGGGTCACAGTGCATGCTTGGCCAATCATGAGCCACGATGGCGCAGTGCATTGTGGGCCGTGAGCGCCACATGAATTTGGAGTGAATGGCCCATAACGTTCGGTATTCTCCGAACGTGCTTACAGCCAATGTTCGAGTCGAACACACGTTCAACTCGAACACCAAGCTCATCCCTATTTCTCAGGGAGGAATAGTTGGCAATCACCATCTGGTTCCTCAGATGGGCCTTTTCGGTATATTACTCCATCTTCCAACCGCATTTGTTCCCATTCTTTTTGTACTAATTTAGCTCCCTCAATGGAACTATTTAACGGCATCTGAGGATCCCGAACTGACAAGGACTTCTTTATAAGGTTACCCAGTGGATCTTTACATTGATCTCTTCTTACATCCTCCCTAGTCATTTCAGGCAGTTCTTGACTATGCACTTGTGTAAAATCACAGTAGTATCTTGGTACTCCAGTGTGGGTGACCCCAACAGTTTCCCAGTGTGGGTGACCCCAACAGCTTCGGCCCCTGTTGCCCCCTTATGCCTATTCTCTACTCCTTGGCATACAGCGAGTACTCCCTCTTGAGGCAAATGGATCCAGCCAGTATCAGTGGTGTAAAGTCTTCAGGAAAGGCCATCAGCCTCTCGGTTTCCCAACCCTGGCCGGTATTTTTTAAACTGAATCGAAACTCAGAGAAGGCGGCCAACCACCGATGTTCAGTGGCAATGGCAGTTTGGCAGTAGACAGCAATTAAGTAGAGGATTGTTATCCATTTTCACCACAAATGTGGCCCCATATAGGTAGTCTCGTAGCTTATGCACCACAGCCCGCTTAAGAGCCAGGAACTCCAACTTGATGCACCTGATAATTCTTCTCAGGGGAGAGAGGCTGCGACTCACATAGGCCACTGGGTGAAGCTTTCATAGTTTCATAGTTAGTAAGGTTGAATAAAGACAGCAGTCCATCCAGTTCAACCCGAGTGAATGTCTATAATTGTCCCTATCCCTGTACATTGCATACTCACATCGGTCCCTACCCTCAAGGAGCCCACAATCCAAGGTCCCCATTCATATACTAGGGCCAATTTTGGACAGAAGCCAATTAACCTACCTGCATGTCTTTCTTTCTGATTCCTGATATAACATCCCCCCTAGCCCACCTCTGCTAGTATTCACATGTAGTTCATAAGATTTGGAGGAATCAGCATTGGCCAACACGGGCGCTTCAATAAGGCTCCCCTTCAAACATTCAAAATTTCAGGGCTGTGCTCAGCCCTTCTTTCTCTGAGCTGGCTGCTCAGCTGTTGGCTAATTGCCAGCTCCTACCTCTCCTCAGTTACTCAGCTGTTGATGATATCCTGCTCATCAGTCCTGCCTACTTAAGCCGTCCAGTCCAGAGGAGCTCTGCCTTCATCTTGGTCAACATCACAGAAACTGAGACGCTCTCCTGCGATCCTGTTCAAGACTTGCCTTTCTATACTTTTCCAAGAAATTGTCACCTGTGGATTGCAATTACGAGATTGGTGACAAGAGAACTGTTGTTGTCGATCATTTTAGAAAATAAAGGAAAAGCTGCACAAATGTATTAAGTGAATATATGACAATCGTATTGGCATATGACACCACAAAAAATCAATTGAATGAATAAAAGTGATTGTTGCTCCCAAACAAATGAAGTATAGAAGGTTAACCCACAAATCATCAAAAACAGTATTCAAAACATTATAAAAAAATAATGATAAATCCAATGCGGTATTGGAATAAATAAATAGTTCCAGTGAAGTGATAAGGTGAATCAATAAATTAATAAAGAACAATCTTCTGTGCAGACAATGCCACCGATAATCATGACCTCCACAACACAAACTAAGAGCTTACCAGAGGGCAAGCAATATCAGGCCTGTAGTTAAACTCAGCATCAGATCCGCAAACAGTAGCAGCAAGTCGCTCTCACTACGCTGGAGACAAGCCAGGAAAACTAACCTCAACAGGTAAGCCACTAGCCAACGGTCAGGGTCTCAGGAATGAGAAGAAACTCACCATAGCATAATTCTGTTTAACATTGATTTATTAAAAATTAAAAGTTGCACTTACCTGCATGAAGTATTGTATAAGCTCATAAAAGAATGCCGGCCGGCTGCATTCGCCCGTCCACCCCTACGCTATGTTGTGATGACGTCAGCGCGTCTGCCTCCCGACGCGCGTTTCGTCATAAAAAGACTTATTCCTGGGGAACAGGCATCGCTATAAATAACATGCCTCGTTGTGAAACATAAGTGGTCGATCCCGATTACCTGATTCACCAAAATAAAAGCAAAATCACTAATAACCTAACAGATTCTAATAAAAATTCATAAAAATAGTAACATATTTAATGAAATTAATTCAGAAATTTAAGAGGACAGGAACATACTATCAAATATAAATGGTACTATGCATGAAACATCACCTGTGAATCAAAACTGATTGTTTGTATTCACAGTCGTAGCATGCCACATATAGGTGCGGGTACCGCTCCACAGTGCCACCTAGTGGAACAGTAGATAATTGCAATCAAAAAACTACATCATCCAATGTAATCTACCGGCAGATATTATCCACGCACCAAAGGTAAAAGAAGAGGAGAAAGAAAATAAGATGAAATACTCACTATGGGGGATCTATGGGGGATCTTAGTGGCAAAACTCCTTATATAGGACGAAAAAGAATATATATAAATCAAATAAGAAACATATATATATATATATATATATATATATATATATATATATATATATATATATATATATACATATAAACATATTTATATATATATTATTTTTTTTAAATATGATTTTTTATTTTTAATATTATGTATAAAAAGCATTATAGACTGGAAATAGGCCAAAACTGTGATTAATATTCCCTATCATAACGTGTCAGATATAGTACGAATAATACTCCATAGCATCACCTAATAGGAATGGGTGATAATTATAAACCACCCTACCTCCACTAGGGCTATATTCACCAATATGATTTACTGACAAACAATATGCCCACATCAGGAAAAAAAAGGGGGGCTTTAATTATATAAAGAAAAGAGTTAACTGCCCACTGTATACCATCATAGTGGCATACCTGGGCAAATTAAAACATCGAGAACTACCGTATTTTCCGCTCCATAAGATGCACCTGACCATAAGACACACCTAGCTTTTAGAGGTTGAAAACAATAAAAAAAATATTCTGAACCAAATGGTGTACTAAAATATTTTCCAGTGCCCATGAAATGCAGAGTGACCATTACCATAGAAAATGCAGAGTGATCATTACCATAGAAATGCAGAGAGACCATTACCATAGAAATGCAGAGTTACCATTGCCTTACCTGATGTTATCCCAGTGGCCTGCCTATTCCTCCTGTCCTCAGTCCGTCCTCCTCCTCCGCCACGACCATTGTTCCAGAGAGCCAACTCCTGCCTTCGCCTCTTCCTCCAGCCACTCCTGTCAGAGTCCCTGGCCCTGCGGTTCTCTGCCTCTATGGTGCCAGGCTCCCAGAGGGACAGCTGCCACTTCTCCCTCCTCCATCAGGCCACTATGCACTAGGTGGTTGGGTACGGCTGGGTATCTCCGAGTATGGTTGGGTATTACTGGGTATTGCCATACCAAGTTCCTTGGCATATTTCCAGCTGCTGACCCTATAGCCTGGGCCCTGATCAGCTTCCTTGGTGGCCATGGTGTCTGTTTAACAACTCAATCATAAAGGTGTGCATTGATTTCCTGTGTCCGTCTTCCCTTCCCTGGGGACTCATTTTTCTTTTCTTTCTTTTTAACAGGCAAGGGAGGGGAAGGGGTAGCAGATGATTTATTTTTTCCCCTTTTCTTTGATTCCTTCCTAGCTCTGGAGCACAGTCGTCGTCCCCCCCCCCCCCCCGGGATGCTCAACTAGCTCCGTCAGTGAGGTCTCCTGAAGCAGAGTTGGGCCCTCCGGGGCCCGGCTGGAGTCACTCCATCACCGCGTGGTAGGCTGCAGCTCTCTCTCTCAGCAGCAGAGAGGTGCTCACAGCATCAGACCCAGGGAAGAGAGGGTGCGGGGCAGATCTGCCAGGCCTTTGGTAGTTCCTCCCAGTGGTCCGTTCGTGTTGCAGAAGGATCTCTGGGATGTGTTGTCCAAGAGTAATACCACAGCATGCGAATAGCTAATCCAAAAGACTACTAGTCCCACAATCATTCCCATTTGGCTCACTGATATGATGACAATTACTAGACAAGTCCACAAGTATTTTGAAAAATGTGGTAAGAAAATAAAACCATTTTTTTTTTTTTACACAAAGTTGTCCATTTATAAAGATATTTCCAACACATAGCATGTACATGCAAAAAATTACACCCACAAATACATTACTATTATTATTATAACGATTTATATATCGCCAACTGTTTACGCAACGTTTTACAATGTATAGGGGGAACAACACAATTACAGTACAATACAAAAGGTACAGGAGAGCCCGGCCCGTAGAGCTTCCATTCTAAAGGGAGGGGGTGGTACAAAAGGTAATAGCTGCAGAGAAAAATTTGATGAGGGTGGCTCGGGGACAGTTAGGTGGGTGTGGGATAGGCTTCCCTGAATAAATGAGTTTTCAGGGATCTGCTAAAGGTGGACAGGGTAGGGACTGATCAGACAGACTGGGGCAGGGAGTTCCAGAGGATGGGAGAGGCTCTGGAGAAGTCTTGAAGGTGAGCATGGGAGGAGGTAACAAGGGAGTTAGAGAGCAGGAGGTCCTGGGAGGAGCGGAGGGGACGATTTGGGCGATATCAGCAGATGAGGTTGGTGATGTAGATGGGGGGCGATGCTGTGGATGGCTTTGTATGTTATGGTTAGCATTTTTAATTTTACACGGTGGGGGAGGGGAAGCCAGTGAAGAGATTGGCAGAGAGGGGCAGCAGTCACGGAACGATTAGTGAGGTGTATTAGTCTAGCAGCAGCATTCATAATAGACTGAAGGGGGGATAGCCTGCTTAAGGGTCGGCTATTAAAGAGAGAGTTGCAGTAGTCAAGGCAGGAAATAATCAAGTAGTGAACGAGTTGCTTTGTGGTGTCATTAGTCAGGAAGGTGGAATTCTGGAGATGTTGCGGAGGTTAAGGCAGCAGGATTTAGCCAGTGATTGGATGTGGGGGCTGAAGGAGAGGTCAGAGTTAAGGATTACACCCAGAACCCTGGCATGTGTGGAGGGACCAAAGGTTGTGTTGTTGATATTAATGGTGAAGTCACGGGGGGGGGGGGGGGGGGGGATCGTGAAGGAGGAAATATAACAAGCTCAGTTTTAGAAAGATTGAGTTTGAGGAAGTGGTGTGACATCCATACTGATATGTCATTCAGTAAGTTTGAGATCTGTGAGGAGATCGAGGGGGCAAGTTGGGGAGTGAGAGAGCTAGATCTTTGTGTTGTCGGCATAGAGGTGGTATTGGAAACCATGCGAGGTCATCAACTGGCCCAGGGAAGAGGTGAAGAGCGAGAATAGGAGGGGCCCAAGGACAGAAACTTGTGGTACCCCAACAGAGAGAGGAAGGGGGTCGGAGGAGATGGAGTTGTATGTGACACTGAAAGTGCGCTGAGATAGGTAGGAGGAAAACCAGGATAAAGCAGAATCACGGAGGCCAAGGGAGTGTAATTTGCTGAGTAGGAGAAGGTGGTCAACTGTGCAAAGGCAGCAGAGAGGTCTAAATGTATGAGTATGGAGTAGTGCCCATTGGTTTTAGCAGTTAGTAGGTCATTGGTGAGTTTTAGTAGGGCAGTTTCAGTGGAATGTTGTGGGCGGAAGCCAGACTGTAGGGGGTTGAGAATTATGCTACTCCTCCTGAGTATGGCGATACCGCAAGTGAGGCTTTTCCACAGCCTGGCCACATAGAGAGGCCCAACATGCAAGGAGCACCTTCACTTGTTCTAGGGACATACAGTAAATTAAACATCTAATTTCTTGACTACCTATTACAATTTTGAAGGCCCTGGAGCACCAGGACAATGGAATTATCCTAAAAATGACCCCATTTTGAGAAGCAACCACCCCAACATATATTCTATGAGGCATAATGAGTCATTTTGAATGTATCATTTTTTCCACATGTTTTTGGAAAAATTTGGAAAGAAAATGAGAACTTATTTTTAAGTTGTCTATTTATAAGATATTTCCAACACATAGCATGTACATGCCTAGCCACATAGAGAAGCCCAGCATACAAAGAGCAGCATCAGGTGTTCTAAGGACATAAATTGCACATCTAATTTCCTGACCAGCTCTCATTTTTGAAGGCCCTTCATATTTCTAACACATAGCATGTACATATCAAGAATTATATCCCAAAATACATTCTGCTGAGCAAAGGGTACACAAAAGATTACCTGTAGTTTTAGTAGTGCAGTTGTCCACAGAGGGGAGAATTGGTCTCAGCAGCAGGCAGGGACATGGTCAGTGACAGCAAAAGGAATCATCTAGGCAGCAGGCAGAACTATTGTCCATAGTCAGTATAGGCAGCAGGCAGAACTATTATCCATAGTCAGTATAGGCAGCAGGCAGAGCTATTGTCCATAGTCAGTATAGGCAGCAGGCAGAGCTATTGTCCATAGTCAGTATAGGCAGCAGGCAGAGCTATTGTCCATAGTCAGTATAGGCAGCAGGCAGAGCTATTGTCCATAGTCAGTATAGGCAGCAGGCAGAGCTATTGTCCATAGTCAGTGTAGGCAGCAGGCAGAACTATTGTCCATAGTCAGTATAGGCAGCAGGCAGAGCTATTGTCCATAGTCAGTATAGGCAGCAGGCAGAACTATTGTCCATAGTCAGTATAGGCAGCAGGCAGAACTATTGTACATAGTCAGTATAGGCAGCAGGCAGAGCTATTGTCCATAGTCAGTATAGGCAGCAGGCAGAGCTATTGTCCATAGTCAGTATAGGCAGCAGGCAGAGCTATTGTCCATAGTCAGTATAGCCAGCAGGCAGAACTATTGTCCATAGTCAGTATAGGAAGCAGGCACAGCCAAAGCATTGGTCCAGGCAGCAGACAGTGATGTGGTCAGCAACAGCCAAAGGAATTGTCCAGGCAGAGACATGGTCAGCACAGCCAAAATATTGGTCCTTGTAGTAGGCAGAAACATGGTCCATAGTATGGGTAACAGGCAGAGTTGCTACAGGCAGAGGCATAATGGCAGTAAGTCGGCATCAGGCAGAAATATCAAGCGTAGGGCCTCGGTCAGGTAAGACCTGGGCACAGGTGTAGAGATTTCTCCCACCCAAATTTCTTTGAAGCCTCTGGTCTCCAGACCCAAATCTGGGAATTACAAAACTCTGAGAAAACCCCAAAAATTAATTTTCTCTATCCAGAAAAAAATATTGTAGAGCCCCTCACATATGTAAGACCCATGTGTTATCATGAATCCCACTACTACAGTAGCAGAGAAAAAGATCAGTCCAAGCGGCAGTCAAAAAATATGTTTGATTAACAGGCCGAGGTCAATTCACATGAAAGACAGAAATGTGGTGGATAAACAATCGGGAGGATGATTGAAGCACTAGAAAATCTGTAGCCAGGGCAGGAGCACTTCTAGCAGGGAATACAAAAGTGGGTAAATTAAAATCAATGAACCAAAAGATGAGGGACAGGGGCCAGGGCCATCTTACTGAGTGGGCACTGCCCAGGGGCCCCAGGCTCAGAGCCAGACAAATATAAGAAGCAGTGGGGCAAGGGAGTCAGGCTCAGCCGTCACAGGCAGTCAGGCGGGCAGGGCTGCCATCAGGGGGTATAGCCCATACACTAAGGGCCCGAGCGTCTAGAAGGGCCCGGCTGCCTGCCAGGGATGGGAGAAGGTAGGGGTGGGTGCAGGAGAGCTCTTTGGCTGCGCTGGATTTTGGAATGTGTGTGAGTGTCGTTGAGCTGACATTGGGATCTGTGCTGCCCCCTCTGGTAAATTCTGGCATGTGCACCCCTCGTGTGTCCTGCACAAAAGCTGGGAGTAGGACAAGGGACACCACCTAACAAGTAAGGGCTGTTCTACAAGTAAGGGGGCGTTCTGTGTGTGTGTCTGTATACATGTGTGTGTCTGTGTACATGTGTCTCTGTGTGTGTGTCTGTGTACATGTGTGTGTGTGTGTGTGTACCTGTGTACATGTGAATGCCTGTGTACAAGTGTGTTTGTGCCTGTGTACATGTGTGTGTGTGTGTACATGTGTATGCCTGTTTACATGTGTATGTGTGTCTGTGAACATGTGTACGCCTGTGTACATGTGTGTGTCTGTGTGTCTGTATACATGTGTGTGTGTGTGCCTATGTACATGTGTAAGTGTGTGTGTCATATATACACATGTGAGGGGGGCTGAGATCGTACAGGTGTGAGGTGTGTAAATTGGGCAGGCTTTTAGGGGCCCCATAGCATTACTTTGCCCAGGGGCCCATGATGTTATTAAGATGGCCCTGACGGGGCAAGTCCTTACAGAATATAGTGGTCTATTAGCTCTGGGTAATACCAACAGGGGGGACAAACCCCTCGTCGCACACTTAGGCAGCCGCTGGAGAGTAGAAGAGACTCTGTATATGTGCAGAGAGGAGCAGTGCCAATCTAAGTGTAGCAATGATACAATTGGCTTTTATTGAAGGTAATACACACTGGGTGGTGGATAAGTATAGGCACATCAATGGTTAGCAGCCATATTGGGTGCAGAGATCCGTGACTGCAGCTGGGAAGCGTGGTGTCATCACTCCCGGCGGTGACGGTGGTTTCCAGAGTCTCGGGATAGATGGAGGAGGCACAGAAGGAAGCCGTCATGATGTCATCTGGTGTCGGTGTGACACAACATTTTAGGCCGTGTTAGGGGGGACACTGGGGACACTTTGTCTTTCGGCTTCTTCTGTGGGTGGAATGGCGCTCAAGAAGTCTGATAACAGCATCAGAGTGAAGGTTTTCTTGGGGGGATCTTTGCTGGAAGGTGAGGAATGCGACAATTTCCTCTATGAATTTGGGTAAGGTGGGGGGAGGGGGGTCATTCTGTGGATTTGGTGAAGGTGACATTATAAATGCCGAAATTAATAAGATAAATTGTAACTTTTTATACCAGTCATATAGGGCTGTAGCATTTGATCACTGAAATACCCCCTCCCCCCTCCCCCCATGTAAAGATTATAATCTTGGATGCATACAGGCTTTTGAATCGGACCGTGTCTTCCGGGTGTCATTGTGGACGGTGGACAGGACAGGAACACCGATCGGTCTACTTCTCCAGTCAGTCCCATCCCCCCCACAGTTGGAACACACAGCGAGGGAACACATTTAACCCCTTGATCGCCCCCTAGTGTTAACCCCTTCCCTGTCAGTGACATTTATACAGTAATCAGTGGCTATTTATAGCTCTGATCGCTGTATAAATGTCAATGGTCCCAAAATAGTGTCGAAAGTGTCCGATGTGTCCGCCATAATGTCGCAGTCATGACGAAAATCGCAGATCGCCGCCATTACTAATAAAAAAAATTAATAAAAATGCCATAAAACGATCCCCTATTTTGTAGACGCTATAACGTTTGCGCAAACCAATCAATATACGCTTAATGCGTTTTTTTTTATACGAAAAATATGTAGAAGAATACGTATCGGCCTAAACTGAGGGGAAAAAAAACAGTCTTTGTTTTTAAAATTTGGATATTTATTATAGAAAATAGTAAAAAATATTGTGTTTTTTTTTTTTTTTTTATTTACGCTCTTTTTTATTTTATAGCACAAAAAATAAAAACCGCAGAGGTGATCAAATACCCCCAAAAGAAAGCTCTATTTGTGGGGAAAAAAATTACGTCAATTTTGTTTGGGTACATCGTCTCATGACTGACTGGCGCAATTGTCAGTGAAAGTGACGCAGTGCTGAATCGCAAAAAATGGCCTGGTCAGGAAGGGGGTAAATCTTTCCGGGGCTGAAGTGGTTAAGACTCTCCCACTGGCCATTTCCATTGTTCACCATGGTGCACTATGTATGGTGCAGGTCATCATCTCCCTGGTAGTGATCCCAGTGCTGGACAGTGGAACCTTGGATTATGAGCCTAATCCATTCCAGGAGAATGTTCGTAATCCAAAGCACTCGCATATCAAAGCAAATTTCCTCATAGAAGTCATTGGAAACAAAGATAATTTGTTCTGCATTGATGAATATTACATGCAATACCGCATGTGGCCAGAGGTTGGGGGGCACCGGAGAGCCTCGTAAATACTCGGGGACAGATCAGCTGCACTCGGAAAGCCTCGGAAAGGCCTGGAAACACTCGGAAACTGAGTATTTCTGAGTGTTTCAGAGTATTTCCGAGTCATTCCGAGTATTTCCAAATGGCTCCGAACCGTTCCGAGTGTCCCCGACGCCCCAGCACCTCTGGCCGAATGTGGTACTGCACCACCCATTAGCTTGAATTCTGCTCGTTTTACGAGACAACACTCGCAAACAGAGTCAAAAAAAGTTGCTCGTCTTTGAAAACGCTCGTTAACTGCGTTACTCATAAACCAAGGTTCCACTGTATTTTGCCCAGGTGCCCCATGATGCTGTTAAGGTGGCACTGCCCATGAAAGACTCCTGGTGCCTTTACTGGGTCACCAGCTCTAAGTTTCCTGACACTCTGCATGTCGCTGCGCTTGGTGTCCCTCCCCTTCGCATGAGTATGTCTACATTTATGTTACATAAAAAAAGATGGCTGCCTGGGGGCCCTAATATCTTCTATTGCCCGGGGGCCCCCCATGAGTTGTCAGTCCGCCCCTGGTCCGTAGGGTACAATATTGAATTGGCTCACCCTTTGCAGCTATAACAGCTTCAACTCTTCTGGGAAGGCCGTCCACAAGGTTTAGGAGGGTGTCTATGGGGATGTTTGACCATTCTTCCAGAAGAGCATTTGTGAGGTCAGGTACTGATGTTGGATGAGAAGGCCTGGCTCACAGTCAACACTCGAATTCAGGGATCTGTTATTAGCGGACCTCCAGCAATTGCAAAACTACAAATCCCACCATGCCTCTGCCTCTGGGTGTCGTGCTTGTGGCTGTCAGAGTCTTGTTATGCCTCATGGGAATTTTAGTTCTGCAACAGCTGGAGGTCTGCTAATTGCAAATCCCTGCTCTAATTCATCCCAAAGGTGTTCTATCAAGTGAGGTCAGGACTCTGTGCAGGACAGTCAAGTTCCGCAACCCCAAACTCACTCATCCATGTCTTTATGGACCTTGCGTTGTGCACTGGTGCGCAGTCATGTTGGAAGAGGAAGTGGCAGTCCCCAAACTGTTCCCACAAAGTTGGGAGCATGAAATTGTCCATAATGTCTTGGTATGCCGACGCCCTTCACTGGAACTAAGGGGCCAAGACCAACCCCTGAAAAACAACCCCCCACCATAATCCCCCCTCCACCAAATGATTTGGACCAGTGCACAAAACAAGGTCCATAAAGACATGGATGAGCGAGTTTGGGGTGGAAGAACTTGACTCGCCTGCACAGAGTCCTGACCTCAACCCCATAGAACAAATTTGGAATGAATTAGAGTGGAGACTGCGAGCCTGGCCTTCTCGTCCTCACAAAGGCTCTTATGAAAGAATGGTCAGACATTCCCATAGACACACTCCTAAACCTTGTGGACAGCATTCCCAGAAGAGGTGAAGCTGTTATATCTGCAAAGGGCGGAGCCAACTCAATATTGAACCCTACGGACTAAGACTGGGATGCTATTAAAGATCATGTGGGTGTAAAAGCAGGCGTCCCAATACTTTTGGTAAGATAGTAATATCCCTTGCCTGTTTTATAGAAGTGATATTTCTATTACCTCTGTACATTTATCCTGGAGTTGGGCTTTAAGTTTGGCTACTTTTTTTTTTTTTTTTTAATGAATTGAAATAAAATAAAATAATTTTGCAGGGCAATATCAACAACAAAAAAAACAAGTATATATATATATTTTGTCCTACGAAATAATTATTTGTATTACTTTTATTACAAAGTTATTTCTGAATGAAAAGGTTGATAGAGAAATGTGAGCATTGCTCGGGGCCATAGGAAGTGTACAGGGGGGGGGGGACTGTAGAGGATAAGAAGATAAGAGCAACAAAACTTCCATATATATTACATCACATTTCACACATCACAAGTCCGTTATTTACTTTATGTATTACATTTATTATTATTATTATTATTATTATTATTATTATTATTATTATTATTATTATATTTTATTATTATTATTATTATTATTATTATTATTATTATTATTATTATTATTATATTTTTATTATTATTATAGTTATTATTATTTTTTTATTATTATATTTTTATTATTATTATTATTATTTTTTTTTTTTTTTTTTTTTTTTATTATTATTATTATTATTATTATTATTATTATTATTATTATACTTTTATTATTATTATTATTATATTTATTATTATATTTATTATTATTTTATTATTATATGTTTATTATTATTATTATTATTATTATTATTATTATTATTATTATTATTAGTATTAATATTATTATTATTATATTCTTCTTCTTATTATTATTATATTTATTATTATTTTTATTATTATATTTGTATTATTATTATTATTATTATTATTATTATTATTATTATTTTATTGAACAGAACATTTTATCTTTAATTATCATATACATTTTATTAACATTTGACATATTAATAACAATTACATTATTTTGTAATTTTTGTATCTACAATATATTCAGAAAAAAAAAAAAAAAAACGCCTGAACTTTCTAAGGATTATTTCTCTAGGCATTGCTGATACTGGAAAGCGTTTCTTTAGTAAATGATTATTCTTCATGTTCTTCAGGGAAGAGTCGGAGTTTGTTCTCTTGGATGGAAGTTTCTGTAGATCTCTCAGGAGATGGAATGTGAATTTATTATTCTTCATCTGATGACTGAAGTCAGTTTAGAGACACATTTAGAAGTTTGTATTTCTTGTGTCTTATACAGTAATATCTTTATTCTCGGTGTTGTGTTGGATTCCCCTGATAGGTGATATTCCGGAGGCCGGTCACCATATGCTGCTGATATTTCTAACATTGCAGAGAATAGTAAATCCGGAGACATCGATCTCCATTATTAGAGCGATTGTAAACCTTCTGTGTGCCGTTCTCCCAGGACTACCGACGCCTGAGCTGAGCGCCCCCTAGAGACCCCACAATAGCGCCACATGATTACAGTGGTGGGACCGCTCCATTCACAATACAACAAAACAAGAACTAAGTCACCAAAGAACAAAATGTGATATTTTACTGGATGAAAGTTTCTGCCGGATTCCCCAGGAAACAGACGCCGAATTTACTCCTCACTATTCCAATACAAACTCCCATCATACAAGTCTTACTATGTCTCCTTCACTTCACCTATTCATTCACCACCTAGTTTATGTGACTAGGAATTAGATACAAATAAAATAATAATAATAATAATAAAATATAATAATAATAATAATAATAATAATAATAATAATAACAATAATAATAATAATAACAATAATAATAATAATAATAATAATAATAAAATATAATAATAATAATAATAATAATAATAATAATAATAATAATAATAATAATAATAATAATAAAATATAATAATAATATTAACAATAATAATAAGAAGAAGAAGAAGAATAAAAACATTAATAATAATAATATGAACATTAATAATAATAATAATAATAATAATAATAATAATAATAATAATAATAAAATATAATAATAATAATAATAATAATAATAATAATAATAATAATAATAATATTAAAAATAATAATAATAAAAACATTATTAATAATAATAATAATAATAATAATAATAATAATAATAATAACATTATATTTTTTAAAACTAGAATTTTAAAATAATCATAAAGTGATGATCAATGTGTACATTGTGCTCCAAGTTTGCTGTTGGTGTTGAACATACAAATATTGTTGCTTTTGTGTCTTTTGCCCCTATAAGGTGCAGTACATAATGCAGATTTGAGGAGTATGGGGGGGAGGGGCACTCCCGCTGTGCTATTGTGTTTTATGAGGGGAAGCCTTCCCTGCCATCAGACCACATTGATCAGTATTGATTAGTGTCTCCTCCATCCAACATAACAAGTTCAACACATTAAATACTTTCCTCCTTCAATCCTCTTACCCGGAGGAAGTTGCCGAACTCCTTTCTGAGGCTCATTTCTCTACCAGTGGCATTGAGTCCATAAAGGGTGCAGGAGTGCCCCCCCCCCCCATCCTGCACTGCTATAATCACCATAGATAGATTCATGCATTGCATGAATCTATCTATGGTCGCTGCTGACACCCCCTTTTCAGGTGCCTGGCCCATTTTTGGGTACCGGGCATCTAAATTACACCGGCGGGGTTTTTTTTTTGGAAGCATCTGATTAGAGCCATAGGCTCTAATAGGCGCCCAAAAATGTGAGAAGCGGTGCAACGCTGTGTGTTCACTTCTCACTCAGCTGTATGTTAGCAAAGTGAAGGAATTCGCTTTTCTAACATTGAACTGTCACTCAGCCAATCAGGTTGTGGGGTCTGTGTTACCTGACTGGCTGAAATGACAGGCGCTGTGATTGGGTGCCTATCAGGCATCCAATCATAGCAGAGGATGAGAGGAGGAGCGGGCGGGAGAAGACATCGGGGTCGGGGAAGAAATGGAGGACACTGGACACCGCTGTCACCCGCTGCCCACCTGAGACAAAGTAAGTGCCAGGCAGACGGCGGGCACAGTGACAGCACTTGGAGCACAGTGGCAACATTTGGGACACAGTGGTGCTTGATGGGCAAAGTGGCTGCGTTTGATGGGCACAGTGGCTGCATTTGATGGGTGTTTGATGGGCACAGTGGCTGCATTTGATGGGCACAGTGAGGCTGCAATTGATGTGTTTTTTTTCAGAACTTTTCAGTTTGTTTGTGCCCCCCCCCCCACAAATTTTGAGCACCAGCCACCACTGCTCTCTACCTGTCTCCAGGACTCTCTCCCCTCACAACTACGACATCCCCTTTCATGTTCTACTCTTTGTAACTCGCATCTTCAATCTCTCCACCTTTCTTACCTCGCTCAAACATGTATTGGTAACCCCCCATACATGAGAAAACCCTCACTGAACCCCACCTGTTTGAATAACTTAAGACCCCTCTCTGCTCCTGGGGACTCCAAGCTTCTCGAATGTCTTGTACACAACCATATAAGTTGCTGCCTCAATGACAACAACCTTCTCCACACCCTACAGTCTGGCTTCCACCCACAACATTCCACTGAAACCGCTCTACTAAAACTCATGAAATACCTACTAACTGCTAAAACCAACGGATGTTACTCCATACTCATACTCTAATGCCGCGTACACACGATTGGAAATTCGGCCATCAAAAGACAGATGAGAGGCCAAATTGAACTTTCATCTTCCATCAACAGATTGGTATCGAGCAATCCACTTCACAACCAGATACTCCAGAAATATATCCCACCGGGAGACTGTCCTTAAAATTCTGTACAACTGTTATCATACACCTGTAAAACTCACCCGCATTTTCCCTACTCACTCCAGCAAATGTTGGAGAAATTGCAACGCAGACGGATATTTACTTCATATTTGGTGGGGATGTCCCTTCATAAAACTTTTTTGGACGGACATCACTAATTTCATCAATGGATTAACTGGTCTGTCTCGTATCATCACCCTGCAGATGGCCTTATTTGGTCTTGACATCTTGGCCTGGCCTCCACATTTCCGACCTATTGTTACGCAAATTCTCATAGCAGCTCGGCTAGCTATAACCCGCCAATGGAAGCAACCCGTTGTTCCCAATATCGGCAATGTCATTGTTATTTTAAATGAACACCTGCTGATGGAACACCTTTTTGCAAAATCACAAATGTCCCTGGGTAGATTCCATAGCTACTGGAAGCCCTGGCTCTCTGACCCTAGAGCTAAACCCTGCACCTGATTAGAATGTAATCTTCCCCCCCGGTGATAACCCCCATGCTGAGGTACCCTTACTGAATTACACTCTCCTAGAATAACCTAAACCCACTGTGATGTGATTGACACGATGACAGACAACAATGTTTACTAACTATGTACTAACCCTGCTCCTCTACTGACACCCACCTTTCTTACTTCCCTCTGCCTCTTCTCGCTTCCTCCTCCCCCTCCCTCCCCCCCCTTCAGTTCCCTTTCTACATAGGGAACTGGAATGGGGAACTGGAATGTGCCTTTGATCATAAGCTTTTTGAAAACGAAAAAAAAAAAAAAAAAAAGACAGATGAGAGCTTTTGGTTGGAAAATGTCTATGCTCCATCGGACTTTTGCTGGCCGAATTTCTGCTAGCAAAAGATTAAGAGCAGGTTCTCAATTTTTTTGATCAGAAATTCTGATCGTCTATACCAATTCCGATGTGCAAAATTCCTACGCATGCTCTCAAACAATTTGACGCACGCTTGGAAGCACCGAACTTAATTTTCTCGGCTCGTCGTAGTGTTGTACGTCACCGCGTTCTTGATGGTCGAAAGTTCAGGGAACTTTTGTGTGACCGTGTGTATACAAGCCAAGCTTGAGTGGGATTCCGTCGGAAAAACCATCCAAGATTTTTCAGACGGAAAATCCGCTCGTGTGTACGCGGCATTAGACCTTTCTGCTGCCTTTGACACAGTCAACCACCCACTTAATAAACTCTACTCGCTTAGCTATCCTACCTATCTCAGCGTACCTTCATAGTCACCTACAACTCTATCTCCTCCACTCCTCTTTCTATTGGGGTACCACAAGGTTCTGTCAGTGGGCCCCTCCTATTCTACATCTAATCCTCTTCCCTGGGCCAGTTTATGGGCCTCCTATTCTACATCTAATCCTCTTCCCTGGGCCAGTTTATGGGCCTCCTATTCTACATCTAATCCTCTTCCCTGGGCCAGTTTATGGTTCTCCTATTATACATCTAATCCTCTTCCCTGGGCCAGTTTATGGGCCTCCTATTCTACATCTAATCCTCTTCCCTGGGCCAGTTTATGGGCCTCCTATTCTACATCTAATTCTCTTCCCTGGGCCAGTTTATGGGCCTCCTATTGTACATCTAATCCTCTTCCCTGGGCCAGTTTATGGGCCTCCTATTCTACATCTAATCCTCTTCCTTGGGCCAGTTTATGGGCCTCCTATTCTACATCTAATCCTCTTCCTTGGGCCAGTTTATGGGCCTCCTATTCTACATCTAATTCTCTTCCCTGGGCCAGTTTATGGGCCTCCTATTCTACATCTAATCCTCTTCCCTGGGCCAGTTTATGGGCCTCCTATTCTACATCTAATCCTCTTCACTGAAGTCTCCCACAGCTTCCAATTCCACCTCTACACCAACGAAACCCACATCTATTTCTATACTCCCCAGCCCACCACCTTGATCTCCTCACATTTCACAAATTTTCTGAGCGACATATCAGTAGGGATGTCATGCTAAAACTGATCTTGTAATATTTCCTCCTCCCCGATCCTCCCCTCATGATTTTACCATTAAGATCAACAGCACAACCATTGGTCCCTCCGCACATGCCAGGGTGCTGGGTGTAATCCTAGACTCTGGCTTCTCTTTTGGGCCCCACATCCAATCACTGGCTAAATCTTGCCACCTTAAAGTGGATGTAAGCCTGATTAATGAAACTTGAGCTGGGCACATATATCTGTAGGGTTTTCTTACCTCTCTTCAAAGCACTAAGTCCCATGGCTTTCTCCTGCTCCGTTCTTCTGTTATCAGGATGAAAACTTCTGACAAGTTCTGCATCAACTGAGATAAAACCAGTCTGAAATTAGCATCAGGGAGGTTTCTATAAATAAATTAGCAGAGAGCTTCCTGTGTCACAGCAAGTCTCTGCCTATGTGGAGTGGGGGGTGTGTGCCTTTCCTCCAATCAGCTGTCTTGGCTGTATGCCCAGACTTCACATTCAGTGCAGAACAGAGAGAGAAAATCTCTAACACGATCTGAACTTTTTAAAGACTATATAAAGCTGAAAACAGTACAAGTAAAACCTATGTAGGGAAATGTGTTTAATCTCTGTGTATCATCTGAGGCTGTTCACTTCACTGGGTACATGTGAGGGTTTACATCCACTATAACCTCCGTGACATTTCCAGAATTTGCCCCTTCCTAAATAACGACACCACAAAACAATGTATTTACTCTTTGGTTATATCTCACCTTGTCTACTGCAACTGTCTCCTCACTGGCCGACCTTTACACCTATCCCCCATTCAGTCTCTTATGAATGCTGCTACCAAACTAATACACCTCACTAACCAATGAGTGACTGCCGTCCCTCTCTGCCAATCCCTTCACTGGCTTCCCCTTCCCCATCATATAAAACTCAAAATACTAATCACAAAATACAAGGCCACCCACAACATCGCCCCCAGCTACTTTACCAACCTCATCTGGAGATATCGCTCAAATCACTCCTCTTAGGACATCTTGCTCTCTAGCTCCCTTGTAACCTCCTCCCATGACCAACTTCAGGACTTCTCCAGAACCTCTCCCATCCACTGAAAGTCCTTACCCCAGTGTGTCCAGTTACCTCCTACCATGTCTGCCTTTAGGTAATCCTTAAAAACTCATTTATTCAGGGAAGTCTACCCCACCTCCAGCCGTACTTGGGCTAGATCATCCCCCATACCTTTTGGAGTCTTCAATGGTTAGGCTGACAGGGGAATGATCAGACCAAGAGGTCATATGAATAGTAGAGTCAGAGACTTTCTGTAGCGTCCATGGGTCTGTGAGGAAGAGGTCGATACGCGAGTACGAATTATGACAGGGAGAGAAAAATGTAAAGTCTTTTTCATCTGCGTGAGTGCATCTCCACACATCATAAAGCCTTAGTTCATGCAGGAGGGAGTTTAATTCCGGGCGGCGTCTTGTAGTGCGTGAAGATGAATCTAGTGCTGGGTCAGGGGTACAGTTGAAGTCTCCACACCATATGGTTGCACCATGTTGTAATGCTTCAACTTTTTTGTGTAGCTTTCGAAGAAAGCGGAGTTGATGGGTATTGGGTACATATACATTGACAATAGTGTAAGGGGCATTGTTAATATGACATTTTAGGATGATATAATGTCCTCCGGGGTCCAAAAGGCACTGGTCCTGGTGATATGTCAAAGCGTTGTGAACAGCTATTAATACTCCTTTTTTTTTCTGGTCTGCGTTGGCTGTTATTATCGTACTAAAGTTTCTGTTGGTACAGGAAGGAGGGTTGTTGGCCAAGAAGTGCGTCTCCTGGGCACAGAGGATGTCGCATTTGGTTTGTTTAGCCAAAGCCCAGAGAGAGGCTCTTTTAGCCGGGTGATTTAGACCTTTAGCATTAATGGTAACAATGGTTATAGTCATGTTGCGTATGTGAGGGACAGCTGTGGTGAATTGAGGTACCTTTGTTTACGTTGAGGATTGGAGAAAGATCAGTAGTCCTCGCAATCTGAGATGATCCGGTTAGGAAGGTGATTCCGGGGAGAGGACGTCCTCGAAGTGTTGCTCAGTGGACTATCAAGCGTGCAAAGACGGACCTCGGACGGATCTTTCAGTAGGAGATCTTGGGTACCTGTAAAAAAAAAAGGCAGTATGTCGTTATTGGAAGGTACAATAGCCCAATCTTGTAGTAAACGCAGACCTTGTGAAACTGAGGAGATCACATGTTTGGAGCCAGCATGGCTGATGGAGAGTTTGGCAGGAGCAATCCATTGATATTAATATTAATTATTGATATTAGCCAAGTACGGCTGGAGGTGGGGTAGACTTCCCTGAATAAATGAGTTTTTAAGGATTACCTAAAGGCAGACATGGTAGGAGGTAACTGGACACACTATGGTAAGGACTTTCAGTGGATGGGAGAGGTTCTGGAGAAGTCCTGAAGTTGGTCATGGGAGGAGGTAACAAGGGAGCTACCTCCAGCCGTACTTGGGCTAGATCATCCCCTATACCTTTTGTACCACCTCCCCTCTCCTGAGATTGGAAGTTCCATGAGCAGGGCCTCAATTTTCCTTGTGTATTGAACTGTATTGTAATTGTATTGTATCCCTTTATATTGTAAAGTGCTGTACTAACTTATAATGCTATATAAATGCTGTATACAAATAATCTAATATCTCTATTGATATGATTTGGTAAAGAGAGGTCGTAGGTATGAGTGAAAGTATCAGCACAACAACAAAATGTATTAGTAAATAGTAAGGCCCCTTTCACACTGACGTCCCGTTCAGGCCCGCCTGTCAGTTTTTCAGGCGGACCTGAACGGTGCTCCATAGAGCTCTATGGAGCGTCGGATGTCAGCGGTGACATGTCCGCTGACATCCGACCCGCTCCGATCCGAAAAAGTGTAACGGAGGAAAAAGCTATTTTTCCATCCGTCTGCGGATCGGATCGGGTGAGGACGGGCACTGCGGTCCGTCGTCATCCGATCTCCCATAGGGGAGAGCGGCGCTGTGACAGGTCCGTCCCTGCGCAGTGTGCAGAGATGGACCTGTCATCTCCCTGCTCAGCGGGGATCGGCGGAGTGATCCCCGCTGAGCAAACAGATATCCACGGGGCGGATCAGAACTGATCCGCCCCGTGTGAAAGGACCCTAAAATGACTAAATTAACAAAACAGAAATATATTTAGTTACAGGGAAATTATTACAGAAAGAAATGATGAAGCATGCGCGAACATAGTATTAACCACTTGACCTTCCAGAAGATTTACTCCCCCATCATGACCAGGTCATTTTTTGCGATACGGCACTGCGTTACTGTAACTGACAATTGTGCGGTCGTGCGACGCTGTACCCAAATAAAATTGATGTCCTTTTTTTCCCCACAAATAGAGATTTCTTTTGGTGGCATTTGATCAATTGATTTTTTTGCGCTATAACAAAAAAGAACAACAATTAAAAAAAATTAAAAATGCTATAAAACAACCAATAAAGAAATGTAAAAAATCGCATTTCTTCATAAATGAAGGCCAATATGTATTCTGCTACATATTTTTGGTAAACAAAATGTCCCAATAAGTGTACATTGATTGGTTTACACAAACGTTATAGCGTCTACAAACTATAGGATATACACTGGAATTTTTATTTTATTTTTTTACTAGTAATGGTGGTAATCAGTGACTTATAGTGGGACTGCAATTTTGCGGCGGACAAACATGACACTAACTGACACTTTTGACGCTGTTTTTGGGGACCAGTGACACTAATACAGTGATCAGTGCTAAATAATACGCACTGTCACCGTACTAATGAAACTAACTGGAAAGGGGTTAACATCACGGGCGACCAAGGGGTTAACTGTGTGCCTAACCGATGTTCATGTACTGTGGGGGAGGTGTTTTTACTAAAGGAAGGCATGGATTTGTGTCCCAGCATTGCAGGAACACAGGATCCAGGACTTCCCTACTGACAGAACGGCGCTCTGCCCTTTTTACATAGACAGACCACCGTTCTGGCTCTCTGTCTAATGATTGGTGGGTGCTGGCAAACACTGAGTCTGCGGTAACCACAGATCAGCTCCCTCTGTATTTAATCACAGTGGGAGGGGGTCACCAGCGGGGTGCATGCACGCCCCAGACCCGGAAGTGCAGGATCATGTACTAGATACGTGTTCCTACTCAGCAGAGCCTCCTTGCCACTGTGTATATATATATATATATATATATATATATATATATATATATATATATATATATATATATATATATATATATATATATATATATGTTATACAGTCAGGAAGAGCTTAACCATACAAAACACTGGACAATGCCTCAGACAAATACATATACAGTGGTGTGAAAAAGTGTTTGCCCCTCCTCATTTCCTGTTCCTTTGCATGTTTGTCACACTTAAGTGTTTCGGAACATCAAACCAATTTAAACAATAGTCAAGGACAACACAAGTAAACACAAAATGCAATTTGTAAATGAAGGTGTTTATTATTAAAGGTGAAAAAAAATCCAAACCATCATGGCCCTGTGTGAAAAAAGTGATTGCCCCCTAAACCTAATAACTGGTTGGGCCACCCTTAGCAGCAACAACTGCAACCAAGCGTTTGCGATAACGTGCAATGAGGCTTTTACAGCGTCCTGGAGGAATTTTGGCCCACTCATCTTTGCAGAATTGTCCTAATTCAGTTACATTAGAGGGTTTTCGAGCATGAACGGCCTTTTTAAGGTCATACCACAACATCTCAATAGGATTCAGGTCAGGATTTTGGCTAAGCCACTCCAAAGTCTTCATTTTGTTTTTCTTCAGCCATTCGGTGGTGGACTTGCTGGTGTATTTAGGATCATTGTCCTGCTGCAGAACCCAAGTTCGTTTCAGCTTGAGTACACGAACAGATGGTCGGACATTCTCCTTCAGGATCTCTTGGTAGACAGCAGAATTCATAGTTCCTTTTATCACGGCAAGTCTTCCAGGTCCTGAAACAGCAAAACAGCCCCAGACCATCACACTACCACCACCATATTTTACTGTTGGTATAATGTTCTTTTTATGAAATGCAGTGTTCCTTCTACGCCAGATATACTTGGACACACACCTTCCAAAGAGGTCCACTTTTGTCTCATCGGTCCACAGAATGTTGTCCCAAAAGTCTTGGGGATCATCAAGATGTGTTGTGGAGAAATTGAGACGAGCTTTGATGTTCTTTTTGCTCAGCAGTGGTTTTCTCCTTGGAACTCTGCCATGCAGGCCATTTTTGCCCAGTCTTTTCCTGATGGTGGAGGCATGAACGCTGACCTTAACTGAGGCAAGTGAGGCCTGCAGTTCCTTGGACGTTGTTGTGGGGTCTTTTGTGACCTCTTGGATGAGTCGTCGCTGCGCTCTTGGGGTAATTTTGGGCGGCCGGCCACTCCTGGGAAGGTTCACCACTGTTCCATGTCTTCGCCATTTGTGGATAATGGCTCTCACTGTGGTTCGCTGGATTCCCAAAGCTTTGGAAATGGCTTTATAACCCTTTCCAGACTGATAGATCTCAATTACTTTCTTTCTCAATTGTTCCTGAATTTCTTTGGGTCTCGGCATGATGTGTAGCTTTTAAGGATCTTCTGGTGGACCTTACTGTGTCAAGCAGCTCCTATTTAAGTGATGCCTTGATTGTGAACAGGTGTGGCAATAATCAGGCCTGGGTGTGGCTAGAGAAATTGAACTCAGGTGTGGACAACCACAATTATAGTATGTTTTAACAAGGGGGGCAATCACTTTTTCACACAGGGCCATGATGGTTTGGATTTTTTTTCACCTTTAATAATAAACACCTTCATTTACAAATTGCATTTTGTGTTTACTTGTGTTGTCCTTGACTATTGTTTAAATTGGTTTGATGTTCCGAAACACTTAAGTGTGACAAACATGCAAAGGAACAGGAAATGAGGAAGGGGGCAAACACTTTTTCACACCACTGTATGTAAGTGGCAGGGATATATTCTATAATTACTAATTAGCATTAAAATCGAGGTTAAAAGAAATTACTGTGTGACATAAAATATTGCAACGATTGCCATTTTATTTTCTATGGTCTCTGATATATATATATATATATATATATTATTATTATTATTATTATTCACGATTTATATAGCGCCAACAGTTTACGCAGCGCTTTACAATGTAATAATTTTCTAGCAAAAAATACTGATTTAAAAACTGTAAAAAAAAACATTTCAGAAAAGGCCGGGTCTTCAAGTGGTTAAAATGTGTGCTTCAAATCTTGACTGTTTTTCGGTTGTCAATCTTAGGAAATAAGCATTTTTTGGGCATGAAATCTGCCTTCTGTCTCCCTCTGAAACAGCAAACTTTGAAGAAGGATTAAAAAATGAGTTTTGATTGAAGACCTGTGAAAACACTTTCACAGCGTGCAGCGTGTCCATCAAATATTTTTGGTTCTTGACTGTGAGATAACAAGCTGATATTTTTTTCCATAATAACATATGACTCATCTCTTTCTTTGATACAGGGACAAGAACAAATGCCTGTATAATGTGCAGTGAGTCTACACAATATGTATGGATGTCGTCACACTATAGATGTTATTTCAGAAACAAAACTTGAATAACCTCTTCCACTTAGATTCCGGCTCCAGGCCCAGATAATTTGCTATCATAATCTCCAGCCTTTGTGCAATGTGTTTGGCTGTTGTCTCTGAAACATGGCTTATTTTAGCTTATTTTTGTTCTGGTTCTCATCTCTGGAATTTTTGGTTTGTTCTTCGAAGGTGATTTGGTGCACTCTGGGTTTACATGTGTTAAACTTTGCACAAAACACAGAGTATGGCAGTTTGTATGAAATGTATTGCATTTGCTTTATTTATTTTTGTTCAATGTATACACAGAGATGCGCATGACGTAAAAATGTATTTTTTTGTATTTGACCGTTGAGTTAATCATTTTGTTTCACCATATTTGTTATGTTAGAATAGCTAGTTTTTGGAATTTATTTCATATATCCAGATTTGTTTTGCATGTTTGTTATTTTCAAATCAATTAGGAATTTTGATTTAAAATTTTAATTTTAAAATGCAAATATTTAAATTTGAATTGCAGAAGATGGCTTTAAATGTTTCAGTTTTATTCTATTCTATTTTTTCTGTTCTCTTCTATTCTACTATATTCTTTTACTTTATATTCTTGTTCTGTTTTATCTATTCTATCTACTCTTTTCTATTCATTTATATTATATTATTTTATTTTCTATTCTGTTTTATCTATTCTACTCTTTTCTTTTATTTTCTATTCTGTTTTATCTATTCCATTCTTCTCTTTTCTTTTCTATTCCTTTCTATTCTACTATATTCTTTTCGGTTTTATTCTATTCTAATCTGCCCTGCTGGAGCAAATATAGATCATGTTTATTGTGTTTTATTCTATATTTTTTTTACCTTCCTTTGGATCAACTGTGGGTATTGGATGGTGTATATGGAGGTTTTCTATTCAAGGATGTTGATTTTCTTTTTTTTCTTTTTTTCTCAGTTGATTGAATTGGATGGACTTTTGTGTCTTTTATTCAACCAGATTAACTATATAACTATATGAAGCAGCCTAAGTAGGAATCATCATCATATTTCAAATTTATACCTTACTTTATCGATTGCAATATGTTTCCAGTTTACATTTTAACTCATTTTTGAATTCCAATTCATTTTTAAGTCAAATTCAAATTCATTTTCAAATTCAGATAATCCTTTTTTCGTTATAATTTTTTTTCCAATTTGTGAATTTAATTACTATTGTGATTCGCAAATTCGTAAAGTTCTGAATCTCTGAAATCATGAAAATTTTGCCTGAATTTTGATTCATACCAAAACATATTACGCATGTCTAATTAACTTTGGAATAGTTTATAGTTATATTGTCGCTACTTTTTCCAGAGCTCAATTATAGTCTATCACTGCTACACACAAAAAAAAAGCATTGTCTGTTTAAAAAAATACCTAACAAAAATCACTCTTTTTGGTCTTTAAAACCCCGTACAGCCTTAAGGCGTCCCCCAAGCATGCATTGAAGAGTTTTTTTATTTATTTCCAAAGTCACCTGAAAATGCTCTCTCCCCACTGATTGATTATTTATAAAAATTGTTTTTGCATTGGCACAGCCCCCCCCCCCTTACACATTGTCGGACAATACCTTACCTATCAGCTTATAAAATGGCCATTACTCATTTCTAAGATTTGGGTCTCATAGATTTCAGTGGGGTTGGGATTTAGGATCCAAACCTTGATAATGTTCTCTGAACCTACGCTGAACCAAACCCCGGTACGGTTCAGCTCATACCTGACTGATGGGCCTGGGGGAGAAGCAGCAGCAATATGGCTGCTAAATGTTTTACTGTCTGCTGCATCCGGAGTTTTGACTGAACACCCATTTAGTTTGAGCAAACCTCCAAACAAGTAAAATTTTCTCTAAAGGTAATCCCCGAGCAAACCAGGAGCCCCTTTCATAATTTTATGCATTTGTCTGAGTTTGATTTCTTTTTTTTCCTCTTAGGCTGCATTCAACATAGCGTCTTTGAGTGTTTTTCCGGTGGGGTTTTTTTGTGCTTTTTTATGCATTATTTTTGTGCATTTTTGTGCGCGACTTGTACAGTTTTATGTGCGATTTTGAGCTGTGGCGTTTTGTTGGAGTTGATCGGGCCGGGGACCGGTCTCTCTTCGGAAGGTACAATCCTATTGGTATCTGCGCTTGGCCTGACTACCTGTACCGAGTGTCAGATTCTTCTGGTGTGTCCATTGTTTGCCAGGTGGTGGTGGAAGACGCTATTTATCTCACCCAGTTCACAAGGATTCTCATCACTCACATTGATAGAAAATTTTGGTGGTGGTCCATAGACATTGAAATTTTAATTTAATTTCAATTTAATTTTCTTTGAAATTTGTTTATATGGATATCTATTATTCGTGCTTCAACACGCATGCTTATGAATTCACTTATGATTTTTAGCACTATCATTGTTTATGTATGCATATATGGTAATTCAGAGCACGGTACAACATTTATTTCATTTTCTTTAACAAATTTAATGTTTTGGCTTGCAATATAATCAGAGGAGCGGGGATCACTTGTCTTGGTCTGATCACGGTTTTACATGCTGGGAATTTTTTTTATTGAATTGTAGACATGTGCAATTCGTTTTGTGCCGAATAGATTTTCGTCAAAATTCGCCATATTCATTAATTCAGAACATTAGAATTAACGAAAGACCGCTTAACAATTTTTTTTCAAAAACTAATTTTCTAAAAGAACTAAAATTTGAAATTCAAAAATGTGAAAATCAGAACAAAAATAAGAACCAAAATGTTAAAATCCCTAAATCAGAAAGAAACGAAAAATCGAAAGACCAAAAATAAGAATAAAAATCCAAAAGAGCAAAAAAAAACAGCATTTGGATAATTTCTATTATAATTAAAATATTAAGTTTATTAACCATTATTATAGAGTTTTTAAATTATTATTATTATTTATTAATAACAATAATAACAATAAAACCTATAATAATAGTTATAAACTATAAATTATAGGTATTGGAATTTCCTTTCAAATGTGGCTTTTAGTGAATTTAGCAAAAACAATTTTATCAGAAGTTATGAATTATCTGAAATAACGAATGCCACATCTAATTGAATGGAAAGTAATAAATTAATAATAAATAATAATAATCATGAAAACTATAATAATAGTTATAAACTAATGTGGCTGTTGGTGAACATAATGAATACAAATTTATCCAAAGTTACGAGCTGTCCAGGATTCATTATTTTGGATAATTTGTAACTTCAGATAAATTCGTATTCATTACGTTCACTAGCAGCCAAATTTGAAAGGAGATTCCAATACCTATAATTTAATATTTTATAACTATTATTATAGTTTTTATTATTATTATATATTATAAATAGAAAATATATAATAATGGCTAATAAGCTTAATATTTTAATTATAATATAAATTATTTTCTATTCTGTTTTATCTATTCCATTCTGCTATTTTCTATTCTATTCCTTTCTATTCTACTCTACTCTTTTCGGTTTTATTTTATTCTAATCTGCCCTGCTGGAGCAAATTAGATCATGTTTATTGTGTTTTATTCTATTTTTTTTTTTGCCTTCCTTTGGATCAACTATGGGTTTTGGATGGTGTATATGGAGGTTTTCTATTCACGTATGTTGGTTTTCTTTTTTTTTCTCAGTTGATTGAAGTGGATGGACTTTTGTGTCTTTTATTCAACCAGATTAACTATATAACTATATGAAGCAGCCTAAGTAGGAATCATCATCATATTTCACATTTATACCTTACTGTATTGATTGCAATATGTCTCCAGTTTACATTTTAACTCATTTTTGAATTCCAATCCATTTTTAAGTCAAATTCAAATTCATTTTCAAATTCAAATAATCCTTTTTTCATTATCATTTTTTTCCAATTTGTGAATTTACTTACTATTGTGACTTGCAAATTCGTAAAGTTCTGAATCTCCAAAATCATGAAAAATTTGCCTGAATTTTCTAAAATAATGAAAATTTGAAATTCAAAAATGTGAAAATCAGAACAAAAATAAGAACAAAAATCTGAAAAATTCTAAAATCTCTAAATGAGAAAGAATGAAAATTTTGAAAGACCAGAAATAAGAATGAAAATCCAAAAGAACAAAAAACAACATTTGGATAATTTCTATTATAATTCAAATATTAAGTTTATTAACCATTATTATAGGTTTTTAAATTATTATTATTATTTATTAATAACAATAATAACAATAAAACCTATAATAATAGTTATAAACTATAAATTATAGGTATTGGAATTTCCTTTCAAATTTGGCTTTTAGTGAACTTAACAAAAACAAATTTATCAGAAGTTATGAATTACCCGAAATAACGAATGCCACATCTAAATTAATGGAAAGTAATAAATTAATAATAAATAATAATAATCATAAAAACTATAATAATAGTTATAAACTAATTTGGCTGTTAGTGAACGTAATGAATACAAATTTATCCAAAGTTACGAGCTGTCCAGGATTCATTATTTTGGATAATTTGTAACTTCAGATAAATTCATATTCATTACTTTCACTAACAGCCAAATTTGAAAGGAGATTCCAATACCTATAGTTTAATATTTTATAACTATTATTATAGTTTTTATTATTATTATATATTATAAATAGAAAATATATAATAATGGCTAATAAGCTTAATATTTTAATTATAATATAAATTATTTTCTATTCTGTTTTATCTATTCCATTCTGCTATTTTCTATTCTATTCTATTCCTTTCTATTCTACTCTACTCTTTTCAGTTTTATTCTATTCTAATCTGCCCTGCTGGAGCAAATTAGATCATGTTTATTATGTTTCATTCTATTTTTTTTTGCCTTCCTTTGGATCAACTATGGGTATTGGATGGTGTATATGGAGGTTTTCTATTCAAGTATGTTGGTTTTCTTTTTTTTTCTCAGTTGATTGAATTGGATGGACTTTTGTGTCTTTTATTCAACCAGATTAACTATATAACTATATGAAGCAGCCTAAGTAGGAATCATAATCATATTTCACATTTATACCTTACTGTATTGATTGCAATATGTTTCCAGTTTACATTTTAACTCATTTTTGAATTCCAATCCATTTTTAAGTCAAATTCAAATTCATTTTCAAATTCAGATAATCTTTTTTTCGTTTTCATTTTTTTTCCAATTTGTAAATCTACTTACTATTGTGATTTGCAAATTCGTAAAGTTATGAATCTCCGAAATCATGAAAAGTTTGCGTGAATTTTTTAAAATAACGAAAATTATAAATTCAAAAATCTGAAAATCAGAACAAAAATAAGAACAAAAATCCAAAAATTCTAAAATCTCTAAATAAGAAAGAATGAAAATTTCGAAAGACCAGAAATAAGGTTGAAAATCCAAAAGAACAAAAAAAACAACATTTGGATAATTTCTATTATAATTCAAATATTAAGTTTGTTAACCATTATTATAGGTTTTTAAATTATTATTATTACTTATTAATAACAATAATAACAATAAAACCTATAATAATAGTTATAAACTATAAATAATAGGTATTGGAATTTCCTTTCAAATTTGGCTTTTAGTGAACTTAACAAAAACAAATTTATCAGAAGTTATGAATTACCCGAAATAACGAATGCCACATCTAAATTAATGGAAAGTAATAAATTAATAATAAATAATAATAATCATAAAAACTATAATAATAGTTATAAACTAATTTGGCTGTTAGTGAACGTAATGAATACAAATTTATCCAAAGTTACGAGCTGTCCAGCATTCATTATTTTGGATAATTTGTAACTTCAGATAAATTCATATTCATTACGTTCACTAACAGCCAAATTTGAAAGGAGATTCCAATACCTATAATTTAATATTTTATAACTATTATTATAATTTTTATTATTATTATATATTATAAATAGAAAATATATAATAATGGCTAATAAGCTTAATATTTTAATTATAATATAAATTATTTTCTATTCTGTTTTATCTATTCCATTCTGCTATTTTCTATTCTATTCTATTCCTTTCTATTCTACTCTACTCTTTTCGGTTTTATTCTATTCTAATCTGCCCTGCTGGAGAAAATTAGATCATGTTTATTGTGTTTCATTCTATTTTTTTTTGCCTTCCTTTGGATCAACTATGGGTATTGGATGGTGTATATGGAGGTTTTCTATTCAAGTATGTTGGTTTTCTTTTTTTTTTCTCAGTTGATTGAATTGGATGGACTTTTGTGTCTTTTATTCAACCAGATTAACTATATAACTGTATGAAGCAGCCTATGTAGGAATCATCATCATATTTCACATTTATACCTTACTGTATTGATTGCAATATGTTTCCAGTTTACATTTTAACTCATTTTTGAATTCCAATCCATTTTTAAGTCAAATTCAAATTCATTTTCAAATTCAGATAATCTTTTTTTCGTTTTCATTTTTTTTTCCAATTTGTAAATCTACTTACTATTGTGATTCGCAAATTCGTAAAGTTATGAATCTCCGAAATCATGAAAAGTTTGCGTGAATTTTTTAAAATAACGAAAATTTTAAATTCAAAAATCTGAAAGTCAGAACAAAAATAAGAACAAAAATCCAAAAATTCTAAAATCTCTAAATAAGAAAGAATGAAAATTTCGAAAGACCAGAAATAAGGATGAAAATCCAAAAGAACAAAAAAAACAACATTTGGATAATTTCTATTATAATTCAAATATTAAGTTTGTTAACCATTATTATAGGTTTTTAAATTATTATTATTACTTATTAATAACAATAATAACAATAAAACCTATAATAATAGTTATAAACTATAAATAATAGGTATTGGAATTTCCTTTCAAAGTTGGCTTTTAGTGAACTTAACAAAAACAAATTTATCAGAAGTTATGAATTTTCTGAAGTAACGAATGCCACATCTAAATGAATGGAAAGTAATAAATTAATAATAAATAATAATAATCATAAAAACTATAATAATAGTTATAAACTAATTTGGCTGTTAGTGAACGTAATGAATACAAATTTATCCAAAGTTACGAGCTGTCCAGCATTCATTATTTTGGATAATTTGTAACTTCAGATAAATTCATATTCATTACGTTCACTAACAGCCAAATTTGAAAGGAGATTCCAATACCTATAATTTAATATTTTATAACTATTATTATAGTTTTTATTATTATTATAAATTATAAATAGAAAATATATAATAATGGCTAATAAGCTTAATATTTTAATTATAATATAAATTATTTTCTATTCTGTTTTATCTATTCCATTCTGCTATTTTCTATTCTATTCTATTCCTTTCTATTCTACTCTACTCTTTTCGGTTTTATTCTATTCTAATCTGCCCTGCTGGAGAAAATTAGATCATGTTTATTGTGTTTCATTCTATTTTTTTTTGCCTTCCTTTGGATCAACTATGGGTATTGGATGGTGTATATGGAGGTTTTCTATTCAAGTATGTTGGTTTTCTTTTTTTTTCTCAGTTGATTGAATTGGATGGACTTTTGTGTCTTTTATTCAACCAGATTAACTATATAACTGTATGAAGCAGCCTATGTAGGAATCATCATCATATTTCACATTTATACCTTACTGTATTGATTGCAATATGTTTCCAGTTTACATTTTAACTCATTTTTGAATTCCAATCCATTTTTAAGTCAAATTCAAATTCATTTTCAAATTCAGATAATCTTTTTTTCGTTTTCATTTTTTTTTCCAATTTGTAAATCTACTTACTATTGTGATTTGCAAATTCGTAAAGTTATGAATCTCCGAAATCATGAAAAGTTTGCGTGAATTTTTTAAAATAACGAAAATTTTAAATTCAAAAATCTGAAAGTCAGAACAAAAATAAGAACAAAAATCCAAAAATTCTAAAATCTCTAAATAAGAAAGAATGAAAATTTCGAAAGACCAGAAATAAGGATGAAAATCCAAAAGAACAAAAAAACAACATTTGGATAATTTCTATTATAATACAAATATTACGTTTATTAACCATTATTATAGGTTTTTAAATTATTATTAATACTTATTAATAACAATAATAACAATAAAATCTATAATAATAGTTATAAACTATAAATAATAGGTATTGGAATTTCCTTTCAAATTTGGCTTTTAGTGAACTTAACAAAAACAAATTTATCAGAAGTTATGAATTTTCTGAAGTAACGAATGCCACATCTAAATGAATGGAAAGTAATAAATTAATAATAAATAATAATAATCATAAAAACTATAATAATAGTTATAAACTAATTTGGCTGTTAGTGAACGGAATGAATACAAATTTATCCAAAGTTACGAGCTGTCCAGCATTCATTATTTCGGATAATTTGTAACTTCAGATAAATTCGTATTCATTACGTTCACTAACAGCCAAATTTGAAAGGAGATTCCAATACCTATACTTTAATATTTTATAACTATTATTATAGTTTTTATTATTATTATTTATTATAAATAAAAATATATAATAATGGCTAATAAGCTTAATATTTTAATTATAATATAAATTATTTTCTATTCTGTTTTATCTATTCCATTCTGCTATTTTCTATTCTATTCCTTTCTATTCTACTCTACTCTTTTCGGTTTTATTCTATTCTAATCTGCCCTGCTGGAGCAAATTAGATCATGTTTGTTGTGTTTTATTCTATTTTTTTTGCCTTCCTTTGGATCAACTATGGGTATTGGATGGTGTATATGGAGGTTTTCTATTCAAGTATGTTGGTTTTCTTTTTCTTTTTTTTCTCAGTTGATTGAATTGGATGGACTTTTGTGCCTTTTATTCAACCAGATTAACTATATAACTATATGAAGCAGCCTAAGTAGGAATCATCATAATTTTTCACATTTATACCTTACTGTATTGATTGCAATATGTTTCCAGTTTACATTTTAACTCATTTTTGAATTCCAATCCATTTTTAAGTCAAATTCAAATTCATTTTCAAATTCAGATAATCTTTTTTTCGTTTTCATTTTTTTTCCAATTTGTAAATCTACTTACTATTGTGATTTGCAAATTCGTAAAGTTATGAATCTCCGAAATCATGAAAAGTTTGGGTGAATTTTTTAAAATAACGAAAATTTTAAATGAAAAAATCTGAAAATCAGAACAAAAATAAGAACAAAAATCCAAAAATTCTAAAATCTCTAAATAAGAAAGAATGAAAATTTCGAAAGACCAGAAATAAGGATGAAAATCCAAAAGAACAAAAAAACAACATTTGGATAATTTCTATTATAATTCAAATATTAAGTTTATTAACCATTATTATAGGTTTTTAAATTATTATTATTACTTATTAATAACAATAATAACAATAAAACCTATAATAATAGTTATAAACTATAAATAATAGGTATTGGAATTTCCTTTCAAATTTGGCTTTTAGTGAACTTAACAAAAACAAATTTATCAGAAGTTATGAATTTTCTGAAGTAACGAATGCCACATCTAAATGAATGGAAAGTAATAAATTAATAATAAATAATAATAATCATAAAAACTATAATAATAGTTATAAACTAATTTGGCTGTTAGTGAACGTAATGAATACAAATTTATCCAAAGTTACGAGCTGTCCAGCATTCATTATTTTGGATAATTTGTAACTTCAGATAAATTCATATTCATTACGTTCACTAACAGCCAAATTTGAAAGGAGATTCCAATACCTATAATTTAATATTTTATAACTATTATTATAATTTTTATTATTATTATATATTATAAATAGAAAATATATAATAATGGCTAATAAGCTTAATATTTTAATTATAATATAAATTATTTTCTATTCTGTTTTATCTATTCCATTCTGCTATTTTCTATTCTATTCTATTCCTTTCTATTCTACTCTACTCTTTTCGGTTTTATTCTATTCTAATCTGCCCTGCTGGAGAAAATTAGATCATGTTTATTGTGTTTCATTCTATTTTTTTTTGCCTTCCTTTGGATCAACTATGGGTATTGGATGGTGTATATGGAGGTTTTCTATTCAAGTATGTTGGTTTTCTTTTTTTTTTCTCAGTTGATTGAATTGGATGGACTTTTGTGTCTTTTATTCAACCAGATTAACTATATAACTGTATGAAGCAGCCTATGTAGGAATCATCATCATATTTCACATTTATACCTTACTGTATTGATTGCAATATGTTTCCAGTTTACATTTTAACTCATTTTTGAATTCCAATCCATTTTTAAGTCAAATTCAAATTCATTTTCAAATTCAGATAATCTTTTTTTCGTTTTCATTTTTTTTTCCAATTTGTAAATCTACTTACTATTGTGATTTGCAAATTCGTAAAGTTATGAATCTCCGAAATCATGAAAAGTTTGCGTGAATTTTTTAAAATAACGAAAATTTTAAATTCAAAAATCTGAAAGTCAGAACAAAAATAAGAACAAAAATCCAAAAATTCTAAAATCTCTAAATAAGAAAGAATGAAAATTTCGAAAGACCAGAAATAAGGATGAAAATCCAAAAGAACAAAAAAAACAACATTTGGATAATTTCTATTATAATTCAAATATTAAGTTTGTTAACCATTATTATAGGTTTTTAAATTATTATTATTACTTATTAATAACAATAATAACAATAAAACCTATAATAATAGTTATAAACTATAAATAATAGGTATTGGAATTTCCTTTCAAATTTGGCTTTTAGTGAACTTAACAAAAACAAATTTATCAGAAGTTATGAATTTTCTGAAGTAACGAATGCCACATCTAAATGAATGGAAAGTAATAAATTAATAATAAATAATAATAATCATAAAAACTATAATAATAGTTATAAACTAATTTGGCTGTTAGTGAACGGAATGAATACAAATTTATCCAAAGTTACGAGCTGTCCAGCATTCATTATTTCGGATAATTTGTAACTTCAGATAAATTCGTATTCATTACGTTCACTAACAGCCAAATTTGAAAGGAGATTCCAATACCTATACTTTAATATTTTATAACTATTATTATAGTTTTTATTATTATTATTTATTATAAATAAAAATATATAATAATGGCTAATAAGCTTAATATTTTAATTATAATATAAATTATTTTCTATTCTGTTTTATCTATTCCATTCTGCTATTTTCTATTCTATTCCTTTCTATTCTACTCTACTCTTTTCGGTTTTATTCTATTCTAATCTGCCCTGCTGGAGCAAATTAGATCATGTTTGTTGTGTTTTATTCTATTTTTTTTGCCTTCCTTTGGATCAACTATGGGTATTGGATGGTGTATATGGAGGTTTTCTATTCAAGTATGTTGGTTTTCTTTTTCTTTTTTTCTCAGTTGATTGAATTGGATGGACTTTTGTGCCTTTTATTCAACCAGATTAACTATATAACTATATGAAGCAGCCTAAGTAGGAATCATCATAATTTTTCACATTTATACCTTACTGTATTGATTGCAATATGTTTCCAGTTTACATTTTAACTCATTTTTGAATTCCAATCCATTTTTAAGTCAAATTCAAATTCATTTTCAAATTCAGATAATCTTTTTTTCGTTTTCATTTTTTTTCCAATTTGTAAATCTACTTACTATTGTGATTTGCAAATTCGTAAAGTTATGAATCTCCGAAATCATGAAAAGTTTGGGTGAATTTTTTAAAATAACGAAAATTTTAAATGAAAAAATCTGAAAATCAGAACAAAAATAAGAACAAAAATCCAAAAATTCTAAAATCTCTAAATAAGAAAGAATGAAAATTTCGAAAGACCAGAAATAAGGATGAAAATCCAAAAGAACAAAAAAACAACATTTGGATAATTTCTATTATAATTCAAATATTAAGTTTATTAACCATTATTATAGGTTTTTAAATTATTATTATTACTTATTAATAACAATAATAACAATAAAACCTATAATAATAGTTATAAACTATAAATAATAGGTATTGGAATTTCCTTTCAAATTTGGCTTTTAGTGAACTTAACAAAAACAAATTTATCAGAAGTTATGAATTTTCTGAAGTAACGAATGCCACATCTAAATGAATGGAAAGTAATAAATTAATAATAAATAATAATAATCATAAAAACTATAATAATAGTTATAAACTAATTTGGCTGTTAGTGAACGTAATGAATACAAATTTATCCAAAGTTACGAGCTGTCCAGCATTCATTATTTTGGATAATTTGTAACTTCAGATAAATTCATATTCATTACGTTCACTAACAGCCAAATTTGAAAGGAGATTCCAATACCTATAATTTAATATTTTATAACTATTATTATAATTTTTATTATTATTATATATTATAAATAGAAAATATATAATAATGGCTAATAAGCTTAATATTTTAATTATAATATAAATTATTTTCTATTCTGTTTTATCTATTCCATTCTGCTATTTTCTATTCTATTCTATTCCTTTCTATTCTACTCTACTCTTTTCGGTTTTATTCTATTCTAATCTGCCCTGCTGGAGAAAATTAGATCATGTTTATTGTGTTTCATTCTATTTTTTTTTGCCTTCCTTTGGATCAACTATGGGTATTGGATGGTGTATATGGAGGTTTTCTATTCAAGTATGTTGGTTTTCTTTTTTTTTTCTCAGTTGATTGAATTGGATGGACTTTTGTGTCTTTTATTCAACCAGATTAACTATATAACTGTATGAAGCAGCCTATGTAGGAATCATCATCATATTTCACATTTATACCTTACTGTATTGATTGCAATATGTTTCCAGTTTACATTTTAACTCATTTTTGAATTCCAATCCATTTTTAAGTCAAATTCAAATTCATTTTCAAATTCAGATAATCTTTTTTTCGTTTTCATTTTTTTTTCCAATTTGTAAATCTACTTACTATTGTGATTTGCAAATTCGTAAAGTTATGAATCTCCGAAATCATGAAAAGTTTGCGTGAATTTTTTAAAATAACGAAAATTTTAAATTCAAAAATCTGAAAGTCAGAACAAAAATAAGAACAAAAATCCAAAAATTCTAAAATCTCTAAATAAGAAAGAATGAAAATTTCGAAAGACCAGAAATAAGGATGAAAATCCAAAAGAACAAAAAAAACAACATTTGGATAATTTCTATTATAATTCAAATATTAAGTTTGTTAACCATTATTATAGGTTTTTAAATTATTATTATTACTTATTAATAACAATAATAACAATAAAACCTATAATAATAGTTATAAACTATAAATAATAGGTATTGGAATTTCCTTTCAAAGTTGGCTTTTAGTGAACTTAACAAAAACAAATTTATCAGAAGTTATGAATTTTCTGAAGTAACGAATGCCACATCTAAATGAATGGAAAGTAATAAATTAATAATAAATAATAATAATCATAAAAACTATAATAATAGTTATAAACTAATTTGGCTGTTAGTGAACGTAATGAATACAAATTTATCCAAAGTTACGAGCTGTCCAGCATTCATTATTTTGGATAATTTGTAACTTCAGATAAATTCATATTCATTACGTTCACTAACAGCCAAATTTGAAAGGAGATTCCAATACCTATAATTTAATATTTTATAACTATTATTATAGTTTTTATTATTATTATAAATTATAAATAGAAAATATATAATAATGGCTAATAAGCTTAATATTTTAATTATAATATAAATTATTTTCTATTCTGTTTTATCTATTCCATTCTGCTATTTTCTATTCTATTCTATTCCTTTCTATTCTACTCTACTCTTTTCGGTTTTATTCTATTCTAATCTGCCCTGCTGGAGAAAATTAGATCATGTTTATTGTGTTTCATTCTATTTTTTTTTGCCTTCCTTTGGATCAACTATGGGTATTGGATGGTGTATATGGAGGTTTTCTATTCAAGTATGTTGGTTTTCTTTTTTTTTTCTCAGTTGATTGAATTGGATGGACTTTTGTGTCTTTTATTCAACCAGATTAACTATATAACTGTATGAAGCAGCCTATGTAGGAATCATCATCATATTTCACATTTATACCTTACTGTATTGATTGCAATATGTTTCCAGTTTACATTTTAACTCATTTTTGAATTCCAATCCATTTTTAAGTCAAATTCAAATTCATTTTCAAATTCAGATAATCTTTTTTTTCGTTTTCATTTTTTTTTCCAATTTGTAAATCTACTTACTATTGTGATTTGCAAATTCGTAAAGTTATGAATCTCCGAAATCATGAAAAGTTTGCGTGAATTTTTTAAAATAACGAAAATTTTAAATTCAAAAATCTGAAAGTCAGAACAAAAATAAGAACAAAAATCCAAAAATTCTAAAATCTCTAAATAAGAAAGAATGAAAATTTCGAAAGACCAGAAATAAGGATGAAAATCCAAAAGAACAAAAAAACAACATTTGGATAATTTCTATTATAATACAAATATTACGTTTATTAACCATTATTATAGGTTTTTAAATTATTATTAATACTTATTAATAACAATAATAACAATAAAATCTATAATAATAGTTATAAACTATAAATAATAGGTATTGGAATTTCCTTTCAAATTTGGCTTTTAGTGAACTTAACAAAAACAAATTTATCAGAAGTTATGAATTTTCTGAAGTAACGAATGCCACATCTAAATGAATGGAAAGTAATAAATTAATAATAAATAATAATAATCATAAAAACTATAATAATAGTTATAAACTAATTTGGCTGTTAGTGAACGGAATGAATACAAATTTATCCAAAGTTACGAGCTGTCCAGCATTCATTATTTCGGATAATTTGTAACTTCAGATAAATTCGTATTCATTACGTTCACTAACAGCCAAATTTGAAAGGAGATTCCAATACCTATACTTTAATATTTTATAACTATTATTATAGTTTTTATTATTATTATTTATTATAAATAAAAATATATAATAATGGCTAATAAGCTTAATATTTTAATTATAATATAAATTATTTTCTATTCTGTTTTATCTATTCCATTCTGCTATTTTCTATTCTATTCCTTTCTATTCTACTCTACTCTTTTCGGTTTTATTCTATTCTAATCTGCCCTGCTGGAGCAAATTAGATCATGTTTGTTGTGTTTTATTCTATTTTTTTTGCCTTCCTTTGGATCAACTATGGGTATTGGATGGTGTATATGGAGGTTTTCTATTCAAGTATGTTGGTTTTCTTTTTCTTTTTTTTCTCAGTTGATTGAATTGGATGGACTTTTGTGCCTTTTATTCAACCAGATTAACTATATAACTATATGAAGCAGCCTAAGTAGGAATCATCATAATTTTTCACATTTATACCTTACTGTATTGATTGCAATATGTTTCCAGTTTACATTTTAACTCATTTTTGAATTCCAATCCATTTTTAAGTCAAATTCAAATTCATTTTCAAATTCAGATAATCTTTTTTTTGTTTTCATTTTTTTTCCAATTTGTAAATCTACTTACTATTGTGATTCGCAAATTCGTAAAGTTATGAATCTCCGAAATCATGAAAAGTTTGCGTGAATTTTTTAAAATAACGAAAATTTTAAATTCAAAAATCTGAAAGTCAGAACAAAAATAAGAACAAAAATCCAAAAATTCTAAAATCTCTAAATAAGAAAGAATGAAAATTTCGAAAGACCAGAAATAAGGATGAAAATCCAAAAGAACAAAAAAAACAACATTTGGATAATTTCTATTATAATTCAAATATTAAGTTTGTTAACCATTATTATAGGTTTTTAAATTATTATTATTACTTATTAATAACAATAATAACAAAAAAACCTATAATAATAGTTATAAACTATAAATAATAGGTATTGGAATTTCCTTTCAAAGTTGGCTTTTAGTGAACTTAACAAAAACAAATTTATCAGAAGTTATGAATTTTCTGAAGTAACGAATGCCACATCTAAATGAATGGAAAGTAATAAATTAATAATAAATAATAATAATCATAAAAACTATAATAATAGTTATAAACTAATTTGGCTGTTAGTGAACGTAATGAATACAAATTTATCCAAAGTTACGAGCTGTCCAGCATTCGTTATTTTGGATAATTTGTAACTTCAGATAAATTCATATTCATTACGTTCACTAACAGCCAAATTTGAAAGGAGATTCCAATACCTATAATTTAATATTTTATAACTATTATTATAGTTTTTATTATTATTATAAATTATAAATAGAAAATATATAATAATGGCTAATAAGCTTAATATTTTAATTATAATATAAATTATTTTCTATTCTGTTTTATCTATTCCATTCTGCTATTTTCTATTCTATTCTATTCCTTTCTATTCTACTCTACTCTTTTCGGTTTTATTCTATTCTAATCTGCCCTGCTGGAGCAAATTAGATCATGTTTATTGTGTTTCATTCTATTTTTTTTTGCCTTCCTTTTGATCAACTATGGGTATTGGATGGTGTATATGGAGGTTTTCTATTCAAGTATGTTGGTTTTCTTTTTTTTTTTCTCAGTTGATTGAATTGGATGGACTTTTGTGTCTTTTATTCAACCAGATTAACTATATAACTGTATGAAGCAGCCTATGTAGGAATCATCATCATATTTCACATTTATACCTTACTGTATTGATTGCAATATGTTTCCAGTTTACATTTTAACTCATTTTTGAATTCCAATCCATTTTTAAGTCAAATTCAAATTCATTTTCAAATTCAGATAATCTTTTTTTCGTTTTCATTTTTTTTCCAATTTGTAAATCTACTTACTATTGTGATTTGCAAATTCGTAAAGTTATGAATCTCCGAAATCATGAAAAGTTTGGGTGAATTTTTTAAAATAACGAAAATTTTAAATGAAAAAATGTGAAAATCAGAACAAAAATAAGAACAAAAATCCAAAAATTCTAAAATCTCTAAATAAGAAAGAATGAAAATTTCGAAAGACCAGAAATAAGGATGAAAATCCAAAAGAACAAAAAAACAACATTTGGATAATTTCTATTATAATTCAAATATTAAGTTTATTAACCATTATTATAGGTTTTTAAATTATTATTATTACTTATTAATAACAATAATAACAATAAAACCTATAATAATAGTTATAAACTATAAATAATAGGTATTGGAATTAGTGATGGACGAACTTCCGACGGGACGTTTCGCGAACGCGAAACGCGAACGGACACAAACGTTCGCGAAAACGACCGTTCGCCGCGGGCTCCATTGACTTCAATGGGAGGCGAATTTCGCAAACCTTTAGGTCGAATTTGCGGCCACGGGGTAATTATTAGGGGGTAGCACGTAGTCCCACCACCTGGACAATAGCATAATACATGTATGAGGTGAATTTGGGATCGATAACTACAAGCATTTTTTTTTTATTTGGGAAATTGTTCTGACAATTCAGGACTATGGAGCTAATGAAGGCAATGGAGGAGAGGGAAGGTCAGGGACCAGGGTAGGCAAACAAGAGGGTGCAGGAGATACAGAGCACTGACAGCAGCACCGTAATACAGAGCACTGACATCAGCACCGTGACATACAGCGCTGACAGCAGCTCCGTGACATACAGCGCTGACAGCAGCTCCGTGACATACAGCGCTGACAGCAGCTCCGTGACATACAGCGCTGACAGCAGCTCCGTGACATACAGCGCTGACAGCAGCACCGTGACATACAGCGCTGACAGCAGCTCCGTGACATACAGCGCTGACAGCAGCTCCGTGACATACAGCGCTGACAGCAGCTCCGTGACATACAGCACTGACAGCAGCTCCGTGACATACAGCGCTGACAGCAGCTCCGTGACATACAGCGCTGACAGCAGCACCGTGACATACAGCGCTGACAGCAGCTCCGTGACATACAGCGCTGACAGCAGCTCCGTGACATACAGCGCTGACAGCAGCTCCGTGACATACAGCGCTGACAGCAGCTCCGTGACATACAGCGCTGACAGCAGCTCCGTGACATACAGCGCTGACAGCAGCTCCGTGACATACAGCGCTGACAGCAGCTCCGTGACATACAGCGCTGACAGCAGCTCCGTGACATACAGCGCTGACAGCAGCTCCGTGACATACAGCGCTGACAGCAGCTCCGTGACATACAGCGCTGACAGCAGCACCGTAAGCAGCCCCAGGAGGAAGTCAGCACAGCACAGGGATGGTGTGATCCCCTCATAATAAGAACCCCCAGGAGGAAGTCAGCACAGCACAGGGATGGTGGGAGCCCCTCATAATAAGAACACCCAGGAGGAAGTCAGCACAGCACAGGGATGGTGGGAACCCCTCATAATAAGCAGCCCCAGTAGAAATATGACACCGCTCAACCTCTTCAAAGAGGAGGGTAGGGGCATATAGTACGGTGTGCTTTTTTGGGTCAGGGAAGTGAGCCAAATGAATTAAGAAGGTCTGTGTGCTTGATTCCAAAAATTGTTTATAGACATATACATGGTCTACTGATCACATGTGTTGAATTCCTCCGAGATCCATGCCTCATTCATTTTTAGAAATGTGAGGTAGTTAACACTGTGGTGAGCTAGGCGAGTACGCTTATCGGTCACAATCCCCCCTGCTGCGCTGAACGTCCTTTCGGACAGGACACTGGATGAGGGGCAAGCCAACAGTTCGATTGCAAATTGGGCAAGCTCTGGCCAGAGGTCAAGCCTGCCCACCCAGTAGTCTAGGGGTTCATCACTCCTCAGAGCGTCCACATCGGCCGTTAACCCAATGTAGTCGGACACCTGACGGTCTAGGCGTTCCCTGATGCTGGATCCGGATGACACCTGTCGATGGGTCGGCTGAAAGAATGACCTCATATCCGAAGTCACCAACACATCTTCAAACCGGCCTCTTCTTGCAGGCGCTGTTGGATTGGTACCCGCAAATCCTTCTCTGGGAGTGGGAATTGCTCCTCTGCCAGCGCACGCAAAAGCAGAATGCAGCATTTCTCGAAGCAAGGCCTGGAAGTGCTGCATTCTGACAGCCCTCTGCGACGGCGGTAACATTTCCGCCATTTTGTGTTTGTACCGGGGGTCTAAGTACGTTGCCACCCAGTACTGGTCCTTGACCCTCATGCTTTTTATACGGGGGTCCCTATTAAAACACTGGAGCATGAAGGCCCCCATTTGCACTAAAGTGGAAGCGGTGTGGTGGCCTGGCTCCTGCTCATCATCCAGGATAATGTCGTCCTCTTCATTCTCCTCTCCCCATCCTCGCACAACAGGGATCCCAGAAAGGTTTAAAGCATGCTCTTCTTGCTCCTGCTCATCCGCCCCGGCACCATCCTCCTCTGACTCCTCATCAGACTCCTGTTGTTGACTTGTCTCAGATAGAGTAGCCCCCCCTGGGAATTCATCCAGCATTGCGACTTCCTCATCTTCCCGCTCCTGCTCCTCCACAGCCTGATCAATGACACGACGCAATGCACGCTCCAGAAAGAAGGCATAAGGTACCATGTCACTGATGGCGCCATGGCTGCGACTGACCAGTTTGGTGATCTCCTCAAATGGCCGCAGAAGTCTGCATGTGTCGCGCATGAGCAGCCACTGGCGCGGTGAAAAAAAACCCAGCTCCCCAGAACCGTTTCTTTCGCAGAGTTCATACAGGTAGACGTTAACTGCACGTTTCTGCTGGAGCAGCCTATCAAGCATATAGAAGGTTGAGTTCCATCGCGTCGGGCAATCGCAAATAAGACGTCTGACCGGCAGATGGTGTCGCCGCTGAATGTCAGCAAGGCGAGCCATGGCCGTGTAAGATCTTCTGAAATGGGCCGAGATTTTCCTTGCCTGCCGCAAGATGTCCTGGACCCCAGGGTATTTGACAAGGAATCGCTGCACGACCAAGTTTAAGACGTGTGCCATGCACGGCACGTGCGTGATTTTGCCCTGTTTCAATGCGCTAAGCAGATTGGCACCGTTGTCACACACCACTTTACCAACTGTCAAATTGAGCGGTGTTAGCCACTCATCTGCCTGTGAACGCAAAGCTGAAAGGAGTGCCGGGCCAGTGTGGCTCTTTGCTTCCAGGCACAACAGACGCAGCACGGCATGGCAACGTCTCACCTGGCATGTGGAATAGGTTCTGGGGAGCTTGGGCGGTGCAGTGGAAGAGACGCTAGCAGCGGAAAAGGAGGAGGCAGCTGAGGAGGAGAGGGAGGAGGATGGAGTAGGAGGAGGAGAAGAAGAGTCAGGCCTGCATGCAATCCGTGGCGGTAAAACCAAATCTACACGGGTGCCACGGGTTACATGCTTGACGGCCGTCAGAAGGTTCACCCAGTGGGCAGTAAAACTGATATACCTTCCCTGCCCGTGTTTGCTAGACCACGTGTCTGTGGTCAGATGTATCTTGGCACCGACACTGTGTGCCAGAGATACATTCACTTGCCGCTGAACATGGCCATATAGCTCTGGGATGCCCTTCTCTGAGAAATACTTCCTTCCTGGGACCTTCCATTGTGGTGTTCCAATGGCCACAAATTTGCGAAAGGCCTCCGAGTCCACCAGTTTATATGGCAGTAGTTGGCGGGCTATGAGTTCTGACAAGCCAGCCGCCAACCGTTGGGCAAGAGGGTTATCCGGCGTCATCATTTTTTTACGCTCAAACATTAGGCCCACGGAAGCCTGCCTTTTTGCAGAAAAATGTGAGCTTGGCGTGATGGAAGGTGGAGTGGAGGACAATTGTGAGGAGAGAGGAGAAGGAGAAGTAGAAGACGAGGCTGGACGGTGAGAGCCTGCAGTGTGGCTTTGTGTGTTCCGTTGCTCCCACTGGGCTCGGTGATGGCTGCTCATGTGCCTTCTTAAGGCGGTCGTCCCTAGGTGAGTATTGGGCTTACCGCGACTAACGCGTTGACTGCAAAGATTGCAGATGGCAACGCTATTGTCAGCAGCGGACACGTTAAAAAAAGCCCACACTGCGGAGCCATGTGCCGGTGTCCTGGGAGCGCCAGATGTGACCGTACATGGTCGATGACTCGCTCCTGATACATTTGCAGTCTGCTTTGTCCCTGCTGTGCAATGTAAGTCATTGCTGCTTCTCCTCCCTATCTGCTGGTCCATATCTCCCTCTGAACTCCCCTCCTCTTCCTCTCTTGTGGGCACCCACGTGACATCACTAGACACGTCATCATCAACGTCACCTTCCCCACCGCTATAAGTAGAGTAGGCAGCAACACCGGGGACCAACCTCCTCCTTGGGCTGATCTGGGTACTGGCGTCAGACTGCTGAGTAGCGCTTGTTGCTACCTCCTCTTCCTGATCCAATACCAAGAGTGGCTGCGCATCAGAAATGTCCTCTTGATATGGATCGGAAAATAATTCCAGTGACTCAAGCGGAAGGTATGTGGTGGTGGTGGTGGTGGTCGTGTTGTTGGTGGTAGTGTCTTTGGGGGTGCACATAGCAGAGAGTGAAGAAGAGGGTGCAGATCGAGAGGATGAGGAGGGTGCAGAAGAGTAAGGCTGAGCGAGCCACTCAACCAAGTCTGGTGCATCCTTTAAAGTAATTGAACGCACCTTCTGCAACTTCCCACTTTGGCTCAAGCCTGTTGCTCCTGCCCTACCCCTACCACCCCTGCGGAAGGGCCTGCCTCTTCCTCTGCATGTCATTTTTTAAATGACCCTGTGACAAAACTCTTAGTCCCTATACCGCTGAAGGACTGCTGCAGTATAGGTGAGCGGTCAGCAGTGGTGCACGTCAACCCTATCTATTGTGGACCGATAGCGGTCCTTACAGAACAGCAGACTGTACCGCACTCAAGCCTATGTACCGTAGCACCCTATACCAAGTTACCAGTCCTTATAAGAACTTTTGTGGACCAAGCAGGTTGTGTATTAGTGTTTAGCAGACTGTACGTCAGTCCCTATACCGCTGAAGGACTGCTGCAGTATAGGGCAGCGGTCAGCAGTGGTGCACGTCAACCCTATCTATTGTGGACCGATAGCGGTCCTTACAGAACAGCAGACTGTACCGCACTCAAGCCTATGTACCGTAGCACCCTATACCAAGTTACCAGTCCTTATAAGAACTTTTGTGGACCAAGCAGGTTGTGTATTAGTGTTTAGCAGACTGTACGTCAGTCCCTATACCGCTGAAGGACTGCTGCAGTATAGGGCAGCGGTCAGCAGTGGTGCACGTCAACCCTATCTATTGTGGACCGATAGCGGTCCTTACAGAACAGCAGACTGTACCGCACTCAAGCCTATGTACCGTAGCACCCTATACCAAGTTACCAGTCCTTATAAGAACTTTTGTGGACCAAGCAGGTTGTGTATTAGTGTTTAGCAGACTGTACGTCAGTCCCTATACCGCTGAAGGACTGCTGCAGTATAGGGCAGCGGTCAGCAGTGGTGCACGTCAACCCTATCTATTGTGGACCGATAGCGGTCCTTACAGAACAGCAGACTGTACCGCACTCAAGCCTATGTACCGTAGCACCCTATACCAAGTTACCAGTCCTTATAAGAACTTTTGTGGACCAAGCAGGTTGTGTATTAGTGTTTAGCAGACTGTACGTCAGTCCCTATACCGCTGAAGGACTGCTGCAGTATAGGGCAGCGGTCAGCAGTGGTGCACGTCAACCCTATCTATTGTGGACCGATAGCGGTCCTTACAGAACAGCAGACTGTACCGCACTCAAGCCTATGTACCGTAGCACCCTATACCAAGTTACCAGTCCTTATAAGAACTTTTGTGGAACAAGCAGGTTGTGTGTTAGTGATTAGCAGACTGTACGTCAGTCCCTATACCAATGAAGGACTGCTGCAGTATAGGGCAGCGGTCAGCAGTAGTGCACGGCAACCCTATGTATTGTGGACCGATAGCGGTCCTTACAGAACAGCAGACTGTAACGCACTCAGGCCTATGTACCGTAGCACCCTATACCAAGTTACCAGTCCTTATAAGAACTTTTGTGGACCAAGCAGGTTGTGTGTTAGTGATTAGCAGACTGTACGTCAGTCCCTATACCAATGAAGGACTGCTGCAGTATAGGGCAGCGGTCAGCAGTAGTGCACGGCAACCCTATGTATTGTGGACCGATAGCGGTCCTTACAGAACAGCAGACTGTACTGCACTCAGGCCTATGTACCGTAGCACCCTATACCAAGTTACCAGTCCTTATAAAAACTTTTGTGGACCAAGCAGGTTGTGTGTTAGTGTTTAGCAGACTGTGCGTCAGTCCCTATACCGCTGAAGGACTGCTGCAGTATAGGGCAGCGGTCAGCAGTAGTGCACGGCAACCCTATGTATTGTGGACCGATAGCGGTCCTTACAGAACAGCAGACTGTAACGCACTCAGGCCTATGTACCGTAGCACCCTATACCAAGTTACCAGTCCTTATAAGAACTTTTGTGGACCAAGCAGGTTGTGTGTTAGTGATTAGCAGACTGTACGTCAGTCCCTATACCAATGAAGGACTGCTGCAGTATAGGGCAGCGGTCAGCAGTAGTGCACGGCAACCCTATGTATTGTGGACCGATAGCGGTCCTTACAGAACAGCAGACTGTACTGCACTCAGGCCTATGTACCGTAGCACCCTATACCAAGTTACCAGTCCTTATAAGAACTTTTGTGGACCAAGCAGGTTGTGTGTTAGTGATTAGCAGACTGTACGTCAGTCCCTATACCAATGAAGGACTGCTGCAGTATAGGGCAGCGGTCAGCAGTAGTGCACGGCAACCCTATGTATTGTGGACCGATAGCGGTCCTTACAGAACAGCAGACTGTACTGCACTCAGGCCTATGTACCGTAGCACCCTATACCAAGTTACCAGTCCTTATAAGAACTTTTGTGGACCAAGCAGGTTGTGTATTAGTGTTTAGCAGACTGTGCGTCAGTCCCTATACCGCTGAAGGACTGCTGCAGTATAGGGCAGCGGTCAGCAGTAGTGCACGGCAACCCTATGTATTGTGGACCGATAGCGGTCCTTACAGAACAGCAGACTGTACCGCACCCAAGCCTATGTACCGTAGCACCCTAGACAGACCAAGTTACCAGTCCTGATAAAGAGCTTTGTGGAACAAGTGAGTTGTGAATGATTAGCAGACTGCAGCAGAAGGGCAGCAGTCAAGTATAATATTCTTTCTATATTTGGAAGAAAGAATATTATACGTGTACAAGCCTATTACCGTACCACTGATACCAGTCCTGAAAAGAACCTTTGTGGAACTAATAGTAACAGCAAGTCTTTAAAATTATCCTCACTGCCTGACACACTGCTTCCTGCCTGTCCCTATACAAATTGGCAAAAAAGAGTAGGCTGGAACGATTAGCTGGAACAGCTCTTTTGTGGACCTGATAGTAACAGCTAATGATGATGATGATGATGATGATGAAGAAAGACTAATCTGGCTGAGCTGTCCCTAAAATAGCAGCATACAGCGCTCTGTCCCTTTATCTAAACTGACAAAAGAAACTCAGGCTGCTGACCTAACACCTATACCAGTCCTGAAAAGAACTTTTGTGTACCAAATAGCTAGCGTTTTCTCTGTCCCTACTCCACACAGGATCCTTTCCCTACAGTGACAGAAGAAAGAATGTAAAATGGCCACCGGATCGGGTGTATTTATAGGTTAGGGGGAATGTCCAAGTGTCCATGAGCTGTCATGTCTCAATTGGTTGTCCTGTAACACATGATAAACGTGTCACGAAAGGTTAAAGTTCTTGTATACATTAAACACGTAAGTCCGCCGGGGCGAACGACGGAAAAAGGCGTTCGAACCCGCGGACGGCGAAAGTCGGAAATTCGCCGCGAAACGACCGCCGGGCGAACCGTTCGGCCATCACTAATTGGAATTTCCTTTCAAAGTTGGCTTTTAGTGAACTTAACAAAAACAAATTTATCAGAAGTTATGAATTTTCTGAAGTAACGAATGCCACATCTAAATGAATGGAAAGTAATAAATTAATAATAAATAATAATAATCATAAAAACTATAATAATAGTTATAAACTAATTTGGCTGTTAGTGAACGTAATGAATACAAATTTATCCAAAGTTACGAGCTGTCCAGCATTCGTTATTTTGGATAATTTGTAACTTCAGATAAATTCATATTCATTACGTTCACTAACAGCCAAATTTGAAAGGAGATTCCAATACCTATAATTTAATATTTTATAACTATTATTATAGTTTTTATTATTATTATAAATTATAAATAGAAAATATATAATAATGGCTAATAAGCTTAATATTTTAATTATAATATAAATTATTTTCTATTCTGTTTTATCTATTCCATTCTGCTATTTTCTATTCTATTCTATTCCTTTCTATTCTACTCTACTCTTTTCGGTTTTATTCTATTCTAATCTGCCCTGCTGGAGCAAATTAGATCATGTTTATTGTGTTTCATTCTATTTTTTTTTGCCTTCCTTTTGATCAACTATGGGTATTGGATGGTGTATATGGAGGTTTTCTATTCAAGTATGTTGGTTTTCTTTTTTTTTTCTCAGTTGATTGAATTGGATGGACTTTTGTGTCTTTTATTCAACCAGATTAACTATATAACTGTATGAAGCAGCCTATGTAGGAATCATCATCATATTTCACATTTATACCTTACTGTATTGATTGCAATATGTTTCCAGTTTACATTTTAACTCATTTTTGAATTCCAATCCATTTTTAAGTCAAATTCAAATTCATTTTCAAATTCAGATAATCTTTTTTTCGTTTTCATTTTTTTTCCAATTTGTAAATCTACTTACTATTGTGATTTGCAAATTCGTAAAGTTATGAATCTCCGAAATCATGAAAAGTTTGGGTGAATTTTTTAAAATAACGAAAATTTTAAATGAAAAAATGTGAAAATCAGAACAAAAATAAGAACAAAAATCCAAAAATTCTAAAATCTCTAAATAAGAAAGAATGAAAATTTCGAAAGACCAGAAATAAGGATGAAAATCCAAAAGAACAAAAAAACAACATTTGGATAATTTCTATTATAATTCAAATATTAAGTTTATTAACCATTATTATAGGTTTTTAAATTATTATTATTACTTATTAATAACAATAATAACAATAAAACCTATAATAATAGTTATAAACTATAAATAATAGGTATTGGAATTTCCTTTCAAAGTTGGCTTTTAGTGAACTTAACAAAAACAAATTTATCAGAAGTTATGAATTTTCTGAAGTAACGAATGCCACATCTAAATGAATGGAAAGTAATAAATTAATAATAAATAATAATAATCATAAAAACTATAATAATAGTTATAAACTAATTTGGCTGTTAGTGAACGTAATGAATACAAATTTATCCAAAGTTACGAGCTGTCCAGCATTCGTTATTTTGGATAATTTGTAACTTCAGATAAATTCATATTCATTACGTTCACTAACAGCCAAATTTGAAAGGAGATTCCAATACCTATAATTTAATATTTTATAACTATTATTATAGTTTTTATTATTATTATAAATTATAAATAGAAAATATATAATAATGGCTAATAAGCTTAATATTTTAATTATAATATAAATTATTTTCTATTCTGTTTTATCTATTCCATTCTGCTATTTTCTATTCTATTCTATTCCTTTCTATTCTACTCTACTCTTTTCGGTTTTATTCTATTCTAATCTGCCCTGCTGGAGCAAATTAGATCATGTTTATTGTGTTTCATTCTATTTTTTTTTGCCTTCCTTTTGATCAACTATGGGTATTGGATGGTGTATATGGAGGTTTTCTATTCAAGTATGTTGGTTTTCTTTTTTTTTTCTCAGTTGATTGAATTGGATGGACTTTTGTGTCTTTTATTCAACCAGATTAACTATATAACTGTATGAAGCAGCCTATGTAGGAATCATCATCATATTTCACATTTATACCTTACTGTATTGATTGCAATATGTTTCCAGTTTACATTTTAACTCATTTTTGAATTCCAATCCATTTTTAAGTCAAATTCAAATTCATTTTCAAATTCAGATAATCTTTTTTTCGTTTTCATTTTTTTTCCAATTTGTAAATCTACTTACTATTGTGATTTGCAAATTCGTAAAGTTATGAATCTCCGAAATCATGAAAAGTTTGGGTGAATTTTTTAAAATAACGAAAATTTTAAATGAAAAAATGTGAAAATCAGAACAAAAATAAGAACAAAAATCCAAAAATTCTAAAATCTCTAAATAAGAAAGAATGAAAATTTCGAAAGACCAGAAATAAGGATGAAAATCCAAAAGAACAAAAAAACAACATTTGGATAATTTCTATTATAATTCAAATATTAAGTTTATTAACCATTATTATAGGTTTTTAAATTATTATTATTACTTATTAATAACAATAATAACAATAAAACCTATAATAATAGTTATAAACTATAAATAATAGGTATTGGAATTTCCTTTCAAAGTTGGCTTTTAGTGAACTTAACAAAAACAAATTTATCAGAAGTTATGAATTTTCTGAAGTAACGAATGCCACATCTAAATGAATGGAAAGTAATAAATTAATAATAAATAATAATAATCATAAAAACTATAATAATAGTTATAAACTAATTTGGCTGTTAGTGAACGTAATGAATACAAATTTATCCAAAGTTACGAGCTGTCCAGCATTCGTTATTTTGGATAATTTGTAACTTCAGATAAATTCATATTCATTACGTTCACTAACAGCCAAATTTGAAAGGAGATTCCAATACCTATAATTTAATATTTTATAACTATTATTATAGTTTTTATTATTATTATAAATTATAAATAGAAAATATATAATAATGGCTAATAAGCTTAATATTTTAATTATAATATAAATTATTTTCTATTCTGTTTTATCTATTCCATTCTGCTATTTTCTATTCTATTCTATTCCTTTCTATTCTACTCTACTCTTTTCGGTTTTATTCTATTCTAATCTGCCCTGCTGGAGCAAATTAGATCATGTTTATTGTGTTTCATTCTATTTTTTTTTGCCTTCCTTTTGATCAACTATGGGTATTGGATGGTGTATATGGAGGTTTTCTATTCAAGTATGTTGGTTTTCTTTTTTTTTTTCTCAGTTGATTGAATTGGATGGACTTTTGTGTCTTTTATTCAACCAGATTAACTATATAACTGTATGAAGCAGCCTATGTAGGAATCATCATCATATTTCACATTTATACCTTACTGTATTGATTGCAATATGTTTCCAGTTTACATTTTAACTCATTTTTGAATTCCAATCCATTTTTAAGTCAAATTCAAATTCATTTTCAAATTCAGATAATCTTTTTTTCGTTTTCATTTTTTTTCCAATTTGTAAATCTACTTACTATTGTGATTTGCAAATTCGTAAAGTTATGAATCTCCGAAATCATGAAAAGTTTGGGTGAATTTTTTAAAATAACGAAAATTTTAAATGAAAAAATGTGAAAATCAGAACAAAAATAAGAACAAAAATCCAAAAATTCTAAAATCTCTAAATAAGAAAGAATGAAAATTTCGAAAGACCAGAAATAAGGATGAAAATCCAAAAGAACAAAAAAACAACATTTGGATAATTTCTATTATAATTCAAATATTAAGTTTATTAACCATTATTATAGGTTTTTAAATTATTATTATTACTTATTAATAACAATAATAACAATAAAACCTATAATAATAGTTATAAACTATAAATAATAGGTATTGGAATTTCCTTTCAAATTTGGCTTTTAGTGAACTTAACAAAAACAAATTTATCAGAAGTTATGAATTTTCTGAAGTAACGAATGCCACATCTAAATGAATGGAAAGTAATAAATTAATAATAAATAATAATAATCATAAAAACTATAATAATAGTTATAAACTAATTTGGCTGTTAGTGAACGTAATGAATACAAATTTATCCAAAGTTACGAGCTGTCCAGCATTCATTATTTTGGATAATTTGTAACTTCAGATAAATTCATATTCATTACGTTCACTAACAGCCAAATTTGAAAGGAGATTCCAATAACTATAATTTAATATTTTATAACTATTATTATAGTTTTTATTATTATTATATATTATAAATAGAAAATATATAATAATGGCTAATAAGCTTAATATTTTAATTATAATATAAATTATTTTCTATTCTGTTTTATCTATTCCATTCTGCTATTTTCTATTCTATTCTATTCCTTTCTATTCTACTCTACTCTTTTCGGTTTTATTCCATTCTAATCTGCCCTGCTGGAGCAAATTAGATCATGTTTATTGTGTTTTATTCTATTTTTTTTGCCTTCCTTTGGATCAACTGTGGGTATTGGATGGTGTATATGGAGGTTTTCTATTCAAGTATGTTGGTTTTCTTTTTTTTTTTCTCAGTTGATTGAATTGGATGGACTTTTGTGTCTTTTATTCAACCAGATTAACTATATAACTGTATGAAGCAGCCTATGTAGGAATCATCATCATATTTCACATTTATACCTTACTGTATTGATTGCAATATGTTTCCAGTTTACATTTTAACTCATTTTTGAATTCCAATCCATTTTTAAGTCAAATTCAAATTCATTTTCAAATTCAGATAATCTTTTTTTTGTTTTCATTTTTTTTCCAATTTGTGAATTTAATTACTATTGTGATTCGCAAATTCGTAAAGTTATGAATCTCCGAAATCATGAAAAGTTTGCTTGAATTTTGATTCATACCAAAACATATTACGCATGTCTAATAGACTTTGGAATAGATTATAGTTATATTGTCACTACTTTTTCCAGAGCTCAATTATAGTCTATCACTGCTACACACAAAAAAAAGCATTGTCTGTTTAAAAAAAATACCTAACAAAAATCACTCTTTTTGGTCTATAAAACCCCGTACAGCCTTAAGGCGTCCCCCAAGCATGCATTGAAGAGTTTTTTTTATTTCTAAAGTCACCTGAAAAACGCCCTCTCCCCACTGATTGATTATTTATAAAAATTGTTTTTGCATTGGCACAGCCCCCCCCCCCCTCCCCCCCCTTACACATTGTCGGACAATACCTTACCTATCAGCTTATAAAATGGCCATTACTCATTTCTAAGATTTGGGTCTCATAGATTTCAGCGGGGTTGGGATTTAGGATCAAAACCTTGATAATGTTCTCTGAACCTACGCTAAACCAAACCCCGGTACGGTTCAGCTCATACCTGACTGATGGGCCTGGGGGAGATGCAGCAGCAATATGGCTGCTAAATGTTTTACTGTCTGCTGCATCCCGAGTTTTGACTGAACACCCATTTAGTTTGAGCAAACCTCCAAACAAGTAAAAGTTTCTCCAAAGGTAATCCCCGAGCAAACCAGGAGCCCTTTTCATAATTTTATGCATCTGCCTGTATTTGTTTTCTTTTTTTCTCTCTTAGGCTGCATTCAACATAGCGTCTTTGAGTGTTTTTCCGGTGGGGTTTTTTTTTGTGCTTTTTTATGCATTATTTTTGTGCATTTTTGTGCACGACTTGTACAGTTTTATGTTCGATTTTGAGCTTTGACGTTGTGTTGGAGTTGATCGGGCCGTGGACCAGTCTCTCTTCGGAAGGTACACTCCTATGGGTATCTGCGCTTGGCCTGACTACCTGTATCGGGTGTCAGATTCTTCTGGTGAGTCCATTGTTTGCCTGGTGGTGGTGGAAGACGCTATTTATCTCACCCAGTTCACAGGGATTCTCATCACTCAAATTGATAGAAAATTTTGGGGGTGGTCCATAGACATTGAAATTTTAATTTAATTTCAATTAAATTTTCTTTACAATTCGTTTATATGGATATCTATTATTCGTGCTTCAACACGCATGCTTATGAATTCACTTATGATTTTTAGCACTATCATTGTTTATGTATGCATATATGGTAATTCAGAGCGCGGTACGACATTTATTTCATTTTCTTTAACAAATTTAATGTTTTGGCTTGTAATATAATCAGAGGAGCGGGGATCACTTGCCTTGGTCTGATCACGGTTTCACATGCTGGGAATTTTTTTTATTGAATTGTAGACATGTGCAATTCGTTTTGTGCCGAATAGATTTTTCGTCAAAATTCGCCATAGTCGTTAATTCGGAAACATTAGAATTAACGAAAGACCGCTTAACAATTTTTTTTTCAAAAACTAATTTTCTAAAAGAACTAAAATTTGAAATTCAAAAATGTGAAAATCAGAACAAAAATGAGAACAAAAATGTTAAAATCCCTAAATCAGAAAGAAACGAAAAATCGAAAGACCAAAAATAAGAATAAAAATCCAAAAGAGCAAAAAAAACAGCATTTGGATAATTTCTATTATAATTAAAATATTAAGTTTATTAACCATTATTATAGGGTTTTTAAATTATTATTATTATTTATTAATAACAATAATAACCATAAAACCTATAATAATAGTTATAAACTATAAATTATAGGTATTGGAATTTCCTTTCAAATTTGGCTTTTAGTGAATTTAGCAAAAACAATTTTATCAGAAGTTATGAATTACCTGAAATAACGAATGCCACATCTAATTGAATGGAAAATAATAAATTAATAATAAATAATAATAATCATGAAAACTATAATAATAATTATAAACTAATGTGGCTGTTAGTGAACATAATGAATACAAATTTATCCAAAGTTATGAGCTGTCCAGGATTCATTATTTTGGATAATTTGTAACTTCAGATAAATTCGTATTCATTACGTTCACTAACAGCCAAATTTGAAAGGAGATTCCAATACCTATAATTTAATATTTTATAACTATTATTATAGTTTTTATTATTATTATATATTATAAATAGAAAATATATAATAATGGCTAATAAGCTTAATATTTTAATTATAATATAAATTATTTTCTATTCTGTTTTATCTATTCCATTCTGCTATTTTCTATTCTATTCCTTTCTATTCTACTCTACTCTTTTCGGTTTTATTTTATTCTAATCTGCCCTGCTGGAGCAAATTAGATCATGTTTATTGTGTTTCATTCTATTTTTTTTGTGCCTTCCTTTGGATCAACTATGGGTATTGGATGGTGTATATGGAGGTTTTCTATTCAAGTATGTTGGTTTTCTTTTTTTTTCTCAGTTGATTGAATTGGATGGACTTTTGTGTCTTTTATTCAACCAGATTAACTATATAGCTTTATGAAGCAGCCTAAGTAGGAATCATAATCATATTTCACATTTATACCTTACTGTATTGATTGCAATATGTTTCCAGTTTACATTTTAACTCATTTTTGAATTCCAATCCATTTTTAAGTCAAATTCAAATTCATTTTCAAATTCAGATAATCTTTTTTTCGTTTTCATTTTTTTTCCAATTTGTAAATCTACTTACTATTGTGATTTGCAAATTCGTAAAGTTATGAATCTCCGAAATCATGTAAAGTTTGCGTGAATTTTTTAAAATAACGAAAATTTTAAATTCAAAAATGTGAAAATCATAACAAAAATAAGAACAAAAATCCAAAAATTCTAAAATCTCTAAATAAGAAAGAATGGAAATTTCGAAAGACCAGAAATAAGGATGAAAATCCAAAAGAACAAAAAAACAACATTTGGATAATTTCTATTATAATTCAAATATTAAGTTTATTAACCATTATTATAGCTTTTTAAATTATTATTATTACTTATTAATAACAATAATAACAATAAAACCTATAATAATAGTTATAAACTATAAATAATAGGTATTGGAATTTCCTTTCAAATTTGGCTTTTAGTGAACTTAACAAAAACAAATTTATCAGAAGTTATGAATTTTCTGAAGTAACGAATGCCACATCTAAATGAATGGAAAGTAATAAATTAATAATAAATAATAATAATCATAAAAACTATAATAATAGTTATAAACTAATTTGGCTGTTAGTGAACATAATGAATACAAATTTATCCAAAGTTACGAGCTGTCCAGCATTCATTATTTCGGATAATTTGTAACTTCAGATAAATTTGTATTCATTACTTTCACTAACAGCCAAATTTGAAAGAAGATTCCAATACCTATACTTTAATATTTTATAACTATTATTATAGTTTTTATTATTATTATATATTATAAATAGAAAATATATAATAATGGCTAATAAGCTTAATATTTTAATTATAATATAAATTATTTTCTATTCTGTTTTATCTATTCCATTCTGCTATTTTCTATTCTATTCCTTTCTATTCTACTCTACTCTTTTCGGTTTTATTCTATTCTAATCTGCCCTGCTGGAGCAAATTAGATCATGTTTATTGTGTTTTATTCTATTTTTTTTTGCCTTCCTTTGGATCAACTATGGGTTTTGGATGGTGTATATGGAGGTTTTCTATTCAAGTATGTTTGTTTTCTTTTTTTTTTCTCAGTTGATTGAAGTGGATGGACTTTTGTGTCTTTTATTCAACCAGATTAACTATATAACCATATGAAGCAGCCTAAGTAGGACTCATCATCATATTTCACATTTATACCTTACTGTATTGATTGCAATATGTCTCCAGTTTACATTTTAACTCATTTTTGAATTCCAATCCATTTTTAAGTAAAATTCAAATTCATTTTCAAATTCAAATAATCCTTTTTTCATTATCATTTTTTTCCAATTTGTGAATTTACTTACTATTGTGATTTGCAAATTCGTAAAGTTATGAATCTCCGAAATCATGAAAAGTTTGCCTGAATTTTCTAAAATAACGAAAATTTGAAATTCAAAAATGTGAAAATCAGAACAAAAATAAGAACAAAAATCCAAAAATTCTAAAATCTCTAAATAAGAAAGAATGAAAATTTCGAAAGACCAGAAATAAGGATGAGAATCCAAAAGAACAAAAAAACAACATTTGGATAATTTCTATTATAATTCAAATATTAAGTTTATTAACCATTATTATAGGTTTTTAAATTATAATTATTACTTATTAAAAACAATAATAACAATAAAACCTATAATAATAGTTATAAACTATAAATTATAGGTATTGGAATTTCCTTTCAAATTTGGCTTTTAGTGAACTTAACAAAAACAAATTTATCAGAAGTTATGAATTACCTGAAATAACGAATGCCACATCTAAATTAATGGAAAGTAATAAATTAATAATAAATAATAATAATCATAAAAACTATAATAATAGTTATAAACTAATTTGGCTGTTAGTGAACGTAATGAATACAAATTTATCCATAGTTATGAGCTGTCCAGGATTCGTTATTTCGGATAATTTGTAACTTCAGATAAATTCGTATTCATTACTTTCACTAACAGCCAAATTTGAAAGGAGATTCCAATACCTATAATTTAATATTTTATAACTATTATTATAGTTTTTATTATTATTATTTATTATAAATAAAAAATATATAATAATGGCTAATAAGCTTAATATTTTAATTATAATATAAATTATTTTCTATTCTGTTTTTTCTATTCCATTCTGCTATTTTCTATTCTATTCCTTTCTATTCTACTCTACTCTTTTCATTTTATTCTATTCTAATCTGCCCTGCTGGAGCAAATTAGATCATGTAATGTTAATAAGCTTAATATTTTAATTATAATATAAATTATTTGAATGTTTTTTGTTTCGGATTTTCACATTTTTGGATTTTCATTCTTATTTACAATGTATTTTTACTAAAGTTTTACAAAATTTGCTAAATAAGTCATATACAGGGACACCACTTTTGCAGGTAAAGTCCTACTTATCAGTAGTAACTAAAACATAGAAAATTTATAAAGAAAACAAAAAGAAACATAAATGTTACACAAATACACCAGGGGTCTGGATGAATTCATTCTTATTTTTAGACATGTACGGTTCGTTTTGTTCCGAATCAATATTCAGACAAATATTCGGAGATTCGGATATATCCGAATTACAATATAAACAAATTTTTACCGAATGCTCCGAATAACATAACGAAATTTGTCCAAATTTCGGAAATTCAAACTGATATTCAAATCGAATTTTAGATTGAACTCCATTTGAATTTTAACTCCATATATTGCTGAAATCAAAGACTGTGTGTGTTATTAGAGTACCATTTGGAAATAATTGCTGTTTTTGTTAAGCCAAAGATGATTTAAAGAGTCATTGCAATCATTTGATGAAGATTTTTTTTTGTTTGTTCACTTTGCTGCATTCAAAACAAAAACAATATAACATTTTCGTTTCGACCGATTCGAAAATTGATCAAATTGAACTTTTCCAAATGAAAAAAATCGGGGAATTCGAAGAAAAAAAATACAAATTGAACTAAAAAATACGAATTGAACTAAACTAAATATCTAGATTAATGAATTAAAACAAACAAAAACACATTTTTTCATCATGCACATGTCTAAAAGAATTTTCAGATTTTAGTTCTTTTGAATTTGAAATTTTCGTTCTAATTATTATCAATTATCAAAATAAGGAATACCACATCTAAATGAATGGAACATAACAAATTCAAGTTTATCCCAAGTTATGAATTATCAAAATTATGAATACTGCTTTGCTGTATCTATATGTTTGTTTGTTTTTTTCCTTTTTTCTTTCAAATTTTTTTTATTTTCACATTATTGTTGGGTGCTCTATAGTTCTGACGGGACTAATTCTATTCTTCCTGGGAGACCTTGGGCTGCTTATGAGGGGAACAGGGCTCGCGGTCCACCAGTCGGACTGTGCCCCACTCACCACACGGGGGAGCTGTACAGCCCTTGATCTATATCTATTCAAAGGTTCACAACCTAAGCTACTGTCTGACAAGTTTTGAATATGGGGATTGAATTGTGTCACATAATGTGGAGGGATTTAACACTGCCCCATAAGACGAGGAAGGCCTTTAGAGCTTATAGACACATGGGAGCGGATATTTTGCTTCTCCAGGAGACTCATTTATCTGAATCTAACCACCCGTGTTACTTTGACCGCCAATATAAACAGCACTTCTATACCACCTTTGGATCAAAGTCAAGAGGGGTTGCTATTTTTATCAAAGAATGTTTATGCCCCTAATGTCTAACAAACTTATTTTTTTACTTCCTTTTTTCAGATCCTGGACAGGTACATATCCACACATCTACTGATCGGAGGAGATTTTAACCTAGTGGCTCATTCCAGATTAGACAGAAGCCGAGTTGTAAGTACTGCCAATGCTTTTCCAAAGACACTCATCCGTTTGCTCAGTTCCCACCAATTGATTGATTCCTGGCGTGCCCATAACATGGGGGCTCGAGACTATACTTTTTAATCTCACCCCCATGACAGCTACTCTAAACTCGACTATATATTTAGCACCCCTGTACTGTTAGCCAATTCAACAACAGCAAATATTCATCCATGTTCATGGTCGGACCATCAGGTAGGAATGTTCTCTGTCTCGCATATAGGCATTTCACCGGTCAATGCCTCTTGGCGTCTCAATGACTCTCTCCTCTCAGACCCGAACCTGGTGGCTAAGATTACTGACCGCTTAGACGAATACTTTAAAACAAATAACACGGGGGACATTGCACCCACCACATTGTGGGCAGCCCACAAAGTGGTCATCTGGGGACATTTGATATCTTTAGAAGCAGCCAGGAAAAGACAGAAAACAAAAGACATTACCAGACTTTCCAACGAGCTGACCAAACTGTACCATATACATAGCCAATCACACTCTCTTGACACCCATAGACTGATTATGACTAAGAGAACTGAACTGGAAACAATTCTTTCTAAGCAAATGGAGAAGACATTAAGATGGTCGAAGGCTAAGTTTTTGCTGCATAGCAACTCGGCTTCAGCGATGTTTGCAAGGAAACTAAACTCCACCATCCAACCTCCTCACTCTTACAAACTTAGAAATAACAGAGGTGAGATGGTCACTCACCCCACAGAGGTATTGGGGATATTTTCCAAATTTTATCAGGACCTATTAGCAGCACCATCCTCCCTGCCTGGTCCCTCCATTAAAGCATGGTTGGACAGCTTGCCTCTTCCATCACTTACGGAGGAGCAGACCAAGACCCTGAATGCCCCCTGAAGCGCCAAGGAAATTCGAGTGATGATAGCCTCTCTGAAGCCCTCAAGAGTCCCGGGACGGATGGATTCACTTCTATTTACTATAAAAAAAATTTGGCACAGCTGATCCCCCACTTAGTAAAGGTCTTTAACCACATTTTAGAAGGCTACACTTTCGCAGAAGACATGTTACTTGCGAACATGTCCCTGACACCCAAGCCAAACAAGGATCATTCCCTTCATCAAAATTACGGACCAATTTTGGTAATAAATAATGATTTGAAACTCTTTGGCCGCCTTCTTGCCGATAGGCTCTCAAATATTATCCCCGTCCTGATCTCCCCTAACCAGACAGGCTTCATTCTCTCTAGGCAAATCACTGATAATATCCGTTTGGCATCCAATATAATTCAAGACGCAAACTTATACTTCAAAAAAGTTTTATTATTAAGTCTAGATTTACATAAGGCATTTGATAGTGTCACCTGGCCTTATTTAGAATCCGTCCTGTCCAAATTTGAGTTTGGGGGAGAGTTCGTGCATGGCTTCAGAGCTCTATATCACCACCCTCGCACCCAAAATAAATTGCCGGGTTGCACCTCTGAATATTTCACTCTGGGCAGGGGGGCCAGGCAGGGATGTCCCCTATCCCCCCTGCTTTTCACACTGGCGATTGAACCTCTGGCCATGGTGATCTGCTTAAATCCTAACATCGGGGGTTATACAAAGGGAGAACAGGATTTTAAATTAAGCATTTACGCGGGCTATATACTTCTTTTTTTATCCGACCCGGTGGTCTCTTTTCCAAACCTGATCCCTGTGTTAAACACCTTCCACAGTCTGTCAGGCCTGGGGGTTAATATGTCAAAATGTGCTGAATTTCCAATTAACATTCTGCAACATACACTAACGGGTATTCAATCAAGTTTTGGATTTACTCTATGCACGGAAACGTTACCCTACTTGGGTATTAAGCTCGCCACATCCCTTTCCAAGCTATACTTTGTAAATTACCCTAAGGTCTTTGCTCATGTTAAACAAATACTATGCATATGAGATAAGTATCGGTTATCATTTATGGGTAGAATACAGGCCATTAAAATATCTATACTCCCTAAACTTCTTTTTTATTTTAGGTCATTACCATTATATGTTTCACGATGCTATCCAAAAAGAGGTCAATATGTTTGTTTGGCAAAACAAAAAACCTAGGCTGAACAAAAAACTTATTTTTTGACCAGCAGTACTGGAGGGCCTGGGGCTCCCGCATTTGTGGCTATATTATGCCTCAGCCAGGCTGGTGCAAATGGCTCAATGGCACTCTCCCCTGTGAATGGTCCCATGGCTTCAGTTCGAGAGAACTTTGGTGAATCCATATTACCTCCCGTGTCTTCTCTGGGCAGAAGTGGTTTGGCCCAAGCATTTGGCATCTCTAAACGGACTGGTTGCCCAATCACTACAACTATGATCCCTATACAAGAAATCATATGCCCTGGGTCCACTTTGCCCCTGCCTGGACTCATTCCTGGGAGACCCCAGGTTCCCAGTGGCTTTCAACACTCCCAATAGATTTAAATATTGGATACAGAAAAACTTAACCACATTAGAGGCACTGTCTCAAGAGCCCCCCTTTAGCTCTTTTACCTTCCTGCAGGAGCAGCATGGTCTACCCAGGGAGGAATTCTATAAATACCTGCAGGTCCAGCATTATCAGAGAGAGGGGCTGCTTACACCAAGCTCATATGAACTTATATGTCGGTCCTCCTCTAGGGACAAAGGTACGATTTCTACAGTGTATCAACTTCTCAATGAGTTAGATCTCCCTGCAAAGTCCCAAGCTATGCTTGGTTGGGAGACAGAAACAGGCCTGGATATAGCTCCTGAGGTATGGTTGGTTATGATATCAAATATGAGAAAATGCACAAAATCCCTGGCATTTAGGCAAACTGTTATAAAACTCCACACTAGGTGGTATTATACCCCCTCAAGATTGAACAAATGTAATCCTTTGATCTCGGGAGCTGCTTCTGAGGATATCCGGATGGGGGTACCCTCCTCCATACTTTTTGGAGTTGCAGGGTCCTCGGGCCCATATGGCAGAAAGTAGCTGATAAATTGGCCCAAATCGCAGGAACACAAGAAACAATTACCCACCAGATGGGCCTTCTGTTTGCGGACCTCGCGGGGGCGGCCCCCCCGGCTCAGAACCTGGCCAATACGCCCTTCAGTGCGGTGCACTGGACAATTCCTCTGCACTGGAGATTGCCGACAGTTCCTTGGGACCAGATAATAAGATTTAGTGAGGCGATCAGGCTTATGGAGAGATTACACCACACTTTAATGGATACTATGCCAATATTTGAAAGAAAATGGGCCACCTGGTCATCCTTTGATCAGTAAGACCCAGGGTCAATGGTTGTTCACAAGAATAGCACCCACCCGTTGGTGCGCCAGAGCACGCGGTTAATCACCCCTCCTCTCCCCTCTCTCCCCCCTCCCCACTTTCTTTCTTTATTTTTGTGTTGTTTTCCCCTTCTAAGTTAGGTGTGTAGCATCAAGTTAGTGACGCCCCCAAGATCTTCTTATTTCAAGAATAATGGAAGTTTTGATTCCAAAATTTGGGCAGTCAAATTAATACTGATGGTGTTACTTTTACTAACTGTAACCATTTATGCTTGATATGTATGTATTACTGGACTATATCATAATGGTTTTTATTTACGATGCCTATGACTTTGCATTGTAACTTGATGGTTTTCATTTTCAAACTCAATAAAATTGTTGGTAAACAAAAAAAAAATTATAAATACCGCATCTAAATAAATGGGACATAACAAATTCAAATATATCCAAAGTTATGAATTTATTAGAAATAATGAATATCGATCATAACAAATGATCCATAAAATGAAAAAAAATAAACTTATTTTTTTTTTTTTTGGCAGTGCACATGTCTACTGAATTCTTTCCCTCTCAGAGAAGCTTCCAGAGCATAGGGCTGGGAATTGAAATGACTAGACTGAATTTTTACTATGCCCTGGCCAATCCTTGGTGAGGTGTACCCTGAAAGGTTGCTAGGGTGTGTTAAATAGCCTGTTTCTGACAGCTAATGAGTCATCGGTTGTTAAGGAAGTGGAGGTCACCTTCCCAGCCCGCTGCTTAATAACCAGCTTGTCAGGGAAGCAACCGTAGGACTGGCGATCCTGCCAGAAACCGTCGTGCTCGCACCAGGCGAATCCCCAGGTGCATGCGCGCACACCGGTGCTCAACAACGGGTGCACGCAGGTGCAATATGGCGGGCGCACGCAGATGCACTACGGCAGGTGAGCATGGAACCACGCCAGCACGCGTGTGCATGGTCACAGTAGTTGGCGCCTTTTGGCCTATTTAAGTCTGCTGCAGACTGTAGGCAGGTTGCTGGATTATAGTCAGCTCCCCGTGTCCCTTGTACCTGCTGCCTGTGTTTGATTATGCGATTCCTGTTGACTACTCAGCTTGCCTGACTCCCTGTTCTCTGCCTGCTCCGACCCCTGGCTTGGACCCAACTACGCTTCCGTCTGCACTCCTGTACCTCCGCTTGTCCACACGGTTTTGACCCCTGGCCTGGCTACCGACTCCGTTCCTGATTCATCCTGTTTGTACCTCTTCTCGGACTGAACCTGTTGTGTATGACCCCTGGCCTGGTGTGACCCTGCTCCTGGTTGCTCCACTGGAATCCTACCACGCACAGTTGCCCAACTTACTATACCTGCGCACCCCAGCTGCCCTAGCAACTTGGCTACCCAGAAAACCGCATACGGCAACCCAGACACCGTACTCCCTGTCTCACTCCCAGGGGTACGCTGCACTCAGCCGCAAGGGGCGCCCTCTCAGCAACCCGGCCGCACATCAGAGACTTGATACAGCTATTCTTCACACAGAATTCAAATTGGTTGATCATTTTTGACTGATCCAAATTCAAACCGTTCCGAAAATGGGGAATTCGTTAGAAAATGAATAAACAAAACAAAATTAAAATGAATTCCGAAAAGAATCAACAAAACTAAATTAGTAACAGAACGAATTTATCCAAAATGAAACAAAGCAAATATTTCCGTTCTCCACGTTTCTCTCTCGGAGAGGATTCTGAGATATCTGGAACAGGTTTATTTGGTAGGGCAGTCCCAAATCTTTTTGGTACAGTTATACCCTTGACCGTATAGATAACACTGAAAACCTGGTTCCAAAATTATTTCATCTTTCGGTGTGGCCACCATACATGGGTTTCCTCCGGGTACTCCGGTTTCCTCCCACACTCCAAAGACATACAGGTAGGTTAATTGGCTTCTGTCAAAAATTGTATATGTATGGAGACCTTGGATTGTGGGCTCCTTGAGGGTAGGGACTGACATGAGTGTGCAATGTGCAGGGATAGGGACAATTGTAGACACTCACTCAGGTTGAACTGGATGGACTGGTGTCTTTATTCAACCTTACTAACTATGAAAATATCTGGGTTACCTTTTCATGTATTTTGGGATATAATTCTTGGTATGTGCATGCTATGTGCTAGAAATATGAAGGGCCTTCAAAAATAACTGGTCAGGAAATTAGATGTGTCATTTATGTCCCTAGAACACCTGATGCTGCTCTTTTTCTGCTGGGCTTCTCTATGTGGCTAGGCATGTGTATGCTATGTGCTTCTCAAAATTGGGTCATTTTGTGGAAAATTCCATTGTCTTGGTGCTCAAGGGCCCTGTGCTCTTTGCATGTTGGGCCTCTCTATGTGGCCAGGCTGTGAAAAGGTCTCGCACATGTGGTATCTCCATACTCAGGAGGAGTAGCAGAATGCATTTTGGGGTGTAGTTGCAAGTATACATGTGCCATGTGAGAGTAATTACCTGTTATGACAATGTACTGAAGCAACAGTAGATTACCGTTACTTTACTATGCAGACAACCCCCTGTGTTCTCCGTCTATTCCAGTGTTCCCCTAGTCCTGGGCTCTAGTAATTGTCATCATATCAGTGAGCCAAACGGGAATGATTGTGGGACTAGTAGTCTTTTGGATTAGCTATTCGCATGTTGTGATATTACCCTTGGACTACACATCCCAGAGATCCTTCTGCAACATGAACAGACCACAGGAAGGGACGGCAAAAGGCCTGGCAGATCCACCCCTTGCTCTCTCTTCCCTGCGATCCAATCAGCCTGAAGCCTCGTATGGTGATGGGGAAAGGAAGTGCCACCAACCTAGTGAGGGGGACAACTTAATCCGGAGGGAAAATGGGAGAGAGACTGCTGTCCAGATGGGATGAGAGGATCAAAGCTCAGCTAGCTTGATGGGACAAAATGTTCTCCAAAGACTTTGATATGGGTTGCGCAAAGAGTGCCCAACACCGAAGTTGGCTGAGTGAAGACAAGCCTTTCAGAGAAAGAGCTAGCTGAATACCTCTATATGACCTGGAATACCTTCGGGAACAGTTGGCTGAACTGAAGAAGTCAGAGGTTATTAGAGAATCCAGGAGCCCTTATGCATCACCTATTGTGGTTGTGCGAAAGAAAAAAAAAATGGATTCCTCTGGATGTGTATTGACTACAGAACTTTGAATCGGAGGACTATCCCAGATCAGTACAGAACAGAACTCTTCAAATATAAGAGGCCCTGCAATGCCTATCAGGAGCTAAATGGTTCAGTGTTCTGGATCTGAAACGTGGATACTATCAGATACTCATGCATCCAGATGTCAGAGAAAAGACAGCCTTTATCAGCCCTTTATGATTCTTTGAATTCGACCACATGCCACAGGGGTTAACAGGGGCCCCCGCCACCTTTCAGAGATTGATTAAGGACACAGTGGATGACATGAATTTGATAGAAGTGCTTGTATACTTGGATGACATCTTCGTTTTTGGCAAGACGTTGTAGGAGCATGAAGCTCGATTGGAGAAAGTCTTTCAATGAACACTGAAGGGCTGAAGTTGTCGTTAGAGGAGTGTCAATTCTATCAGACTTCAGTCACCTATCTTGGACATGTAGTCTCAGCTGAGGGAGTAGCCATGGACTCTCAGAAGTTGGAAGCGGTTACCTCGTGGCCTCGACCAAGCACTGTCACTGAATTGAGGTAGTTTTTGGGGTTCTGCTCCTACTATAGAAGGTCTGTAAATCATTTTTCACAGATTGCAAAACCTCTGAATGAGTTATTGCAAAAGCAGACAGATGAGGACTTGCGAAAGACCCATGCCAGGGATTCAAGGAAGCCTTGTGAGTCTATTCGAGAGCAGTGGATAATGAAGTGTGAAAAGGCTTTTAAACGTTTGAAGGGGGGCCTTATTGAAGTGCCCGTGTTGGCCAATGCTGATCTCTCCAAATCTTACAAACCCCATGTGGATGTTAGCGGAGATGGGCTAGGGGGAATGTTATATCAGGAATTGGAAGGAAAGTTTTGCCCAGTGGCCTATGTGAGTCGCAGCCTCACCCCCCTGAGAAGAATTATCCGGTGCACAAGTTGGAGTTCCTGGCTCTTAAGTGGGTTGTGGTACACAAGCTACGAGACTACTTATATGGAGCCACATTCATGGTGAAAATGCATAATAATCCCCTGACTTAATTGCTGTCTACTGCCAAACTGCTGTTGCCACTGGACATTGGTGGTTGGCCTTCTTGTCTGAGTTTCGATTCAGTTTAAAAAATACCGGCCAGGGGAGGGAAACCGATAGGCTGATGGTCTTTCCCAAAGACCTTATGCCACTGATACTGGCTGGATCCATTTGCCTCTAGAGGGAGTACTGTATGCCAAGGAGTAGAGAATAGGTATAAGGGGGCAACAGGGGGCAACAGGGGCCGAAGCTGTTGGGATCACCCACACTGGAGTACCAAGGATACTACTGTGATTTTACACAAGTGCGTAGTCAAGAACTGCCTCAAATGACTAGAGATGATGTGAAAAGAGATTAACGTGAAGAACCACTGGGCAACCTTATAAAGAAGTCCTTGTCAGTTCGGGATCCTCAGATGCTGTTAAATATTTCCATTGAGGGAGCTAAATTAGTACTTAAAGAATGGGAACAAATGCAGTTGAAAGACAGAGTAATAAAAGAAAGAAAGAAAAGAAAAGGCCCATCTGAGGAACCAGAGGTTGTTCACCAACTATTCCTCCCTGAGAAATACCGACTAGTAGTGTTGGCTGCTCTCCATGATGACCATGGCCATTTAGGTCCAAATAGAACCCTCAAGCTGGTTAGGGACCACTTTTATTGCCCGTCCATGGGGGCTGAAGTAGAAAGCTACTGTCACTCTTGCATCCAGTGCATTCAAAGAAAGACTTTGCCAGGCAGGGCAGCCCCAATGGGCCATCTACAGAGTCAGGGACCAATAGAATTGATGAGCATTGATTTCTTGTGTTTGGAACTAGACCTGAGTGGGCAGAGTAATGTCTTGGTTGTAACAGATCATTTTACTCGCTATGCTCAGGCTTTCCCAACCAGGGAGCAGTAAGCTAGTACTGTAGTAAAGACCCTAGTGGAGAAGTTCTTCATCCCTTATGGGCTGCCACAGCTTTTACATTCGGAACAAGGTCAGGACTTTGAGAGCAAGCTAATCCAAAGTTTGTGTGAACATTTGAATTTTCAAAAATCAAGAACCACTCCTTACCATCCCCAAGGGGACCCACAACCTGAGCGTTTTAACCGCACTCTGTTGAACATGCTAGGAACCCTTCCTTTTGGAGAAAAAACAACATTGGGGTGACTACATCGCTGCAGTGGTTCATGCTCACAATAGCACAGCGAATGACTCTACTGTACTGGGCACTCCCCTTACTGGTTGATGTTTGCAAGCTCCATTTATCTGTGGATCTGGCTTTTGGCATGTCATTATATCACACATTTCTTACCGAGGGTACATCAACAGACTTTGAAAAAACTAAAACTGCTTATGAGAAAGCTAAGGAAGCATCTACTACCAGTGAACAGAGAAACAAGAAAAAATTTGATCTTAAAGTAAGGGTTCAAGACCTGCAACCTGGAGATTGAGTACTGTTGCGCAACCTAGGGGTGGTGGCAAAGCATAAGCTGGCTGATCGATTACGCCCACAGCCCTATATTATTTGCAAATGCTTACCTGGGCTTCCCATGTATCAGATCTGCCCTGAAGAAAAAATTGGACCCCTAAAAACTTGGCTTTCAAACCATTTGCTGCCTATATCTGAAGCTATCCGAGTACTCCCACCTTCTTGCTTAGAACCCAGAAACCAACAATCTGTCTCCTACTCTAAGATTGAGGATTTGTCTGGGTCATGAAACCATACCTCAAGAGGAGAGTGATTAGGAAGAACTAACCCTTGATTGGCTATGTCTTCCCTCATCTGAGGAGGACCCTACCGTTTCTCAAGTTCCTGGAGAAAACAGTAATGAAACATCCCCCTGGAGGAAGACCAGACTTCTGCTGTCTGAAGTTGAAGTGCCTGTGCTCATCCCTGCAAGAGAGAACGAGGAAGTTAAGATGGAGTCAAATGACCGTTTAGAGGCGTTTGATGCTGTGGAAACTCCTGATCCTCCTAATAATGAAATAGAAAGTGAGAATGTCCCTGAAACCCTAGAGGAGCCAGAATCTGAGCCAAAATCAGGATGTAGTTTGTGGGGAACAAATCGTGAGCCAGAGCCATTGGAAAGTATCTATTCTAGGTTGAGACAGAAGATCTGCCCTCCTAAAAGACTCACTTATGATACCTTTGGGGAAAATTCTGATTTACTTATTACTACCGCTCAATGTTCTAGTCAAGCACTTGCCTCCTTTATCAAACCTTTGATAGAGAATGATTGTGATCCACCTACTGACACTACTGGGTGTGCCACTAATTTACAACTGGCCTGCCACCAAAATGATATCACATTTTAGATTAGAAAACCCCTTTATAGGTCAATTGTTGACTGTTGCAGCCTTTGGTTTGTAAAATAACGGTTTACTTTTCTTGTGGTACAATAAAGTGATTTCACAGGTTGTGTTCTGTCTTCGGGGACCAAAGACTTTCAAGTGGGGGGAGGATGTAGCAACAGTGGATAACTGTTACTTTACTATGCAGACAAAACCCTGTATTCTCATCTATTCCAGTGTTCCCCTAGTAATTGTCATCATATCAGTGGGCCAAACAGGAAGGATTGTGGGATTAGTAGTCTTTTGGATTAGCTATTCGCATGTTGTGATATTACCCTTGGACTACACATCCCATAGATCATACTGCAACACAAATAGACCTCTGGGAAGGATTACAAAAAGCCTAGCAGATCCACGCGCACTCTCTTCCCTGGGTCTGATGGTGTGAGCACTTCTCTGCTGCTGAGAGAGAGGGCTTCAGCCTACCACACAGTGATCGAGTGTCTCCAGCCTGGCCCCGGAGGGCCCAACTCTGGGTAGGAAGGGGGTAAAAGTGCCCACTAGGATTCCTCCTGTATTTGGGAGTCTTAATAGTCCTTTCTTGGTCACCAGTGGACTGCAGAAGCAGTAGGACTGTGACCCTGGTATACTCTGTGTGAATCTGGGGGTGGTGAGCTGGGGTGAGAAGACCTACAGCATTGTTGTTTGGGGAATTGCACATCTACCTGGTCATCAATACAAAGAGATCTTGTGAATGGGACCAAGTGGTATTCACTGTACCATTATTGAACCTGGTTTAGAGGAATGTCCAGGCATTTTCAGAAATGGGAAAGGTCCTCTAGGACTCTCAAGAGGGCCGTGCAGCCTCCTACAAAGGCAGAAAGGCCAAAGGGGAATTTCCATGTGTAATGGATTCTTCAAGTCTGTAGAATATCCAGCAGGGATCTTTTCGGTGTTGCAGAGTCATGGTGGACAAATCCAGGTAGATCTTGATGTCAGCATTCTCATAAGAGAGTTGGATCTAATTATGTGCATTCCTGAGTATATCCTCTTTGAAGTGAAAGCTGGTCAAGCAGCGCAGTCTGTTTAAAAGATTACCGAAGATGTCCATGACAGCTTGCCACAGTTGATCTTGTTCTACTGTTTCTAGGAGGACTAGGACTTGCAGATTGTTGCAATGCCCACAGTTATCCAGGTCTTCTAGATGTCTATGAAGATTCTGCAGTTGTAAGGTATGAACATACTGGACAGTAAAGAGCTTATGTATGTGAGCTTCCTGGTGTGTGGTCATCATAAAAACTTCATGTACCCTATTTGCTATGGTTTGTATGTCATGGCGGAGGTCCACAATAGCTGCTGAGTTAGGGTGTCCTTTATGTCAGCCGCTACGCTATGCAGGTCACTCAGGCTAGGAGATTGCTTGGAGGCAGGGAACAATGGAGGAGGTGAGCCTCTAGCTGGCACAGCTGTATGCTAGCTCTGTGTATGGGCCGCATATGTGAAAGTTGCCCAAAATGCCACCATGTTAGAGGGCTGGGTGGGGAAGATCTCTGGATTTTGGTGGCTAAGCTGCATGCCCTGGTCCCCCCAGCTGCTGCGGGATGATTTCCAGATATGTATGCCTGGCTGGGTCTTGGCTGGAGTAGAAGACAATCCCTCTGTCGGCCAGAGCTCTGGGTCTAAGTGGCCATTTGGGTCTTCGGTCAGGCCACGCCCTGACTCATTCATTCCTATTGGATTTTCACTTTCTGTCCTGCAATATAAAAATATAATATTATCAAAAAAATGTATATTTTTTTAGGAAGTACAGTATATCTTGGAAAGTAGAATGACTAAAAGTGTGCTGAAAATGAAATAAAAGAATAAACAAACTTTATTAGCTCAGCTACACTTTATAATATATATTTTATATTTTCAGACTGAAGTTACTATAATTCCGTTCCTTGTTCTGTAGTGTAAATCGGTCACAGGCGATGTGTATAAAACTTCGGTGATTGCGTCTCCTCCTGAGTAGAGCTTCCGGTGACTGAGAAGATCTGCCGTGTGACATGAATTGTTCTCCGGTGTTCTGTGTCTGTTACCTGCTGATACTCCTCCTTCCCATCACCTACTATGGAGTAGTAGTGACCCGGAGCTCAGCGCCTGGTTGTAGAATGAATATGGTAAAGCCATTGTTTGAGTACAAATATTACCAGGAGGGAGATTTCATTATCGGAGGATTAATTTCTGCTCACATGAGCAGCTGGTTTGAGAAAGATTTGAGCAAACCCGTTTTTGATGATTCTGGCTCATCTCGAGTCTTTTCTATTTGTCAGTGGTAAGTTTTGTTTTATCATCTTTGCTCTCTCTGTATAACCCAACAAAGAGAAAATATAACGGTTTATCTTCATTTTTACTGTAAGATTTTATGAAAGTTTGCAAATGTTTCTACTGTTGTTTTATATTTTCTCATTATCAGACTCAAGTCTTTTTGCCACCAATATACAAATACTACTAAACAAAGAAAATAATCTGCGCTGTGTGTTGTGATCTAAAATCACTGATGAATGATTAATAAACAGCTGCACTCACTGCATTGTACATCCCAATACTAAAACATAACCATCAAAAAAAAAAAAAAAAAGTGTGTTGCCCTGTGAATATACTCAAACAAGCATATACAGGTACTCCTCACTTAACAACCAGGTTCTGTTCCAATGACCAGGTCATTAAACGAATTGGTTGTTGAACAAGGAATCACAAGTAATCAATATTTTAAGCATTTTTAACTACTGTACTGTATTGTATTGTGAAAAAAAGGTCTAAAGATAAAACTGCAGCTCAATGACGTTGTTTTAATTTGCTTAGTACAGAACAAACAGGAAAATTCTGTGCTGTACAATACAATGATGTATATAGGTGATGTTAGAGTGGGGAGAGCTGGTCATAAGTCTGAATGGTCATTAAACGACGAGTATCTGTATTCAAATAATCAGAGTCCTATAGTGCTCATACACTGATGAGAAAAAAGTGCTATAAGTTCAAAAAAGGAAACTCATCCATATATACATGTAAAGGTGTAAACATGTGCATTTATCCATAATAATATTCAATAAAGTGTCAGGTGAGGTATACAGATTGAATATTTTCAATTAACCCCTTCTGGACCAAGCATTTATTTGACACTTGTTGTTTACAAGTTAAAATAATTTTTTTTTGTTTGCTAGAAAATTACATAGAACCCCCAAACGTTATAGATCATTTTTTTTTTTTTTTCAAAGACCCTGGAGAATAACATGGCGGTCGTTGCAATATTTTTTGTCACTTGGTATTTGTGTCTTTCAAACCCATTTTGTTTGGAAAAAAATACACTTCACTAAATTAAAAAATAAGAAAACAGTAACCTTAGCCCAATTTTTATTTATTTTTTCATATTGTGAAAGATGATGTTACGCGGAGTAAATAGATACCCAACATGTTACGCTTCCGCGTCCGCTCCGCGAACGCTCATGGAATGGCGACAAATTACGGTACTTAAAAATCTCTATGGGTGTTGTTTAAAAAGTTTTAACCAGTTTAGAGTTACAGAGGAGGTCTTTCGTGAGAATTTTTTCTCTCACTCTGACAATTGCGGCGATACCTCACATGTGTGATTTTAACACCGTTTACATTTGCGGGCGTGACTTAGCATTTTGGCGCACCAGAACGTGGGGACGGGATGCTTTACATTTTTTTTTTTTTATTTAAAAAAAAATCTGATCACTTTTATTGCTGTCACAGGGAATGTAAACATCCCATGTGACAGTAATAAGTGGTAACAGGTACTCCTTATGGAGGGATCGGGGGGCGGGTCTAAAAGACACCAAATCCCTCCTTTGCGCTTAAAATGATTCAAAACGCCAAAATCTGCATTTTTCTGAATACTGTCATTTTTTTTTTAATCTGCGCAATTTGCAGCCGAGCAAACCTGGAAGTGGCATTGCGATGTCGCCTCCGGGTTTTTGCATCGGAGACCCGATCAGAGCTGAATCCGGCTTCATTCGAGTGGTGGGGGGGGGGGGAGGCGTCCCTTCGCGCGCCTCGCGATAACAGCTGAGCTGCTGCTGAGCCGCATCGGTTGATATCAATAGATAGCTGACCGCCCGCTCTAAAAAAAATAAAAAAATGGTCCCGGGGTGAAGCCTGCAACTGCGTATCATCCCGGTACAACCACTCCAACAAAATGACACGCAGGTACGTGATTTTACATGAAGTGGTTAAAGTGACAATTATTCTTTGCAAACCGTAAAAAAACCTCAAATGATGTTCATTCAAAATGCCAAATCTTCAAATGTGGCATAAAATTGGTGAATGATATAAACAGAGGAATCCCAATTTCAAATACTGGTGGTGACACCGGTGCTCCACACCGGCTTCATTACAGTCCAAAAGTTCTCCAAGTGATCCCTTGTCTGTGCTCCACCATATATAATAATGAATGGAGGCTCACCAGATGAGGAGACCCTGAACGAGGTCTAGCCACACATTAGTGGGCAACAACCCCCCCTCTCACTGTATGTATGCAGGTAACCCTTCCTTCACAACCCAGGGTTGGAGGACATAGCGGTGATGCCAACGTGCCCGCCGGGAAGCCGGGTGATCATTTCTGAATGCATGATGTATTCATTTTATTTGTGAATGACTACAACTAAGAGGACGCATTATCGGTGATCTTTGGATGACACATCTATAATACGGGTCCTGTGAAGGCAGGGCCAGATTAACATAGGGGCTATTGGAGCTGCAGTTCCAGGCCCCTTTCTCAAGATAGGCCCATTTGCAGAAACAAAAAATAAAATAAAAATATTGACTTCGAGGATTGTAGCTCAGTGATCATTAGTCACAGAGACCCCACATTTAAGGGGTTGGTAGCTAAATACGCACCCCAGCACTGGTTAAAATATGGGGCTGTTATCATCTATGGTTCTGGAGATACGGGGCTCCTTGCGCAGCCTGTCATAAGCTACATACAGAGCGGCAGTATAAATACAAGCTGGAACACTCTGCAGCAGACGGAGAGGATGACCTCACAGTGCTCATAATAATTATTTGTATATTACTTATGATAATTAACCCCTTGCCACCCAGGCCCATTCTGAGACTTCTCTCCTACATGTAAAAATCATAATTTTTTTATGCTAGAAAATTACTCAGAACCCTCAAGCATTATATATTGTTTTAGCAGAGACCCTATGGAATAAAATGGTGGTCTTTGCAATTTTTTATTTTCAAATATATATATATTTTTTTTAAAGACATTTTATTGAATATTGAAAAGTATACAGACGTTAAGTCAATGACAAGAACAAAGCCATTTGTGAAGGAACATTACGGAGCAGTACAGTGCTGCGAAAAATACAAGCATGACCTGATACAAACCAAAAATCTAAAACAAAAGCATCGTCACGTGTGTAGACTATGTCAAAAGGGAGAGTATTTTCAAAAAGCATATTTTTAAATGATCGTAGACATCAATTAGGAAAGGATACAGTGTATGTAGACAAAGCACTATGTATCTTATAGGCAGTACAGGATGTTGAGTAAAGCTAACATTGCTAATCCGGTAGAGTTGTCAGAAAGGATGTGGTTTCAGTAATAGGGATATGCGAATGGAAGTGTATAAGTATAGTGTAGCGTTATCTGCTAAAAAAGTAAACTAAAGTGTATAGTCGTAAAAAAGGGCTAGTTAAAGAAAGAAAGAGAAATGACCTGGACCAGCCAGGTTGCATGCCAGTGTCAGACATATTCATCGGGTCAGGGATTCAATAAACAGTAATCTGGGGATGAACGGAAAAGTAACCAAGATGACCATATGCAGGTAAAGGTAGAAGGAGTATCATTCGCCTGATGTATCAATTCCTCCATCTCGGCTGTTTTGTTTATACGGTGGAACCATTCCGATAGTGAGGGAGGGTTTTTTGTTTTCCATTTTGCGGGGATGCACATATTTGCTGCCATGATCATGTGCATGGGTAAAGAGCCTATGTAAGCTTTTTTAGGGTGGGCCGACACATGAAAGAGGAATTGAGTGGGGGAGAACGTCAATGGGCGAGTTGAGAATTTTTGGGTGATTTTATGAACTTCCTGCCAAAATGGCTGAATTATGGGGCAAGACCACCAAATGTGTTCCAGGGTACCAGGATTAGCCTGGCATCTCCAACATTGAGGAGAAACGGACAGGTAAATATGGTGCAGTTTGAGAGGCGTGTTGTACCATCTGGAGAGTAGTTTGAACGCGTTTTCTTGAACGCAAACATTTCGGGAACCCTTGTGTGCAACTGAGTATGCAAATTCCCATTCTTTGGGAGTGAGGGTCGATGGCAGGTTTCTATTCCAAGCATTAGTGGACCAGTGTTCATGTGTAAGATGAGGTGGGGTCAGTAGATTATATGAGAAGGAGACAAGGTGTCTTTGCGGTTCATCAAGTATGCACATATGTTCGAAAGGGGTTAAGGTACGAGCTCCCTCTAGGATGTACGGATTTGAGGTTAGAAAATGTCGCATTTGATTATATGTCCAAAGAGACAATCCGCCGTTAAGCATGTTGTTAGACAAGTCTGTGAAGGACAAGAGGCGCTTACGAACATAGAAGTCTTTGGACAGGATTGTGGGATGGGGCCATAGCCCTTGCAGGAAAGAGTGATGCATGCCAGGTGGAAAGGCCGGGTTGAGTTTCAGAGGTGTCAGTGGGCCAATGACCGAGGATATCTGAAATTTATTGCAGGCGTATTGGAATGCAGAGAGTGATGTGGCGATCAACGGATGGGAAGAGTAACTGCGAGGGACATGAGTGGGAAGTAGCCACGGGGTTTGGGCAACCGGAATCTGATCTAGGGATGTTTCAAGTTGGACCCAATCTTTGGTTTTTAGGTAGACGTTCCAGTCTATTATTCTGGTGAGGTGGCACGCTAGATAATATTTGTGTATGTCTGGTAGGCCTATACCTCCCTGCATCTTTGGTGAAGTAAGTCTGACATGACTCAGTCTAGGTCTTTTGGCACCCCAGATAAACGTTGAGCAAAGTTTCCGAAAGGAAGCAAATAATGATCGGGGGAGTGAGATAGGTATAGTTTGGAGTAAGTAAAGGATTCGTGGTAGAATATTCATTTTTATGATAGCTGCTCTGCCAAACCAAGAGAATAGACCTTTGGACCACTTCTGAAGATCGTCAGATATTGTTTGTAGTAGTGGTTGGAAGTTGAGAGAATATAGGTTAGCTAGGGATTTTGGGAGTTGTATTCCTAAGTAGGGTATGCTGGGGGGATTCCATTTGAAGGGGAAATTCACTTGGCATTGGGAGCATTGTTTTTCAGTCAGGGAAATGTTTAGTGCAAGGGATTTATTAAAGTTAATTTTTAGGTTGGATATTGCATGGAATTGATCAAGGAGTTTGAGTAAATTAGGTATAGACGTTAGGGGCTCCGTCAGAAATAGAAGGACGTCGTCCGCAAATGCAGCGACCTTAAACGTTCTCCCTCTAACATCCACACCTTTAATATCTGGGTGTGCTCTGATTTGTCTTAATAGCGGTTCGAGAGTGAGGATAAATATGATCGGCGATAGTGGGCACCCTTGACGGGTGCCATTGGTGATCTTGAAGGCATTCGGGAGGGGGCCATTGACTTTCACCCTCGCCGTTGGACCTGAGTACAACGTATTGATAAAGTTAAGCATTCTATGTGGTAGTCCAATGGCTTTCAACGTAGCTGACATATAATCCCAGGCCACCCTGTCGAATGCCTTCTCTGCGTCTAAGGAAAGAAAGAAGCCCTTTTGGTTTTGGGATGAAAGCCAATGGTGAATATTGAGCGCTTTGAGAGTATTATCCCTCGCCTCCCTGCCAGGTATGAAGCCCACCTGGTCAGGGTGGACGAGGTCGGGGAGTAGGGGCAGGAGTCTGTTCGATAAAATTTTAGCGTACCATTTAAGGTCAACATTTAGGAGGGAAATAGGCCTATAATTGGTTACCTGTGTGACGTCCTTATTTGGTTTTGGGATTACGGCTATATGGGCAATTAGCATGTCGCGCGGGGGAGAGCCGGGCGATGCACACATGTTAAAAGAGGATAGAAAGTGGGGCATCAAAATGTGTTCATAAGCTTTATAATAACCGACTGTCAAGCCATCTGGGCCCGGACTCTTGCCTGTGTGCATGGAGGCAAGTGCCTGAGCGGCTTCTTCCGGGGATAGCGGAGCGTCCAGTGCTTGGTATGCAGATAAGGAGATTGGGGTCGGGCAGTGTGCATTTAAAAATTCGGATATCAGTTTTTCCCGCTGCTGGCTAGGGTTATTGTGTGCCGTGTTTGTTGTGGGTAAATTATATAAGTTTGAATAGTATGTAACAAATTGATCTGCAATGTCTGGAGTGGAAGTCAGTTTTTTACCTGATGCTGTGAATGGTCTGCATTGCTTTCTTAGAATGGAGTGCCCTTGCTAATAATTTCCCAGACTTATTTCCATATTCATAAAATGTTTTCCGAGAGAGTATGTATTTGCATCTAGTCTGTTTTCCTAATAATTCAAGCATTTCTTTTCTCGCTTGAGTGAGGGCAGTGAGAAGTGCAGTGGTGTTTTTAAGGTTGTGTGCACGTTCTAAGCTTCTGATTTTGGAAGCTAAATCATTGAAATGGGCTTTATGTTCTTACCTTTTTCTAGCAGCTGCTCCTATGAGAACTCCCCGTACTACGCACTTGTGAGCTTCCCAGTTAATGAGTGGAGAGGTTTCCTCAACTTTGTTATCAAGAAAGTAATGTTTTAGAACTTGTTCCACTTCGGATACTATATTCGGGTCGGTCAAAAGGGAAGGATCAAGTCTCCATGAATGTGTGCGTGGGCTTAATGAAGGGGTAGAAATCATGAGTGAGACAGGGTTGTGGTCTGATAGGAACATAGGGTCGATGGATGCTTGTGTGAGAGAGGGTAGGGCCTCTTGGGAGATAAAGAGGAAATCGATTCTGGAATGTTTTCCGTGTGGTGCCGAATAGAAAGTGAAGTCTTTCATGTCTGGGAATAGAGTTCGCCAAGCGTCATGTAGAAGCAATGATTGTAGTTGAGTTTTGATCGATCGCAGGGCAGCATAAGTGAGGGATGAAGCCTCGTTAGAGGTATCGAGGATGGGATTCAGAGGAACATTGAAGTCCCCTCCTAAAATGAGCGTGCCTTCTTGGAATGGAGTCAATTTAGAAGTGACATCTTTGAAGAACTGTACCTGGTGTGTATTGGGTGCATAAATATTTGCTAGGGTGATGGTTTTGTTCCTGAGGGAGCCTTTTAGGAATAGAAACCTGCCATCGTCATCTACCAGAGTATCGGTAATCTGAAGGGGGCAATGACGTGATAGTAAAATAGAAACACCTTTTGTTTTAGCCGAGGCAGTGGTGGAGTGGTAGGCTATAGGATAATAGTTGCTTCGGTATATTCGATGTGCGGAAATGGGTCTCTTGTAAGAATAAAATGTCAGTTTTGTTTTTTTGCATGGTTAATAAAAGTTTCGATCTTTTTTCTGGAATATTTAAGCCCTTAGTGTTCAACAATGTTATTTTGAGATGCTCAAGGTTGGTTACTTTCTCCGTGGAGGGCATGACTGTATAGTAAAAAAATTAGCACAAGTATGTTCTGAGGGTGGAATATGTAAGCAGGAGGTAGGGAGGGAACGAGGGAGTTGATAAGGAAGCAAAGTTTTTATGAGGTGGGAAATGGGTATTCCGGCCACAGGTAATAACCCGCTCACCTGTGTATGTAAATGATGGGGAGAGGGTGCCGGATGAGGTTAGAGGCCTGTAAGCTACGTCCTACATACAAAACACAGGAGAATCTTACAAACCACTGAGTGGGAGGAGGTTGTCGGTCGTCAAGGGTTTGAAGGGTTACGTCCTACACACCAACAGCTCCTTACGGAAAGTGAGGAGAGAGTCATGGATATTAAAGCAGAGAAAATACTTGTCCTAAAATATTGGGTAAGTGCACCCTTGTATGTGGCATAATGAGAGGGAACATCGTATGCACGAACGGGAACACATTCCTTTCCGATGTGGTATAACTATGAGAAAGGAGATCAAGTGAATCGTCATTGTCGGTGAGACAGCATGTTTACTTGAGAACACATAAACAATAAAAGATAAACCTAGGAACATTAAGCAAAAGGGTCGAACATTTAAGCTGGGGCATACATTGTAAAATGTGCCTGTGTTGGCAGAGCTTAGAGGGCAGTGGGGTGGCGGAGCCGGCGCATCGTCCAAGATGGAGAGGCTCGTAACAGGGGGGAAACGAGTACGAATGAAAACCGCACAAGCTTAAGGGACGTGCCCCCCTGGTGATAATATCACCTAAGTCAGACCTTAGGTTTGAAAGAAAAAGGTCTCGACCGAGGCGCCAGACCGCCCCCCCCTCGCCCCTAGTGCACATTATAATATCTAAGACAACAGTGCTAACTAACAGAACGACCCATCATTGAAAAAAACAGAATAAAACAAAATTATCCAGTAACCGGGAACCTGCTCATGAGGTTGTATAATACTAATAACCTTGAGAAGCGTGTGCCTTCGCAACGTAGCATAAACTTTTGAAGGAGGAGGTTCAGTAGAAATATCTGAATGTTAAACATCTTGGCGTATCAATGAAGGGTCCCTGCGTGAAGAAAAAGAGTACTCGTCCCACTACGAAAATAATGCATTCGAATTAGTAGGCACAGATCTACTAGAGTAGAAGGAGGGTATGGTGGCCAAGAAACATAAAAAGGGGAGAAGTCAGTTTGATGAGAGGGAGGTAATGCTCACAGTAATTAATCTGAAGTTGGGATATACAGGGAGGGACTCAGTTAATCCAATAGGCAGTGGAAGGTCTAGAGTACTGTGAGTTGTGAGACATACCTGGAGCAGGCCCATAGAAGGCATGGGAGATCATACAGTGGGATATAGAAGGGGTCCGGTGTAGAGGAGTTGAAGTTGACCGCTGCTTTAGGCATCATCAGTGGTCGAATTTTCCGATGCAATGAGAATGAGGCGGGTGTATCGCAGATCTGTGATCGTGCTGTGAGCCGGGTATCCAATGCATAGGTTGGGTAGTTAAGACGAGAAAGGACAGCCCGGTCGTGTGGACGATATGTCCTCTTCAACGGTCATGGCGAGCTCTGCGGGAGTTTGGTGCAGCCGTGGGGCTGCGCAACTGCTGTTGAGGATAGGACTCCGGATGGAGGGATGGGGAGCGTTGTCTCCTAAATGGTGAAGGCAAAGTTTCCATCTGGTCTTCTATTCTCTGGCCCGAACGGGATGAAAAGCCATTGAATTCCGCATACCAATCGGGAAGAGATACCAACGGAATATCCAGTGTGCGGCAGAATGCTGTCAGCTCTTCTGGGACTCTTAAAATGGCCGACCGGCCTTGGTGAGAGGCTGTGAGCCCGAACGGAAAGCGCCATTGATAAGGGGTTCCGTAGTTTTTCAATACCTCCAATAGGGGGCGTAGATCTCTTCTATTATGAAGCGTTATGGCCGAAAGGTCCTGGTAGATTGAAATGGGGTGACCCTCGTATTCCAGGTGTTTTTTGAGTCTGGCTTGCTTAAATATCTGCTCTTTGATCTGAAAATCACAAAGGCAGCAGACGACATCCCTGGGTGGATCTGTATCGCGTCCGCGGGGTCTGAGAGCACGATGAATGCGTTCCATTGCTATGGTGGACGGACCGGAGGAGTTGATTAAAGAGTGTTGTAATCACAGGGAGTAGGTGTTCATTGTCAACACTTTCGGGGAGTCCTCTCACCCGGAGGTTGTGTCTCTGTCCCCTGTTGTCCAAGTCCTCGACGTGTCTCTGGACGTCTCTGAGTTGAGCTGTGTGAGTATCGATGGAGCGGTGTATCGTGGAGATCGTTGCTTGATGGATGGCGGTTTTTTTCTCTACCTCAAGCACTCTCCCCGCTATGGCCTGTATTTCATGCCTGAGGTCTGTGATGGCTGCGAAGAGGGTATCCTTAATGTCAGCCACCACCGTGCGTAGGTCCAGCAGGCTTGGCGATTGCAAGGCCGCTGGTGAAGTTGTAGTAGCAGCGGGAGGTGCAGAAGTGGGAGTTAGTATTATCCCGTTTTGTGAGGGAGCTGAGGTGGACGTCGCCATATTTGATCTCTTAGCTCTGAACAGGTCCGAGATATTCTGTGTTCCTCGGCTGTTTTTTTCCCTCGGAGATCTCGATCTGGAGGTAGAAGAGCCCCTGGATGCTGTACCCATCATCTGAGGGAGCAATAAAAGCAGTTATTGTCTCTCGTATGGCTGATTGTAAGCTGCGGTGTGAAGCAGCTCAGGAGTTATGCTGCCATCTTCACTCGCGGCAAGCCACGCCCCTATTTTCAAATATTTTATTATTTTGTGAACACAAAAGTACAAAGCAATATAAGATACAGTAATGTACAGAGTGAACTTGGTAAGTGAAAAGGGGTACAGAGATATACAAATCGTGCCATGAGGCCAAGAATAACTTAGTACATCAAGAAGGTAGCACATAAATGAGGCAAGAGTGGATTTAGAAGTAGACTGCTTGAGTAGGTAGATCGGAGAATACCATGTCATAAGTGCTAGCTATCAGACCGTACTAGTGATAGGGGTGAAGGGGAACACGGAGGTGGTACAGCCATGGGGGAAACAACCCTCCCCACCCACCCCCTATTCTGCACGGCAGAGCAAACGACAGGAGACCTCCCCAGCCGCCCCTAAAGTGATCTTGCTCCAACCGAGGGCTCCCCCCATCCTCCCTCTCCGGCGAGCTTCCCAAGCTCCACCCTAATATGAGAGGAAAAATAGATGGGATCCCCAGCGTCCCCCAAGCCAGAGAGACGGAGGGTTATCCCGCTTAAGTATCTCCACTTAAACGCAGTAGTGCTAAACATGTGAATGCCTTAGTAACAAAAAACAAATAACAACGGAGGTGGGAGACAGGGGGATATACCCCTCCCCCCCCCACAAGGGTGTGGCACTAACAATACTAAAACCTAGTCGGTTTAAACCAAAAAGTAGCGAGAATAGGTGAAAGATAGAGAAATCAGAAAAGAAGAGAAAGTGGGGGAAAGTAAGATAAAGAAAGAGAAAGATAAGAAATAGGAGAGCGTGTGGGACACCCAGTAGCACAATCAGCTAGAGAACGTATGACCCGGGTATAATGGGATGTGCCAATATTTGGCCCAGGGTTCCCATATAAGTTCAAACCTACGCTTCTTGTCCTGCATAATACTGACTATTTTCTCTTGTGCCATGATCCAGGAAATTTTATGTTTTACCGCAGAGAACGGGACCGTCATTTTTTTCCAGTGAGCTGCTATTGTAATTTTCGTGCCTAAGAGGATGAAAAAGATCAGTGTTTGAGAATGTTTAGATATACCTTCAATTTTGAGGTTAACCACTTCAGCCCCGGACCAATTAACAGCCTAAGGACCAGAGGTCTTTTTACAATTTCGCACTGCATTGCTTTAACTGGTAATTGCGCGGTCATGCAACGTTGTACCCAAACGAAATTTGCGTCCTTTTCTTCCCACAAATAGAGCTTTCTTTTGATGGTATTTGATTGCCTCTGCGATTTTTATTTTTTGCGATATAAATGGAAAAAGACCGAAAATTTGGAGAAAAAATTATATTTTCTACTTTTTGTTATAATAAAAATCGAATAAACTCAATTTTAGTCATACATTTAGGGCAAAATTTATTCAGCCACATGTCTTTAGTAAAAAAAATGTCAATAACCGTATATTTATTGGTTTGCGCAAAAGTTATAGCGTCTACAAACTAGAGTACATTTTCTGGAATTTACACAGCTTTTAATTTATGACTGCCTATCTTATTTCTTGAGGTGCTAAAATGGCAGGGCAGTACAACCCCCCCCCCCCCCCAAATGACCCCATTTTGGAAAGTAGACATCCCAAGGAAGTTGTGGAGAGGCATATTGAGCCCATTGAATATTTTTTTTTTTTGTCCCAAGTGATTGAATAATGACACAAAAAAAAAGTTTACAAAAAGTTGTCACTAAATTATATATTGCTCACACATGCCATAGTTATATGTGGAATTGCACCCCAAAATATATTCTGCTGCTTCTCCTGAGTACGGGGATACCACATATGTGGGACTTTTTGGGAGTCTAGCCGCGTACGGCACCCCGAAAACCAATCACTGCCTTCAGGATTTCTAAGGGTGCAAATTTTTGATTTCACTCCTCACTACCTATCACAGTTTCGAAGGCCATAAAATGCCAAAATAGCACAAAACCCCCCCAAATGACCCCATTTTGGAAAGTAGACACCCCAAGCTATTTACTGAGAGGCATGTTGAGTCCATGAAATATTTTATATTTTGCCACAAGTTGCAGGAATTTTACTTTTTTTTTTTATTTGCACAAAGTTGTCACTAAATGATATATTGCTCACACATGACTTTTTGGGAGCCTAGCCACGTAAGGGACCCCGAAAACCAAGCACTGCCTTCCGGATTTAAATATAAAATTCTGCCAAAAAAACTGTTAGCGATGGCAGGGATCAGGCCTGACTCTGCGATCGCTGTAGTTATGTGTTTAGTGTTTTGTAAGTGACAGTGATCGATCGATACTGCACTTGGGTGGGTTGGGCAGAGGGGCAAAACGCAGATGCCAGCAGGTATCTGGGCTGATCCCGCTAACAATGCATTTTTTTGGAACCCTAAACTGCTGGGGATGCTAGTATAGATCTGATCAGATCAGATACTGATCTGTTCAGATACTATACCACTACGGGAGGTTTATGCTTTGCGTGTGGGTGTTAGCGGTACTGGCACTAACCTAGCACTGCCTGGGGCGACGCAGACCCTGACCCTAAAACCTAATTGATATCACCCGCCGGGTGATCAGGGGGTTAAACCTTTATTGGGTAATAAATGGTGGGTGCCCTGATGCTATAAAAAGCAAACTAACCAGAGTCACCCGTAACACTTATACGGTGATCAGTGGTGAAAGGGTTAACTAGGGGCAATCAGGGGGTTCAAATTTTTATTAGGTAGTATATGGGGGTCCGTGGCGCTATATAAAAACCTGACGGGGAACCTAAATAACTAACTGGCTAACCAGGGTCACCAGTGACACTTATACTGTGATCGCTGGTGAAAGGGTTAACTAGGGGCAATCAGGGGGTTAAAACCATTATTGGGTAGTATATTGGGGGTACCTAGCGCTATAAAAGCCTGGCGGTGAACCTAAAAAAATAACTAGCTACCTAGCGACACTAATGCAGCGATAAGAAAAATGATCGCTTAGTGACATTGGCAAAAGGGGGTGAAAGGGTTAACTAGGGGCAATCAGGGGGTTAAAACCATTATTGGGTAGTATATCGGGGTACCTAGCGCTATAAAAACCTGGCGGTGAACCTAAAAAAATAACTAGCTACCTAGCGACACTAATGTAGCGATCAGAAAAATGATCGCTTAGTGACACTGGCAAAAGGGGGTGAAAGGGTTAACTCTAGGGGCAATCAGGGGGTTAAACCTTTATTGGGGGGTGGTAGGGGGCTACCCTGGACCTAACACTAACTGCCCTGACAGTTTTTACTATTACAACTGACACTGAATGCAGTGATCAGTAAATAAATGATCACTGCAATCAGTGACACTGTGACTTGGGGGGGGAGAAATCGGGGGGCGATCGGGGAGGGAGCGGGGGGGGGGGGTTGTGTGCCTGTGTGTGCCTACATGTCAGTGTAGTGTTGGTGTACACTTACTTTCTGTCTTCTCCTCGTAGTCCGGTCAAAAAGACCGCCCGAGGAGAATGACATCACTTCTTCCCTGCCTGTGTATACATTACACAGTGGGAGGAAGCTTCTCATTCGCCAGGAGCGATCGAGAGGGGATGGCCAGAAACCAATGGCCATCCCCTCATCCCGGATTGCTCCTAAAGCGAAACGGACCCCCGTATCCAGTGGGAGGGGGTCCGATCGGACCCCCCACCCGCTGGAAGGCAAGCACGTACATGTACGTGCTTGTGCCTGCCGGTGCCATTGTAATGACATACATTGGCAATACGCCGGTCCTTAAGTGGTTAAGTAGCGCAATGTCCGGCGTCTGAGGGATCTGGGCATATGTAAGTTTGCGTAGTAAAGCAAAGACCTTGTCTCAGAGACCCCTCAAACGTGGGCATGACCACCATATGTGGAGTAGGGTACCAATATGATTGCACTGTCGAAAGCACATCGGGGATGCATCAGGATAGATTTTTGCGATAAGATAGGGAACTCTATACCATCGGAGAATGATTTTGAGACTAGCTTCAATCAGAGACACATTCATTATGCCCCTATAGGACCTTTGGAGACAGGAAAACCATTTGTCACTCTCCCATTGTAGGTCTAGGTCCTTCTCCCATGCCTGGGTATAAGGCGGTTTAGACAATGTCGAGGCCAAGGAGGAATAGATGATGGATATCCCTCCCCTCTGTCTTTGCAATTTTTTATGTTACACGATATTTGCGCAGCAATTTTTCAAACTTTTTTTTGTAAAGAAGAAGAAGTTTCATTCATAAAAAAACACTAAAGTTAGGACGATTTTTTGTTGTGTACTAAGCGATGCTTTACATTTTTTACAGGTTACATGTTTAGAGTTACAGAGGAGGTCTAGTGCTAGAATTATTGCTCTCGCTCTAACGATGGTGGCGTATGCAACCTGCGTGTATCTGGCTCTGATACTAACCAGTGCCTACCCAGGGACTGACTAGTATCTCTCCCCAGCCTGTCCCCACACACCCTCTCACCTGCTGACCTGTGAATGGGGCGATCACTCCCGCAGTGTTATTGTGTTCTGCCAGTCAATACAATGATTAGTGTTGCTAACTATAGCTGGCAGCACTGATTGTTTTGAGGAAAACCTGACAGGCTGGTTGTACTCAAGTCAGTTAATAGGTTGACTTGTGTAAAACCAGCTATCCCATTCATAGATCGACTATGGCTGGTCTCTGCTTAATTGGTGTAATGTCAATCCATGTCTGCCCCGCTTAACCACTAAGCAGTCCCTAAACATCCTTGTACAAACCTTTACATTTTTCCTTCCCAGATTACTTCACCCTCCTCTTCTATACATAGTGCCCACTGTCATACTCTCCACACTTCTCTCCTATACATAGTGCCCACTGTCATACTCTCCACACTCCTCTCCTGTACATACTACTCACTGTCATACCCTCCACACTCCTCCTATACATAGTGCCCACTGTCATACCTCCAACATGTCTCTCCTATACATAGTACCCACTGTCATATCCTCCACACTCCTCTCCTGTACATACTACTCACTGTCATACCCTCCATACTTCTCTCCTATACATAGTGCCCATTGTCATACCTCCAACACTTCTCTCCTATACATAGTGCCCACTGTAATACCCTCCACACTCCTCTCTTGTACATACTACTCACTGTCATACCCTCCTTACTCTTCTCCTATACATAGTGCCCACCATCATACCCTCCCTCCACACTCCTCTCCTGTAATTACTGCTTAGCGTTCTACTCTCCACACTTCTCTCCTGTACGTATTGCTCACTGTCATACCCTCCACACTCCTGTACATATTGCTCACTGTCATACCCTCCACACTCTTCTCTTATACATAGTGCCCAATGTCATACCCTATACACTCCTCTGCTGTGCATACTGCCCACTGTCATACCCTTCACACTCCTCTCCTGTACATAGTGCCTTCTGCCATACCCTCTGCACAGGGGCGGATCCAGGGGGGGGCAACGGGTCAATTGCCCCCTCCGAGAATACCGCCAGCTGATGACAGCAAGGCTGGTTCCGCGGGTCCAATCGCGGCCGGTTCCGCGGGTACCCGCGGGCCGGTTCCGCGGGTCCAATCGCAGCCGGTTCCGTGGGTCCAATCGCGGCCGGTTCCGTGGGTCCAATCGCGGCCGGTTCCGTGGGTCCAATCGCGGCCGGTTCCGCGGGTACCCGCGCTGAGTGGACGGGTGAGGGGGAGGCAGCTGGGCGGCTTAGGAGGGCTGCTGGCCAATCAGGAAGCCAGCAAGCAGGGGAGCAGGGAGATGACATCATCTCTCACTGCCCTGCATCCCTCCAGTTCCGCCCTCACTGTGTAGGAAGCTGTGTGCAGCAGAGAGATTGCATCATCTCTCTGCTGCCTATCTTCACTCTGGGACCCAACAAAAGAACACCTTAGCAGAAAAGTGACACAGTAGGTGACAATCCGCAATGTGTGGCAGGCTACGTGGCAAGTGGCAATCCGCAATGTGTGGCAGACTACGTGGCAAGTGGCAATCCACAATGTGTGGCAGGTGACATGGCAAGTGACAATCCGCAATGTGTGGCAGGTGATGTGGCAAGTGGCAATCCGCAATGTGTGGCAGGCAACGTGGCAAGTGACAATCCGCAATGTGTGGCAGGTGACGTGGCAAGTGACAATCCCCAATGTGTAGCAGGTGACGTGGCAAGTGGCAATCCGCAATGTGTGTCAGGCAACGTGGCAAGTGACAATCCGCAATGTGTGGCAGGTGACGTGGTAAGTGGCAATCCGCAATGTGTGGCAGGCTACGTGGCAATCCACATCTGGTGGCAGGAGACGTGGCAAGTGACAATCCGCAATGTGTGGCAGGTGATGTGGCAAGTGGCAATCCGCAATGTGTGGCAGGCAACGTGGCAAGTGACAATCCGCAATGTGTGGCAGGTGACATGGCAAGTGACAATCCCCAATGTGTGGCAGGTGACGTGGCAAGTGGCAATCCGCAATGTGTGTCAGGCAACGTGGCAAGTGACAATCCGCTATGTGTGGCAGGTGACGTGGCAAGTGGCAATCCGCAATGTGTGGCAGGCTACGTGGCAATCCACATCTGGTGGCAGGCGACGTGGCAAGTGACAATCCGCAATGTGTGGCAGGTGACGTGGCAAGTGACAATCCGCAATGTGTGGCAGGCTACGTTGCAAGTGGCAATCCGCAATGTGTGGCAGGCTACGTGGCAAGTGACAATCCGCAATGTGTGGCAGGTGACGTGGCAAGTAACAATCCGCATTTGGTGACAAGTGACGCGGCAAGTGACAATCCACATTTGGTGGCAGGCGACATGGCAAGTGACATCCTCAGGGCTCCCACTGATTCTGCATTATGGTGAGTTGAACCATTTAATTTTATATTACAATGTATTAATAGAAATAATGCGCTTCAATCATCCTGACACCATAACAACCATGGTGCCGTAATGATTGAAGCGCAAATACCAGCCATTTCCCATATAAATTGCCCCCAAAAAAACATATTTTATAGCAGTGCCCCTCCCGAGATTAGACTCTGGATCCGCCCCTGCCTCTGCACTCCTCATGTACATAGTGCCCACTCTTAGACCCTCCACATTCCTCTCCCTCACCTGCGCATACTTCCCACTTTTATACCATCCATACTCCTCCCCAATGCCTCTTACCCACAAAAACTGTTCTTTAAAATTATACTGAATATCCTCAATGTTACCAGCTCTAGAATGGGCACTTTTGTCAGTTCAACTAAAATAAATCTCACAGTCCTCATATTTGTTCTGCCCCATTATTAGTACTTATTTAATGTTGTAATTACTATTGTTATGTATAGAGGAACACGGGGGATGTCAGCTACTCTAAATATAGCACTTGTAAAAAAAGCGTCCCTGAAAATATTTTTAAAATGTTGACAACTATGCACTTAGGCACTGCCGAAGGGCCACAGGGTCAGTAGGGGGCCCCATGAGAGGCTCCTGTGATATTAAAGCGGTAGTAAACTTTTCTAACATTACTACTTTTTAGAGGCCCTGGGGTAGGTTATGCCATAATGTACAAGTATGCCCAGCATATTAGCACATTAGGGTACACTTACCTGTCAGACTGTGCCCTCCTGTACTGTGCTGTGATCAGTCCGGCGGGGCCCGGGCACTTCCATCTTCACCCGGACTTCCTTCTCAGAATGCAGCATTTCTCGAAGCAAGGTCTGTAAGTGCTCCATTCTGACAGCCCTCTGTGACGGCGGTAACATTTCCGCCATTTTGTGTTTGTACCGGGTCTAAGTACGTTGCCACCCAGTACTGGTCCTTGACCCTTATGCTTTTTATACGAGGGTCCCTGTTAAAACACTGGAGCATGAAGGCCCCCATTTGCACTAAACTGGAAGCGGTGTGGTGGCCTGGCGCCTGCTCATCATCCAGGATAATGTCGTCCTCTTCATTCTCCTCTCCCCATCCATGCACAACAGGGATCCCAGAAAGGTTTAAAGCCTGCTCTTCTTGCTCCTCCTCATCAGCCCCGACACCATCCTCCTCTGACTCCTCTTCAGACTCCTGTTGTTGACTTGTCTCAGATAGAGTAGCCCCCCCCCCCCCCTGGGAATTCATCCAGCATTGCGACTTCCTCATCTTCCTGCTCCTGCTCCTCCACGGCTTGATCAATGACACGACGCAATGCACGCTCCATAAAGAAGGCATGTCTGCGACTGACCAGTTTGGTGATCTCCTCAAATGGCTGCAGAAGTCTGCATGTGTCGTGCATGAGCAGCCACTGGTGTGGTGAAAAAACCCCCAGCTCCCCAGAACCTGTTCTGCCGCAGAGTTCATACAGGTAGACGTTAACTGCACATTTCTGCTGGAGCAGCCTATCAAGCATATAGAAGGTTGAGTTCCATCATGTCGGGCAATCGCAAATAAGACGTCTGACCGGCAGATTGTGTCGCCGCTGAATGTCAGCAAGGCGAGCCATGGCCGTGTAAGATCTTCTGAAATGGGCCGAGATTTTCCTTGCCTGCCGCAAGATGTCCTGGACCCCAGGGTATTTGACAACGAACCGCTGCACGACCAAGTTTAAGACGTGTGCCATGCATGGCACGTGCGTGATTTTGCCCTGTTTCAATGCGCTAAGCAGATCGGCACCGTTGTCACACACCACTTTACCAACTGTCAAATTGAGCGGTGTTACCCACTGATCTGCCTGTGAACGCAAAGCTGAAAGGAGTGCTGGGCCAGTGTGGTTCTTGGCTTCCACGCACAACAGACACAGTACGGCATGGCAACGTCTCACCTGGCATGTCGAATAGGTTCTGGGGAGCTTCGGCGGCGCAGCGGAAGAGACGCTAGCAGCGGAAAAGGAGGAGTCAGCTGAGGAGGAGAGAGAGGTGGATGGAGTAGGAGGAGGAGAAGAAGAGCCAGGCCTGCATGCAATCCGTGGCGGTAAAACCAAATCTACACGGGTGCCACGGGTTACATGCTTGACGGCCGTCAGAAGGTTCACCCAGTGGGCAGTAAAAGTGATATACGGGAGCATATAAAACACAGGAAAAGGGTAATATTTTCACAGTTACTGATGATAAATTAAAAGCGATGAGTAAACACGGGGTAATTGTATGTATAGATGTAAAGTTTAGATTTCGCTTTCACAAGGGAAGATTGAGAAGGGTTGACACTATGAAGTATAAACAATTGTATAAATTTATTAGAGTACTTATTGAGTGGGGTCTTACTTTCTTTTTTACACCTCCTTCTTGTATCCTCTTCCTCGTTATGAACTATAGGGGGAGATGTAGGGATTATCTCTGCTCAACATTAGGGAATTTTAATTTTAATGTTGAGTTTCAAGGTTTTTTGCTCTTCTTTTTTCCTTCTCCGCACTTCCTAGAGTTATGCAGTCTAGAGTTTTGAATATTGGCTCTTGGAATGTCCGAGGGCTAGGAGCCTCTGTAAAAAGAGCAGTAGTGTTTGACACCCTGGAAAGGTGTGATGTAGGATTGATCTGCCTACAGGAGACACACCTAACTGAAGAAACCAAATTAAAAAGTCAGAGTAGGAAATTCCAAGTTCAGTACCACTCAGTCCACACCTCCTATTCGAGGGGGGGTGGCCGTGTTGGTAAGGAGAGAGGTGGCGTTCTCCTGTCGGCAGATCAATATAGATAAAGAAGGGCGGTTTATTTTTTTACATTGTGTAATTGAAAATCAGGAGTATGTTCTTGCAAATATTTATGTTCCTCCTCCATTTAAACTGGAAGTTCTATATTGTTTGATGGAATTTATAGTGGATAAATCAGGGATTTCAGTTATAGCAATCGGAGATTTTAATGAGGTTATTAATAAAAGCCAGGATAGGTTTCCACCAGGAATATATATGCAGACAGAAGCTGAGACCCGGTTGTCTCGATTTTTGCTGGAGGGGGGCTTGTTTGATATATGGAGAATGCGTAACCCGGATCAGTTGCAATACTCATGTTTTTCAAGCTCATACTCCTCACTCTCAAGAATAGACTTAGTCCTTGGGAATGAGGAGGCAAGCCGAATAGTAAAGGAAATAGTTTATCAACCTAGATGGGTGTCAGATCACTCGTTAGTGACAGTATCGGTAAATTTAGGGGGTATAAAACCCCCAAGTGTATGGAATATGAATCCAGTATGGTTTGAGTTAATAGGGGACCCCGATAAGGTGCTACTTAAAGTAGTAGAGTTTATGGAGTTTAATAATGAGTCTGCAGAAATAGGAGTAATATGGGACGCATTGAAGTCCTACCTCAGGGGGATTCTTATTCAACAGGTAGCGAATGTTAAGAAAACATCTAATGAATGGGAGAATAGGGTTAAAAGGGATTTAGTAATCGCAGAGAGAGCATATATAGAAAACCCCACCCCAGAGAAACAAAAAAAATGGATAGAGAAACAACGGGAACACCAGGTAGTGATCACCAGGAAAATAGAGAATAAAAGATTGTTCCAGAAACAAGTGGAGTATGGGGAAGGGGAAAAAGTTGGAAAGATGTTGGCACAGATTGTAAGAAGTAACTCCTCGCCATCCACCGTCCCAGTGATTAGGACTGAGAAGGGTGAAATCACAGCACAGAGATCAGTGATTATAGAATCCTTCAGGGGATTTTATGCTAAACTGTATACCTCACAGGGGACGGGAGAGGGCGAGGATATGGATAGGTTCTTTGCGAGTATCAAAATACCGTCCCTAACGAAGGAGGAGAGTGAGATAATGGAAGCCCCATTAACAATTGAGGAAATTCAATGCGCAGTGTCAGAAATGGCCAATAAGAAATCCCCAGGACCAGATGGTCTTCCTGTGGAAACCTATAAATATTACGGTAGAATATTGCTTCCAGAGCTCCTTAAAGTATTTAACTGGGCGAAAAAGGAGGGGAGATTGCCTACCTCAATGACTGAAGCAACAATAATAGTCTTGCACAAGGAGGGGAAAGATCCATTGGAAACTCAGTCTTACCGACCCATTTCCCTTCTATGTGCGGACGCTAAAATATTAGCCAAAGTATTAGCCATCAGATTGAATAAAATTATATCCAGGTTGATACATCCCGACCAAACAGGTTTTATCCCAGGCAGATCTACAACTACGAACATAAGAAGATTATACCTTAACATGCAGGTACCAACTGAAAACGAAGGTAATAAGGCAATAATGGCTTTGGATGTAATCAAGGCCTTCGATAGTTTAGAATGGAGCTACATCTGGCGGGTACTGGGGGAATTTGGGTTTGGCCCTAATTTTATTGCATGGGTAAAAACCCTGTATAACGGCCCCAGTGCCAGAATTAGGGTTAATAATGAATATTCAGATAGGATCGTATTAGAGAGGGGGGACAAGACAGGGGTGCCCTTTGTCACCCCTGATCTTCGCCCTGGCAATAGAACCACTAGCTATTGCAATTAGATCTAATATGAATATGGTTGGTTTTCAAAGGAGGATGAGGGAAGAGAGGATAGCGCTATATGCGGACGATATTCTCCTCTTTCTGGGGGACACAGAGCAGTCCCTCAGACAAGGGATGAAACTTATTACAGATTTCGGGAGGTTTTCAGGCCTGGATATAAACTGGGAAAAATCAGCTCTAATGTTATTGGATAAAAGTAGGGCTCAAAGCCCAGTTATAGGTGTGCAGCTGGAAGTAGTGGAGCGCATGAAATATCTGGGGATACACATACAAAGAGATCCTAATAAATATATAAGTGACAATATGGCTCCATTAATAGCTAAATTTAAAAATAAAATCGAAATTTGGAAAAGACTCCCATTATCCACTGCAGGGAGATGTAATTTGATTAAAATGGTATGGATGCCCCAGTTATTGTATGTGTTACACAACTCCCCGATATGGGTAGATATAATGTGGTTCAGGAAAATGGAGGTAGTATTTCGAGAACTTATATGGAGAGGGGGAGTATCTAGGATTGCTTTACAAACTTTGCAATCACCAACAAGAAAAGGAGGAATGGCAGTTCCACACCCAAGGAGCTACTTTTTAGCTGCTCAACTACAACACTTGGGAATGAGCGAGGAGATAGGTGGTGGAAATAACAGGGCCCTAATGTTAATAGAGACACCCCATAAGAATATGGTAGAAGCTCTGGAGGCAAATTCATTTCCCAAAAAAAAAAATTCCTACAATAAAATTAGTAGTAAAAGTGTGGAAGGCAGTTAAGGCGATTAAAGGTCTGGGAGGCTTAACTCAATATACCCCTCTGTGGGATAATCGGAACCTGCAGGAAATGGAAGAAATAGGAGGATATAAAGAATGGGAAGTAAAGGGGATAAATAAGCTGGCCCAGTTATATACAGGGAAAATATTAAAGACATTTAGTGCTTTAAGATCAGAGTTTGACATATCAAAACAATCATTTTATAAATACCTTCAAATTAGACACGCTTTAGAGAAACAATTCAATAGGCAAGGCCCAGTGTGGAATAACTCCCCTATTTTTGGCAGATTAAATGCTCCAGTAAGGACAAAAGGATTTATAGCGGATGTATATCCAGCTATATGCGAAGGAAGTATAGGGAGTCCAGAAAGGTTTAAATGCAGAAGGAAATGGGAGGAGGAATTTGGAATCCTTACAGATGTACAGTGGATGAGAATACTGGAGGATGGATATTCAATTTCAGTCTCGCCTGCCCAGAAGATGTCACATTTAATGCTGCTACATAGAGCCTATTATACACCAAAAAGACTGTTTAGCTTTGGATGCAGAGCAGATGATAAATGCCCTAGATGCCAAGAGTCTGGAGACCTGCCACACATGTTCTGGCGATGCCCAAAATTGTTTCGCTACTGGTCAGAGATTGTTAACACTCTGAATGAAACATTTAGAGTGGCGATCAAGGGGGACCCCAGGATATGTGTGCTGGGCCTGGGAGAAGTAATAGGAAGTTCGCGATATATAAATAAAGCAATACTGAGGTGTTTGTTTCAGGCAAGAAAATTGTTAGCACAAAGGTGGCAAGCAAAAAATGCCCCTTCAGTAGCGGACTGGCAGCTAGTAATTATGGAAACAATATGGAAAGAGAGGGTGATATACTTAAGGAGAGGAAATTTTAAAGAATTTAAAAAGATGTGGAAACCCTGGTTGGATAGAATGGGCTACCCAGTGTGAGGCATGGGAGAGGAGGAGGATGAGTAGAGAGAGTGGAAGGAAAAAGGGGAAGGAAGAATACCTGGGTAGTGAGTGAAAAGGGGGGCCAGACAGAAGAATTATTGACACATTATGGATAGGAACGCTTCCTAAAGGCTTTATTCTGCTCTATAGAACTACTGTATTTGTTAGGGTGAAATAAGTGTAATACGTGTTATATAGAATGTTTCTCTTGCTTTTATTATGTAAAATAATGATGAAAATGAATAAAGATTATGAAATAAAAATAAAAAAAGCATGCTCTTCTTGCTCCTCCTCATCAGCCCCGACACCATCCTCCTCTGACTCCTCTTCAGACTCCTGTTGTTGACTTGTCTCAGATAGAGTAGCCCCCCCTGGGAATTCATCCAGCATTGCGACTTCCTCATCTTCCTGCTCCTGCTCCTCCACGGCTTGATCAATGACACGACGCAATGCACGCTCCATAAAGAAGGCATGTCTGCGACTGACCAGTTTGGTGATCTCCTCAAATGGCCGCAGAAGTCTGCATGTGTCGTGCATGAGCAGCCACTGGTGTGGTGAAAAACCCCCCAGCTCCCCAGAACCTGTTCTGCCGCAGAGTTCATACAGGTAGACGTTAACTGCGCGTTTCTGCTGGAGCAGCCTATCAAGCATATAGAAGGTTGAGTTCCATCACGTCGGGCAATCGCAAATAAGACGTCTGACCGGCAGATTGTGTTGCCGCTGAATGTCAGCAAGGCGAGCCATGGCCGTGTAAGATCTTCTGAAATGGGCCGAGATTTTCCTTGCCTGCCGCAAGATGTCCTGGACCCCAGGGTATTTGACAACGAACCGCTGCACGACCAAGTTTAAGACGTGTGCCATGCATGGCACGTGCGTGATTTTGCCCTGTTTCAATGCGCTAAGCAGATCGGCACCGTTGTCACACACCACTTTACCAAGTGTCAAATTGAGCAGTGTTAGCCACTGATCTGCCTGTGAACGCAAAGCTGAAAGGAGTGCTGGGCCAGTGTGGTTCTTGGCTTCCACGCACAACAGACACAGTACGGCATGGCAACGTCTCACCTGGCATGTCGAATAGGTTCTGGGGAGCTTCGGCGGCGCAGCGGAAGAGACGCAAGCAGCGGAAAAGGAGGAGTCAGCTGAGGAGGAGAGAGAGGTGGATGGAGTAGGAGGAGGAGAAGAAGAGCCAGGCTTGCATGCAATCCGTGGCGGTAAAACCAAATCTACACGGGTGCCACGGGTTACATGCTTGACGGCCGTCAGAAGGTTCACCCAGTGGGCAGTAAAAGTGATATACCTTCCCTGCCCATGTTTGCTAGACCACGTGTCTGTGGTCAGATGTATCTTGGCACCGACACTGTGTGCCAGAGATACATTCACTTGCCGCTGAACATGGCCATAGAGCTCTGGGATGCCCTTCTGTGAGAAATACTTCCTTCCTGGGACCTTCCATGTTCCAATGGCCACAAATTTTCGAAAGGCCTCCGAGTTCACCAGTTTATATGGCAGTAGTTGGTGGGCTATGAGTTCTGACAAGCCAGCCGTCAACCGTTGGGCAAGAGGGTTATCCAGCATCATAATTTTTTTACGCTCGAACATTTGGCCCACAGAAGCCTGCCTTTTTGCAGAAAAATGTGAGCTTGCCATGATGGAAGGTGGAGTGGAGGACAATTGTGAGGAGAGAGGAGAAGGAGAAGTAGAAGAGGAGGCTGGATGGTGAGAGCCTAGAGTGTGGCTTTGTGTGTTCCTTTGCTCCCACTGGGCTCGGTGAAGGCAGCTTATGTGACTTCTTAAGGCGGTCATCCCTAGGTGAGTGTTGGGCTTACCGCGACTTATGCGTTGACTGCAAAGATTGCAGATGGCAGCGCTATTGTCAGCAGCGGACAGGTTAAAAAAAGCCCACACTGCGGAGCCATGTGCCGGCGTCCTGGGAGCGCCAGATGTGACCGTACATGGTTGATGCCTCGCTCCTGATACATTAGCAGTCTGCTTTGTCCCTCCTGTGCAATTTAAGTTCTTCCTGCTTCTCCTCCCTATCTGCTGGTCCATATCTCCCTCTGAACTCCCCTCCTCTTCCTCTCTTGTGGGCACCCACGTGGCATCAGTAGACACGTCATCATTGACGTCACCTTCCCCACCGCTATAATTAGAGATCTCGGAGTAGGCAGCAACAGCGGGGACCAACCTCCTCCTTGGGCTGATCTGGGTACTGTCATCAGACTGATGAGTAGCGGTTGTTGCTACCTTCTCTTCCTGATCCAATGCCAAGAGTGGTTGCGCATCAGAAATGTCTTGATATGGATCGGAAAATAATTCCTGTGACTCAAGCGGAAGGTATATGGTGGTGGTGGTGTTTGTGGTAGTGTCTTTGGGAGTGCACATAGCAGAGAATGAAGAAGAGGGTGCAGATCAAGAGGATGAGGAGGGTGCAGAAGAGTAAGGCTGAGTGAGCCACTCAACCAAGTCTGGTGCGTCCTTTGACATAATCGCACGCACCTTCTGCAATTTGCCACTTTGGCTCAAGCCTGTTGCTCCTGCCCTACCCCTACCACCCCCGCGGAAGGGCCTGCCTTTTCCTCTGCCTGTCATTTTTTAAATGACCCTGTGACAAAAGTCTCTAGAGAAGTGCAATATGTATGTGGAAGAAGATATATAACACCCCGCTTCAATCTGTCGTTTTTGGGGGCCACTGGTCTATCACACCAGTTATAATACTTTTTTTTATTGCGTTTGTCGCTCTCTGTAGTATCGCAGAGTATTGCAGAACCGTTCAGTAGTCACAATGCTGCACAGTGGAAATGCACTATACTATGCTTTCTATATGTGCAAGTATTTTAATACGTGTATTACACACCTATATACTGCACACCAAATAGTACACCTATACCAGTCCTTACAAGGACCTTTGTGGACTAAGTAGCTAGTGATTTGCAGACTGTACCTCAGTCCCTACACTGATAAAGGATTGTTGCAGAATAGGGCAGCAATCTGCAGCAGTGCACCACAACCCTATATATTGTACACCTATACCAGTCCTTACAAGGACCTTTGTGGACCAAGTAGCTAGTGATTTGCAGACTGTACCTCAGTCCCTACACTGATAAAGGACTGCTGCAGAATAGGGCAGCAGTCAAGTATAATATTCTTTCTATATTTGGAAGAAAGGATATTATACGTGTACGACCCTATATACTGTACACCTATACCAGTCCTTAAAAGGACCTTTGTGGACCTAATAATAACAGCTAGTGATTAAACTGACTGTCCCTGCTGCACACAGCGTCCTGTCCCTCCCTGCACTGACAAATGACAGGCTGCTTCAATCACCAGCACAGCAGTGCACTCAACCATATATACTGTACTACACCTATACCATACCAGTCCTTAAAAGGACTTTTGTGGACCTAATAGCTAGCGATTTGTGTCACTACAGTCTCTCCCTGCTCCACATAGCAACCTCTTCCTACACTGAAATAAGACAGAATGTAAAATGGCCGCCAGATCAGGTCTATTTATAAGGTAGGGGGAATGTCCAATTGTCCAAGTGCTGAAATGTCTCAATTGGCTGTCCTGTACCCCATGATGGATGTGTCATCATGGGTCAAAGTTCTTTCACACTGTAAACACATATCTCCGACGGGCAAACAGCGGCAATAGTCCGCTGATTGCACGAATTGCGAACACGCAAAATTTGCCCCGAAACCACCGCCGGGCGAACAATTCGGCCATCCCTATCCACCATAGATAATGATGAATGGAGGCTTACCAGATGAGGAGACCCCAAACAAGGTCTAGCAATGCATTAGTGGGCAACACCCCCCACTGTGTGTATGTAGGTTACACTCCCTTCACAAAGGGCCAGATTAGGAACATCATGGGCCTGGTGCTGAGGATTTTGGTGGGGCCTTTTATAAACAATAATTAAATAAAAATGCAAACTGTTTTTTGTTATAACAAATTAAATTAAAGAGAGAGAGAGAGAAAGGGGATGAAATAGGTGTGAGGGGTAAGGGAGGGAGGATGAGAGAGAAGGGGGGGGTGGGAGAGAGAGGATGCACATGAGCATGTGTGGGAATGACATCAACGCAGCCTGGCCAAGGCAAGTGACGGAAGGCACAGAACCCAGAAGGAAGACCGGGTGAAGATGGAAGTGCCCGGGCCCCGCCGGACTGATCACAGCACAGTACTGGAGGGCTCAGTCTGATAGGTAAGTGTACCCTAATGTGCTAATATGCTGGGCATACTTGTACATTATGGCATAACCTACCCCAGGGCCTCTAAAAAGTAGTAATGTTAGAAAAGTTTACTACCGCTTTAATATCACAGGAGCCTCTCATGGGGCCCCCTACTGACCCTGTGGCCCTTGGGCAGTGCCTAAGTACATAGTTGTCAACATTTCAAAAATATTTTCAGGGACGCTTTTTTTTACAAGTGCTATATTTAGAGTAGCTGACATCCCCCGTGTTCCTCTATATATCACAATAGTAATTACAAAATGAAATAAGTACTAATAATGGGGCAGAACAAATATGAGGACTGTGAGATTTCCTTTTGTTGAACTGACAAAAGTGCCCATTCTAGAGCTGGTAACATTGAGGATATTCAGTATAATTTTAAAGAACAGTTTTTGTGGGTAAGAGGCATAGGGGAGGAGTATGGATGGTATAAAAGTGGGAAGTATGTGCAGGTGAGGGAGAGGAATGTGGAGGGTCTAAGAGTGGGCACTATGTACATGAGAGGAGTGCAGAGGGTATGGCAGAAGGCACTATGTACAGGAGAGGAGTGTGAAGGGTATGACAGTGGGCAGTATGTACAGGAGAGAAGTGTAGAGGGTATGACATTGGGCACTATGTATAAGAGAAGAGTGTGGAGGGTATGACAGTGAGAAATATGTACAGGAGTGTGGAGGGTATGACAGTGAGCAATATGTACGGGAGAGAAGTGTGGAGAGTAGGACAGTAAGCATTAATTACAGGAGAGGAGTGTGGAGGGAGGGTATAATGGTGGGCACTATGTATAGGAGAAGAGTATGGAGGGTATGACAGTGAGTAGTATGTACAGGAGAGGAGTGTGGAGGGTATGACAGTGGGCACTATGTATAGGAGAGAAGTGTTGGAGGTATGACAGTGGGCACTATGTATAGGAGAGGAGTATGGAGGGTATGACAGTGAGTAGTATGTACAGGAGAGGAGTGTGGAGGGTATGACAGTGGGTACTATGTATAGGAGAGAAGTGTTGGAGGTATGACAGTGGGCAGTATGTATAGGAGGAGTGTGGAGGGTATGACAGTGAGTAGTATGTACAGGAGAGGAGTGTAGAGGGTATGACAGTGGGCACTATGTATAGGAGAGGAGTGTGGAGGGTATGACAGTGGACACTATGTACAGGAGAGAAGTGTATGACAGCGGGCACTGTGTACAAGAGAGGAGTGTGTAGGATATGACAGCGGGCGTTATGTATAGGAGAAAAGTGTGGAGAGTATGACAGTGGGCACTATGTACAGGAGAGAAGTGTGGAGAGTATGACAGTGGGCACTATGTATAGGAGAGAAGTGTGGAGAGTATGACAGTGAGCAGTATGTACAGGAGAGAAATGTGTTGGATATGACAGCGGGCGTTATGTATAGGAGAGAAGTGTGGAGGGTATGACAGTGGGCACTATGTATAGGAGAGAAGTGTGGAGAGTATGACAGTGGGCACTATGTATTAGGAGAGAAGTGTGGAGAGTAGGACAGTGGGCACTATGTATGGGAGAGGAGGATGAAGTAATCTGGGAAGGAAAAATGTAAAGGTTTGTGGAAGGATGTTTAGGGACTGTGTAGTGTTAAGCGGGCCATAGATGGATTGAAATTACACCAATTAAGCAGAGACCAGCCATAGTCGATCTATGTATGGGATAGCTGGTTTTACACAAGTCAACCTATTAACCGACTTGAGTACAACCAGCCTGTCAGGTTTCCCCAAAACAATCAGTGCTGCCAGCTATAGTTAGCAACACTAATCATTGTATTGACTGGCAGAACACAATAACACTGCGGGAATGATTGCCCAATTCACAGGTCAGCGGGTGAGAGGGTGTGTGGGGACAGGCTGGGGAGGGATACTAGTCAGTCCCTGGGTAGGCACTGGTTAGTATCAGAGCCAGATACACACAGGTTACATACGCCACCATCGTTAGAGCGAGAGCAATAATTCTAGCACTAGACCTCCTCTGTAACTAAATATGTAACCTGTAAAAAAATGTAAAGTATCGCTTAGTACACAACAAAAAATTGTGCTAACTTTAGTGTTTTTTTTTATGAATGAAACAGTTTCTTTACAAAAGAAAAAAATGTTTGAAAAATTGCTGCACAAATATTGTGTAACATAAAAAGTTGCAAAGACCACCATTTTATTCCATAGGATCTCTGCTAAAACAATATATAATGCTTGAGGGTTCTGAGTCATTTTCTAGCATTAAAAAAATGATGATTTTTACATGTAGGAGAGAAGTCTCAGAATGGGCCTGGGTGGCAAGGGGTTAATTATCATAAGTAATATACAAATAATTATTATAAGCTCTGTGAGGTCATCCTCTCCGTCTGCTGCAGAGTGTTCCAGCTTGTATTTATACTGCCGCTCTGTATGTAGCTTCTGACAGGCTGTGCAAGGAGCCCCGTATCTCCGGAACCATAGATAACAGCCCCATGTTTTAACCAGTGCTGGAGTGGGTCTTTAGCTACCAACCCCCCAAATGTGGGGTCTCTGTGACTCCTGATCGGCGAGCTACAATCCTCAAAGTCGATCTTTTTTTTTTTTTTTTTGGGGGGGGGGGGGCAAATGGGCCTATCTTGAGAAAGGGGCCTGGAGCTGCAGCTCCAATAGCTCCTATGTTAATCCGGCCCTGCTCCTACTATTCAGATCTGTTCACAATAAAGGCTATTCACAGCATAGCAGAATGTCAAATACATCTACTGTGCAGCACTACATATATATACTGTAGACTTGACATCATAATATTGAAAAAAATAAAAGCAATCAAGTGTAGCACTAACCCCAGAAGGAGCTGCTGGTTTGGTTGGGCTTACCGTTACCTTCTCCACCTCGATTTGTGTCTAGGGGTTCCCCGTGATAGATGGCCCAGTAAATCCAGAGACTGACGACAGATCCACATAAAGGGATTTTTATTTGCAAAAACGTAGTCAAAGAACAGTCTCTTAAAATAGGATCAGAGGGTTAGGAGGAAAGTTCAGGTTCTCTTAGTGTCAAAGTCAATAATGAAGAACTTGCTTACTTTGACTAAATCCAGAGAATAGCCAATCACAGCTGGATATTCACTCAGGTTGGAAAGTCCCTCTCTCACAAGGCCTAGCAGCCAACAAGGTGCTTAACTTAGGAACAAGTCTCTACCACAGACGTTGTTGTAGAACATGTAGAAAACGAAAACTTGCAGAACACTCGTGTGATACCCGGATCTGTCAGCCAGCTTGGCGATATCCACGAGATTGGATTCACTTAGGTACTTCAGCCCCACCAGGATCTTGCTAAGAAGCCAACCCGTACGTGGCCTTCTTCTGAAGAGTCCTCCCCTGGATAGCTACGAAGTTACCTGGCCTCTCCACGACTGGAGCTGGCACCCAAACACCTCAGAATCCGCTCTTTAGTTTCCTTGCCTCGGGCTAGCCAGCCCCGAGACAACAAGTCGTGTGGATCCACACCCCAGGCCACAGCCTTCCGGGGGGCTGGTCAGGAGGAACAGGACCATGGAGTCAGAACATACTTCTGGACCAGAACCCCAAACCACGTGACATCCGCATTTTAAGTACCCTCTCCCAGAAAGCACAGCAAGAGTGACACTCCCACTGGGCAGGCTCCAAGAGAAAGTAACCTTAAAGCACCCAACCAGACTGTGATTCCATGCCTGCCAGAAGAGACAGTGCCCCCTATGGCCAGGCTGAAACACCCTATAGTCCAGTCAGACTGATGCTGAGGGCCAAATTTAGAACAATTGTACCCAAACCAAACTGCAGTTTAGGTGTAACCTTAAATTTCCAAAAAACATAGCCCGTCCTCTTCGGGAGCCGGTGCTACACAAGAAACATAATGATAGCAGTCCTAAAGGTCCACAATGGCTCAATAATGCGTGAAATTACACTCCAAATGCCAGACTGAGAAAGTGATACTGTAATTCCCACGCCAGATGTGTCTCCGCCACAAGACAAACATGTTACAGAGAAATCAGAATGTACTTATGTCCAATACTCCACCAAACTTCCAACTACCATCCACCGTATTGGCATCAAGGGGGGATATCACTTTAAGCATCAATCTCCAATGGTCACTCGAAATACTCATGCATGTCAAAGAGAAAAAAACAGACAAGAGCTCCACACCTGATATGTTTTTATTAGAAAAGAATAAATGCACTTACAAGTACAGAAAATGGAACAGCACTTGGGATTATTTTCAGCGGAAACGCGGGGGAACGCAGTTTTGGCACCTCCAGCATTGACTGTATGTAATGGTGAGGGGTGCTAGGTTGTGCTACAAGGTCTATTAACTACTTAAGGACCGCCCACTGTCGTTATACGTCGCTACTTTGATGTTAAATACCGCTGTTATGGCAGCAGCTAGCTGCCATAACCCTGGTATTTTTTAAAAATGGCTGGTGGTCCTCTTTCAGATAAAAGTGGTCTCAGCAGCGGATCTGCTGTGAGATCGCCCCCCTCCCGCTGCACTACAGTCATCTCTGCTGCTTACCGGAGCAGTCGGTAGTGGCAGAGATGATCGGGTCCTTTCCCCTCACTGCCTGGATTCCGAGTGAGGGAAAGATGGCCCCAGCTCAGCTCCATAGCATTGGACATCACTTCCGCCCAATGCTCTTAAAGCGGAGCTCCACCCGATTTTATGAGATTAGCTCAAGCCGATTACCTCAGTGTTATAAAATAAAAACTGGACTTTTTTTTTTCCTACTGTACCTTTAATTTCCACATCTTGATCTGCATTTCCTGTATGTGGAGTGTGCGGATATGGGCGGGTATAGTGCGGCTATTTCGTAATTTCCTTTTTGCTGCACTGGCTCCTGGGAGCTTGTGTCATTGTTCCCAGGAGTCAGTGCGGCGGCCCCGGTACGAGTTACCGTGGGATTTCTTTTTTTTTTTGGCATCACAAGGGGGCAGGAACTTCATTTGACCCCGCCCGTTGGGATGGCAACTATGCCGCTTCATGAATTTACTATTGAGTATGCGTGGGAACGAGCAAGGCATGCTGGTAGTTAAACATCAAGGGAACAAGGAAGTAAATGCTTGTGGGCTTCATATGCCCACAAGCAAGATGAGAACAGCCATCCCTATTTTTTATAAGTTCGGACATCGGGCAGGCTAAATCTAAAAACAAGTGAGTTTGCAATTGTTTATGTGCGATTGTGTGTAGCGCCGGCTCCTGAAGAGTACGCGCTATGCGTTTTGTCATTTAACTTTACCCTTGAACCGCAGTTTGGTTTTGGGTTTAATTACTCAAAATTTTGACCTTAGCACCAGTCTAGCTGGGCTGCATGGTGTTCTGCCTGACCATAGGTGGCGCTGCCATCTCTGGCAGGGTTTAGAACGCAGTCTAGTTGGGTGCATTAAGATTATTCTCTCTCGGAACCCGCCCAGTAGGAGTGTCACTCTTGCTGTGCCTTCTGGGAGGGGGTACTTAAAGTGCGGACGTGAGATGTTTCAGGATTTCGGTCCAGAGGTGCTTTCTGACTGGTCCTGGTCCCCCTGGCCAGCCCCCAGGACTTCTATGGACTAGGGTGCAGATCCACCTGACCTCATGGCTGGCTAGCCCGAGGCAAAGAAACTAAAGGAAGGATTCGGAGGTGGTCCGGTGCCATCTCGGTTAGTGGAGAGGCCCAGCAACTGTGAAGGTATCTAGGGGAGGACTCTTCGGGAGAAGGCCACGCAAGGGTTGGCTTCTCAACAAGAGCCAGAACAAGTTGAAAGACCCCAAGTGAATCCAATCTCGTGTGGTATCGCCGGACCGGCTGCAAGAAACTGGTACCATACGAGGGTTCTACAAATTGTCTACAACCTTTCAGTTTTACTAAATTGTTCTACATCAAGTCTGTGGCAGAGGCTTGTTTCGATTTAAACACCCTGTTGGCTGCTAGACCTGGTGAGAGAAGGACTATCCAGTAAGGGTGAGGATCCAGCTGTGAATGTCTATTCTCTGGATTTCCTGATATGAGAGACTCTTTTTTCATACTGACTTAGTACTAAGAGTACCTGGAATTTCCTACCTAAACCCTCTAACCCTACATTGAGAGACTGTTTGTTAACTATTTTTGCAAATAAAAATCCCTTTAAGTAGATCTACAGTCTCTACAGTTCTTGGGCCATCTACCTTCGGAAACCCCTAGACGCACACGAGGTGAAGAAGGTAGCGGTAAGCCCAAATAAAATCAGCCGCTCCTTCGGGGGTCAGTGCTACATGTGTTAATGGGTACAAAAAAAATAGCGCGTGGAGCTCCGCTTTAAAGGGGAATTTTTTTATTTGATTATTCATGCCATGTAACTAGGGATGAGCCGATCACCCCCGGTTCGGTTTGCAGCAGAACATGCAAACAGGCCAAAAATTTGTGCAAATTTGTGCAAACATCTATGGAACATGAATGTGAAAAATCAAAAGTGCTAATTTTAAAGGCTTATGTGCAAGTTATTGCCATAAAGTGTTTGGGGACCCGGGTGCTGCCCTAGGGGACATGTATCAATGCCAAACTAGGATTTCAAAACTGCCATTTTTTCAGGAGCAGTGATTTTATTAATGCTTAAAGTGAAAATGAAACATTCCTTTAAATATTGTGCCTGGGGGGGTTTCCTTAGTATGTCTGTAAATTAGCGCATCTTTCCAGTTTTCATAACAGTACCACAACAAAATGACATTTCTAAAGGAAAAAATCTACTTTAAAACTGCCTGCGGCTGTATTGTCGAGTCCCGGGAAATATAGATAAAAATCATTGAAAAAAAAGTGGCAGGGGTTCCCCCCAAAATCCATACCAGACCCTTATCTGAGCACACAACCTGGTAGGATGCAGGAAAAGGGGGGGACAAGAGAGCGCCCCCCCTTTCCTGAATCGTACCAGGTCACATGCCCTCAACATGGGGAGGTTGCTTTGGGGTCCACCCCAAAACACCTTGTCCCCATGTTGATGGGGACAAGGGCCTCTTCCCCACAACCCTTGCTTGGGTGGGGGGCTTATCATAATCTTGAAGCCCCATTTAACAAGGGGGTGCCCCAGATTTCACCCCCCTATGTGAATGGGTATCAGGTATATTGTACCCCTACTCATTCACCAAAAAAAGTGTCAAAAAAGTAAAAATGATGTGACTTCCGTGTTTTTGCCTGGACAGCTATTATATAGGCAAGGGCGGGCCATCCAGTGATGTAACTGGGTGGCCATGCCCCTTCTGACATCATGTGACATCACATGATGTCAGAGGGGGCGGGGTCACACGTTTTCGTCCTCAGCTATATTACAGCTGTCATCGCAAAAAGGCCGCAGTCGGCAGAATGCCTCTCATGGAGGAGGAGGTTTTCCATTGTTTTTGTTTTTTTAGGTCCGTTGGTGCTGCGAGTGAAGATGGATTTACATTGCGGCACACTTTTTTTAAAAAAAATAAAGGAATTGTCCAAAACTGTTTCCTGACATTTTTATTTTCTGTCACTCTTTTGGTGAATAGGTAGGGGTTAAAGGGGGATTCCAGATTCCGATAAGCCCCCGCCAGCAGACCCCCACAACCTCTGGGCAAGGGTTGTGGGGAAGAGGCCTTTGTCCCCATCAAGGTGTTTCGGGGGGACACTAAAGCACCCTCCCCGTGTTGAGGGCATGTTGCCTGGTACAGTTCAGGAGGGGGGGCACTCTTGTCTCCCCCCTTTGCCTGCAACCGGCCAGGTTGCGTGCTCGGATAAGGATCTGGTATGGATTTTGGGGGGACCCCTACGCCATTTTTTAAAACATTTTGGTGCGGGGTTCCCCTTAAAATCCATACCTGACTTGAGTGGCATGTTATGGATTTTAGGGGGAACCCCCACGCCATTTTTTTCAATGATTGTTATGTATATTGCCGGGATCCGACAATACATTACAGCCGTGAGCAGTTTTAAATTACATTTTTTCCTTTAGAAAATTACATTTTGCTGCTCTCATTCATTACACTATGTACGTCTGCGGTGTAAGCAGCCTTACATAGTGTGGGGTGTGGACTTAGCCCCCTGAGCCATGATCAGCCAAAGGCACCCTGCCTTTGGCCAAATTATGCAGATCAGGTGCATGCCTTGGCCAATCAGAAGCCATCAATGCACTGCGATCTCGCAGTGCATTCACCATCTCACAGTGCATTATGGGGCATTCCGTGGGCACTTAAATTTCCCGCAAATGCCCCATAATGTTCTAAATTTGGAGAACGGGCAAACACCCAATGTTCGAGTCAAACTTACGTTCGACTCGAACATCGGGCTCATCCCTACTGTTCATCCTTGTAATTATGGGGACTCTTGTCCAACACTACTCCCACCTGCACTAACTGCAAAGCTCTTCCCACAATGTTTGTCAATGCCCACCCCTTCCCCCTCTGCACCCCTCTTCCTGTACTGTTCATCTTTTGCACCTCCAGGGCACTGTGCAATAAAACTCTCAATGTATCAAAGTTACCATGATCACCGGTTTACAAACGATTGCAATTGATTTTGTCTACAATTGCCTTATTGTTTTCAGTAAAAGAGATAGTTCCGTAGTATAACCCCAAGGCAATAAACGGAGGGCCGGCATGGCAGGGGTTAACGGGGGCTTAGGATATAGGGAGTTAATAGTAAGAGGGGGCGTTTCAGGGATTAGTTAGGGCTGTTCAGAGTGGGTTATGGGGATGGGGTGGAGCTTTGGGGGAAGTGAGTTGGGGACGGAAAAGTGGGTGGTCTTCAGTTGGAAGGGGAAGAGTGTGGAACAACTTCCCCTTCTCCCGCCCTACATTTTGGGGGGCATTTTCATGTTTTGTTTTGGGGGACTTGAGCATCCTAGGGAGCAGGTTGTCGCACTTGGCAGGTGCAAGGTCCTTGTAGGTCATATGGGCCCATAAAAGGTATGGTGTAGGGACCTGTCTGAGGTACAGCTCCCAGTTGGTGTACGGGTACCTGCTAATTGTCTCTGAGTCGTTGGTTTTGCGATTGGAGGCCTAATGCCTTGTACACACAGTCGGACATTCCGACCACAAAATCCGTAGGATTTTGTCCGAAACTGGTGTTACATACACAGGGTCGGACAAAGTTGTCAGAAAATCCGATTGTTTGGAACGTGGTGACGTTCACTTTCGAACTATGGGGCTACATAGAGGCTAGTAGCCAATAGCTTTGGTCTCGTAATTTGATCTGAGCATGCGTGGCACTTTGTCTGTTGGAATTCTCTACAAACGATCGGAAAAAGTCTGATCTGATTTTTTTTTGTTGTAAAATTTTTGATCCTGCTCTCAAATTTTTTCCGTCGGAAATTCAGATGGAAAAAGTCTGATAGAGCCCACACACGATCTGATTTTCTGACATTATAATCCGATAGGACCTTTTCCATCTGAATTTCCGACCGTGTGTACAGGGCATTAGAAGTGACTAGCAGGTACGGTTCTGGTTTTATGCCTATTGGGACATTGGGCTCCATTTTCTTTAATAAACTGTATGTTATGTTTTGAAAGGTTATTGATATGTTAATTATTGGATATTTATATTTGGTTAATAAAACGGCTGCTATGGCCAATTTACTCCAATTATGTGTGGTGTGGTCATCAGATGAAAGGGTGGGGTTATTGGTATAGCAGGTAACAAGCCATAGTTAATACCATAGTCATGTCAGTTTTGTGCCATGCGGCCAAACTGAAATCTCAGAAGTTACCATTTTTTTGTGTCATTTGAAAACCTCTCAATATCCTGCAGGGTTGACGTTGAAGAGTACAAAAGCATCTTGGCGATAATCATAGCTGTCTGGGAGATAAACATTTCCCCCAAGATCCTGCCCAATGTGACCCTGGGCTATCATATATTCAGTACTTGTAATGATCCAATGAAATCTTTGACATATGTCATAAGGATATTGTCTGGAGAAAAGGAAGCACCTAACTATTACTGTAAGGGACGTGGAAAATTCGCTGGTTTTATTGGTGACAGCACTTTCCATTCAAATACTGCCGTGGCCCAGTTACTTAGTATGTATTGGTATACACAGGTAAGTGATCATTTCAATATATTATGTGTGTAACACGTGTGTTCAATAGATGGCTTAGTACAGTCTTGGTGGAATATTTTTAGCATTACTTTTCTTTAATGAATGCAGATCAGAATTAACAGACATTTGAATATTTCAGGTATAGAACATTGTATCTAATGGACTTAGCCCCCTGAGCCATGATTGGTCAAAGGCCCCACACTATGTAAGGCTGCTTATATAGCGGCTGTACATAGCGTAATGAATGAAAGCAGCAAAATTACATTTCTAAGGGAAAATGTAATTTAAAACTGCTTGCGGCTGTAATGTATTGTGGGAGCCCGGCAATACATATAAAAATCATTAAAAAAAACAGTGTGGGTTCCCCTCCCAAGTCCATTACCAGGCCCTTCAGGTCTGGTATGGATTTTAAGGGGAACCCAATGCCAAAATAAAAAAAATGGCATGGGGTTTCTCCCCCAAAACCCACACCCAGCTCTAATCCAAGCATGCAACCTGGCAAGCCACAGGAAAGGGCGAGTGAGAGAATGCTCCCCCCAACTGAACCATACACGTTCATATGCCCTCAACATGGGGAAAGTGCTTTGGGGTCCCCCCAAAACACCTTGTCCCCGTGTTTATGGGGACAAGGGCCTCATTCCCACCACCCTTGACCAGTGGTTGTGGGGGTCTGCGGGTGGGGGGTTTATCAGAATCTGGAAGCTCCCTTTAACATATGAATGGGTATTGGGTACATTGTATTTTTTAATAAAGGAATTGTCAAGAACCTGCAATTTTTACTTTGACACTTTTTTGGTGAATGAGTAGGGGTACAATGTACCCGATACCCATTCACATGGGGGGGGGCGGGATCTGGGGGCTCCCTTGTTAAAGGGGGCTTCCAGATTCTAATAAGCTCCCCATCCACAGACCCCCCACAACCACTGAGCAAGGGTTGTGGGGATGAGTGTAAGAGTCCAGGGCTTACTACGCATGCACCAATGGTGCGTTGCCGCAAGTGGAAATCCGTGCCAACTGAGCATATGTCAAAGACGCTTAGTGCGCCAACCCGCACCTGCGCAGACTTGAAGGAAAAAGGCAGGAAAATGCCCAGGAGGTGCACAGGAAATTGCCTCAACCTGATGAAAAAAGGCGTGGAAATGCCCAGGAGGCACACAGGAAGTGACTTCAACCCAATGGAAAAAGGCGGGAAAATGCCCAGGAGGCACACAGGAAGTGACCTCAAACTTCCCTATATAAGCCCAGCCCAGACACTGAAAAATTGCTGGATTATCTTTAGTCCCCCCTTGTTCCTGTGCTAGTGTGTGATCTGTCTGAACTTGTTGTGACCTGGAAACCTATTTGACTACTCTTGATTGCTGCTTGCCAGTGCTGGTGTCAGTGCTCTCTACCACGGTGCTGGTGTCAGTGCTCTCTACCACGGTGCTGGTGTCAGTGCTCTCTACCACGGTGCTCTCTATCACAGTGTGGTTGTCAGTGCTCTCTATCACGGTGCTGGTGTCAGTGCTCTCTCTCCATCTTGTTGCTGGTGTGTTCTCATTTCTCTCTATCTCAGTGCTGGTGTGGTGTCAGTGATCTCTATCTCGGTGGTGGTGTGGTGTCTCTCCCTTTATCAAGGTGCTGGTGTCAGTGCTCTTTTTCTATATCGGTGCTGGTGTCAGTGCTCTCTCTCTATCTCGGTGCTGGTGTGGTCTTAGTACTCTCTATCACAGTGCTAGTGTCAGTGCTCTCTCTCTCTAGCAAACTGCTGATGTCAGTACTCTCTCTCTATCACAGTGCTGGTTTCAGTGCCCTCTATCTCAGTGCTGGTGTCAGTGCTCTCTATCACGGTGCTGGTGTGGTGTCAGTGCTCTCTATCACGGTGTTGGTGTCAATGCTCTCTCTCTATCATGGTGTTGGTGTCAGTGCTCTCTATCACGGTGCTGGTGTCAGTGCTCTCTACCACGGTGCTGGTGTCAGTGCTCTCTACCACGGTGCTGGTGTCAGTGCTCTCTCTCTCTCTCTATCCAATGCTGGTGTGGTGTCAGTGCTCTCTATCTCGGTGATGGTATCGTCTCAGTGCTCTCTATCACGGTGCTGGTGTGGTCTCAGTGCTCTCTATCACGGTGCTGGTGTGGTCTCAGTGCTCTCTATCTCAGTGCTGGTGTCAGTGCTCTCTATCATGGTTCTAGTGTGGTGTCAGTGCTCTCTATCACGGTGCTGGCGTCAATGCTCTCTCTCTATCACAGTGCTGGTGTCAGTGCTCTCTCTCTATCACTGTGCTGGTGTGGTGTCAGTGTTCTCTATCACAGTGCTGGTGTCAGTGCCCTCTATCTCAGTGCTGGTGTCAGTGCCCTCTATCTCAGTGCTGGTGTCAGTACTCTCTCTCTATCACAGTGCTGATGTCAGTAATCTCTCTCTCTGTGCTGGTGTGGTGTCAGTGCTCTCTATCTTGGTTCTGGTGTGGGGTCAGTGCTCTATATCTCGGTGCTGGTGTGGTCTCAGTGCTCTCTATCTCGGTACTGGTGTGGTCTCAGTGCTCTCTATGACGGTGATGGTGTGGTCTCAGTGCTCTCTATCTCAGTGCTGGTGTCTGTGCTCTCTATCATGGTTCTGGTGTGGTGTCAGTGCTCTCTATCACGGTGCTGGTGTCAATGCTCTCTATCACAGTGCTGGTGTCAGTGCTCTCTATCTCGGTGCCAGCGTGGTGTCATTACTGTCTATCTCGGTGCTGGTGTGGTGTCAGTGATCTCTATCTCGGGGCTGGTGTGGTGTCAGTGATCTCTATCTCGGGGCTGGTGTGGTGTCAGTGATCTCTATCATGGTGCTGGTGTGAGTGCTCCCTATCAAGGTGCTGGTGTGGTGTCAGTGCTCTCTATCACGGTGCTGGTGTCAGTGCTCTCTATCTCAGTGCTGGTTTCAGTGCTCTCTATCACGGTGCTTGTGTCAGTGCTCTCTATGACGGTGCTGGTGTCAGTGCTCTTTCTCCATCTTGGTGCTGGTGTCAGTGCTCTCTCTCTCTATCTCGGTGCTGGTGTGGTGCCAGTGCTCTCTATCTCGGTGCTGGTGTGGTATAAGTGCTCTCTATCACGTTGCTGGTGTGGTGTCAGTGCTCTCTATTACAGTGCTGGTGTGTTCGCAGTGCTCTCTATCATGGTGCTGGTGTCAGTGTTCTCTATGTCAGTACGGGTGTCAGTGCTCTCTCTCCATGTTGGTGCTGGTGTGTTCTCATTGCTCTCTATCTCATTGCTGGTGTGGTTTCAGTGCTCTCTATCACGGTGCTGGTGTCAGTGCTCTCTGTCCACCTTGGTGCTGGTGTCAGCGCTCTCTAACTCGGTACTGGTGTAATGTCAGTGCTCTATATCACGGTGCTGGTGTCAGTGCTCTCTATCACGGTGCTGGTGTGTTCTCAGTGCTCTCTATCACGGTTCTGGTGTCAGTGCTCTCTCTCTATCACGGTGCTGATATCAGTACTCTCTATCTCAGTGCTGGTGTGGTGTCAGTGCTCTCTATCATGTGCTGGTGTCAGTGCTCTCTATCTCAGTGCTGGTGTCAGTGCTCTCTATCACGGTGCTGGTGTAGTGTCATTACTCTCTATCACAGTGCTGGTGTGTTCTCTGTGCTCTCTATCACGGCGTGGGTGTCAGTGCTCTCTATCACGGTGCTGGTGTCAGTGCTCTTTCTCCATCTTGGTGCTGGTGTCAGTGCTCTCTCTCTCTCTCTCTCTCTCTCTCTCTCTCTCTCTCTCGGTGCTGGTGTGGTGTCAGTGCTCTCTATCTCGGTGCTGGTGTGGTGTCAGTGCTCTCTATCTCGGTGCTGGTGTGGTGTAGGTGCTCTCTATCACGGTGCTGGTGTGGTGTAAGTGCTCTCTATCACAGTGCTGGTGTGGTGTCAGTGATCTCTATCACAGTGCTGGTGTGGTGTCAGTGCTCTCTATCACAGTGCTGGTGTGTTCTCAGTGCTCTCTATCACGGTGCTGGTGTCAGTGTTCTCTATGTCAGTGCTGGTGTCAGTGCTCTCTATCACGGTGCTGGTGTCAGTGCTCTCTCTCCATCTTGGTGCTGGTGTCAGTGCTCTCTATCACGGTGCTGGTGTCAGTGCTCTCTCTCTCTCTCTATATATATATCTCGGTGCTGGTGTGGTCTCAGTGCTCTCTATCACGGTGCTGGTGTGGTCTCAGTGCTCTCTATCACTGTTCTGGTGTGGTCTCAGTGCTCTCTATCTCAGTGCTGGTGTCAGTGCTCTCTATCATGGTTATGGTGTGGTGTCAGTGCTCTCTATCATGGTGCTGGTGTCAATGCTCTCTCTCTATCACGGTGCTGGTGTCAGTGCTCTCTATCACAGTGCTGGCGTCTGTGCTCTCTATCTCGGTGCTGGTGCCAGTGCTCTCTATCACGGTGCTGGTGCCAGTGCTCTCTATCACAGTGCTGATGTCAGTAATCTCTCTCTCGGTGCTGGTGTGGTGTCAGTGCTCCCTATCTCGGTGCTGGTGTGGTCTCAGTGCTCTCTATCACGGTGCTGGTGTGGTGTCAGTGCTCTATATCTCAGTGCTGGTGTCAGTGCTCTCTAGCACGGTGCTGCTGTCAGTGCTCTTTCTCCATCTTGGTGCTGGTGTCAGTGCTCTCTCTCTCTCTCTCTCTATCTCGGTGCTGGTGTGGTGTAAGTGCTCTCTATCACGGTGCTGGTGTGGTGTCAGTGCTCTCTATCACGGTGCTGGTGTGGTGTCAGTGCTCTCTATCACAGTGCTGGTGTGGTGTCAGTGCTCTCTATCACAGTGCTGGTGTGGTGTCAGTGCTCTCTATCATGGTGCTGGTGTCAGTGTCCTCTATGTCAGTGCTGGTGTCAGTGCTCTCTATCACGGTGCTGGTGTCAGTGCTCTCTCTCCATCTTGGTGCTGGTGTCAGTGTTCTCTATCACGGTGCTGGTGTCAGTGCTCTCTCTCTCTCTATCTCGGTGCAGGTGTGGTTTCAGTGATCTCTATCTCGGTGCTGGTGTGGTCTCAGTGCTCTCTATCACGGTGCTGGTGTGGTGTCAGTGTTCTCTATCTCAGTGCTGGTGTCAGTGCTCTCTCTCCCTCTCTATATCAGTGCTGGTGTGGTGTCAATGCTCTCTATCTCGGTGCTGGTTTTGACTCAGTGCTCTCTATCACGGTGCTGGTGTGGTCTCAGTCCTCTCTATCACGGTGCTGGAGTGGTGTTAGTGCTCTCTATCTCAGTGCTGGTGTCAGTGCTCTCTATCATGGTTCTGGTGTGGTGTCAGTGCTCTCTATCATGGTGCTGGTGTCGATGCTCTCTCTCTATCACGGTGCTAGTGTCAGTGCTCTCTATCACAGAGCTGGCGTCTGTGCTCTCTATCACGGTGCTGGTGCCAGTGCTCTCTATCACGGTGCTGGTGTCAGTGCTCTATACCACTGTGCTGGTGTCAGTGCTCTATACCACTGTGCTGGTGTCAGTGCTCTCTATCACAGTGCTGGTGTGAGTGCTCTCTATCACAGTGCTGGTGTGAGTGCTCTCTATCACAGTGCTGGTGTGAGTGCTCTCTATCACAGTGCTGATGTCAGTAATCTCTCTCTTGGTGCTGGTGTGGTGTCAGTGCTCTCTATCTCGGTGCTGGTGTGGTCTCAGTGCTCTCTATCACGGTGCTGGTGTGGTGTCAGTGCTCTCTATCTCAGTGCTGGTGTCAGTGCGCTCTCTCCCTCTCTATATCAGTCAGCGCTGGTGTGGTTTCAATGCTCTCTATCTCGGTGCTAGTTTTGACTCAGTGCTCTCTATCACGGTGCTGGTGTGGTCTCAGTGCTCTCTATCACGGTGCTGGAGTGGTGTTAGTGCTCTCTATCTCAGTGCTGGTGTCAGTGCTCTCTATCATGGTTCTGGTGTGGTGTCAGTGCTCTCTATCATGGTGCTGGTGTCAGTGCTCTCTATCACGGTGCTGGTGTCAGTGCTCTCTATCACGGTGCTGGTGTCAGTGCTCTCTATCACGGTGCTGGTGTCAGTGCTCTCTATCACGGTGCTGGTGTCAGTGCTCTTTCTCCATCTTGGTGCTGGTGTGTTCTCATTGCTCTCTATCTTGGTCCTGGTGTGGTGTCAGTGATCTCTATCTCGGTGCCGGTCTGGTGTCAGTGCTCCCTATCATGGTGCTGGTGTGGTGTCAGTGCTCTCTATCACGTTGCTGGTGTGGTCTCAGTGCTCTCTATCATGGTGCTGGTGTGGTCTCAGTGCTCTCTATCTCAGTGCTGGTGTCAGTGCTTTCTATCATGGTTCTGGTGTGGTGTCAGTGCTCTCTATCATGGTGCTGGTGTCAATGCTCTCTTTCACAGTGCTGGTGTCATTGCTCTCTATCTCGGTGCTGGTGTCTGTGCTCTCTATCTCGGTGCTGGTGTCTGTGCTCTCTATCTCGGTGCTGGTGTGGTGTCAGTGCTCTCTATCATGGTGCTGGTGTCAGTGCTCCCTATCAAGGAGCTGGTGTGGTGTCAGTGCTCTCTCTCTCTATCACGGTGCTGATGTCAGTACTCTCTATCTCGGTGCTGGTGTGGTGTCAGTGCTCTCTATCACGATGCTGCTGTCAGTGCGCTCTATCACGGCGCTGGTGTCAGTGCTCTCTATCACGGTGCTGGTGTCAGTGCTCTCTATCACGGTGCTGGTGTCAGTGCTCTCTATCACAGTGCTGGTGTCAGTGCTCTTTCTCCATCTTGGTGCTGGTGTCAGTGCTCTCTCTATCTCAGTGCTGGTGTTGTGTCAGTGCTCTCTATCTCGGTGCTGGTGTCAGTGCTCTCTATCATGGTTCTGGTGTGGTGTCAGTGCTCTCTATCACTGTGCTGGTGTCAGTGCTCTCTATCACGGTGCTGGTGTCAGTGCTCTCTATCACGGTGCTGGTGTCAATGCTCTCTATCACGGTGCTGGTGTCAGTGCTCTTTCTCCATCTTGGTGCTGGTGTGTTCTCATTGCTCTCTATCTCGGTGCTGGTGTGGTGTCAGTGCTCTCTATCACAGTGCTGGTGTCAGTGCTCTCTATATCGGTGCTAGCGTGGTGTCATTGCTCTCTATCACGGTGCTGGTGTGGTGTCAGTGCTATCTTTCATAGTGCTGGTGTGTTCTCAGTGCTCTCTATCACTGTGCTGGTGTCAGTGCTCTTTCTCCATCTTGGTGCTGGTGTGTTCTCATTGCTCTCTATCTCGGTCCTGGTGTGTTGTCAGTGATCTCTATCTCGATGCTGGTGTGGTTTCAGTGCTCTCTATCATGGTGTTGGTGTCAGTGCTTCCTATCAAGGTGCTGGTGTAGTGTCAGTGCTCTCTATCACAGTGCTGGTGTGAGTGCTCTTTCTCCATCTTGGTGCTGGTGTCAGTGCTCTCTATCATGGTTCTGGTGCGGTGTCAGTGCTCTCTATCACTGTGCTGGTGTCAGTGCTCTCTATCACGGTGCTGGTATCAGTGCTCTCTATCACGATGCTGGTGTCAGTGCTCTCTTTCACGATGCTGGTGTCAGTGCTCTATATCACGGTGCTGGTGTCAGTGCTCTCTATCACGGTGCTGGTGTCAGTGCTCTTTCTCTATCTTGGTGCTGGTGTGTTCTCATTGCTCCCTATCAAGGTGCTGGTGTAGCGTCAGTGCTCTCTATCACAGTGTTGGTGTCAGTGCTCTCTATCTTGGTGCTAGCGTGGTGTCATTGCTCTCTCTCATGGTGCTGGTGTGGTGTCAGTGCTCTCTTTCATAGTTCTGGTGTGTTCTCAGTGCTCTCCATCTCGGTGCTGGTGTCAGTGCTCTCTATCATGGTTCTGGTGTGGTGTCAGTGCTCTCTATCACGGTGCTGGTGTCAGTGCTCTCTATCACTGTGCTGGTGTCAGTGCTCTCTATCACTGTGCTGGTGTCAGTGCTCTCTATCACTGTGCTGGTGTCAGTGCTCTCTATCACTGTGCTGGTGTCAGTGCTCTCTATCACTGTGCTGGTGTCAGTGCTCTCTATCACTGTGCTGGTGTCAGTGCTCTCTATCGCGGTGCTGGTGTCAGTGCTCTCTATCGCGGTGCTGGTGTCAGTGCTCTCTATCGCGGTGCTGGTGTCAGTGCTCTTTCTCCATCTTGGTGCTGGTGTGTTCTCATTGCTCTCTATCTCGGTGCTGGTGTGGTGTCAGTGCTCTCTATCATGGTGCTGGTGTCAGTGCTCCCTATCAAGGTGCTGGTGTAGTGTCAGTGCTCTCTATCACGGTGCTGGTGTCAGTGCTCTCTCTCTATCACAGTGCTGATGTCAGTACTCTCTCTCTATCACAGTGCTGATGTCAGTAATCTCTCTCTCTCAGTGCTGGTGTGGTGTCAGTGCTCTCTATCTCAGTGCTGGTGTGGTCTCAGTGCTCTCTATCTTGGTGGTGGTGTGGTCTCAGTGCTCTCTATCATGGTTCTGGTGTGGTGTCAGTGCTTTCTATCACGGTGCTGGTGTCAATGCCCTCTCTCTATCATGGTGCGGGTGTCAGTGCTCTCTCAGTGCTGGTGTCAGTGCTCTCTATCACGGTGCTGGTGTCAGTGCTCACACTCCATCTTGGTGCTGGTGTCAGTGCTCTCTATCACAGTGCTGGTGTCAGTGCTCTCTATCACGGTGCTGTTGTCAGTGCTCTCTCTTCATCTTGGTGCTGGTGTCAGTGCTCTCAATCACGGTGCTGGTGTCAGTGCTCTCTCTCCCTCTCTATATTGGTGCTGGTGTGGTGTCAGTGCCCTCTATGACGGTACTGGTGTCAGTGCTCTTTCTCCATCTTGGTGCTGGTGTGTTCTCATTGCTCTCTATCTCGGTCCTGGTGTGGTGTCAGTGATATCTATCTCGGTTCTGGTGTGTTGTCAGTGCTCTCTATCACGGTGCTGGTGTCAGTGCTCTCTATCACTGTGCTGGTGCCAGTGCTCTCTATCACTGTGCCGGTGTCAGTGCTCTCTATCACTGTGCTGGTATCAGTGCTCTTTCTCCATCTTGGTGCTGGTGTGTTCTCATTGCTCTCTATCTCGGTGCTGGTGTGGTGTCAGTGCTCTCTATCATGGTGCTGGTGTCAGTGCTCCCTATTAAGGGGCTGGTGTAGTGTCAGTGCTCTCTATCATAGTGCTGATGTCAGTACTCTCTATCTCGGTGCTGGTGTGGTGTCAGTACTCACTATCACAGTCCTGGTGTCAGTGCTCTCTCTCTATCACAGTGCTGATGTCAGTATTCTCTATCTCGGTGCTGGTGTGGTGTCAGTGCTCTCTATCACAGTGCTGGTGTCAGTGCTCTCTATTACAGTGCTGGTGTCAGTGCTCTCTATCTCGGTGCTAGCGTGGTGTCAGTGCTCTCTTTCATAGTGCTGGTGTGGTCTCAGTGCTCTCTATCATGGTGATGGTGTGGTGTCAGTGCTCTCTCTCAGTGCTGGTGTCTGTGCTCTCTATCATGGTTCTGGTGTGGTGTCAGTGCTCTCTATCACGGTGCTGGTGTCAATGCTCTCTCTCTATCATGGTGCTGGTGTCAGTGCTCTCTATCTCAGTGCTGGTGTCAGTGCTCTCTATCACGGTGCGGGTGTCAGTGCTCTATCTCAGTGCTGGTGTCATTGCTCTCTATCACGGTGCTTGTGTCAGTGCTCTCTCTCACGGTGCTGGTGTCAGTGCTCATACTCCATCTTGGTGCTGGTGTCAGTGCTCTCTATCACGGTGCTGGTGTCAGTGCTCTGTATCACGGTGCTGGTGTCAGTGCTCTGTATCACGGTGCTGGTGTCAGTGCTCTGTATCACGGTGCTGGTGTCAGTGCTCGGTATCACGGTGCTGGTGTCAGTGCTCTCTCTCCCTCTCTTTATTGGTGCTGTTGTGGTGTCAGTGCTCTCTATCTCAGTACTGGTGTGGTGTCAGTGCTCTCTATCACGGTGCTGGTGTCAGTACTCTTTCTCCATCTTGGTGCTGGTGTGTTCTCATTGCTCTCTATCTCGGTCCTGGTGTGGTGTCAGTGATCTCTATCTCAGTGCTGGTGTGGTGTCAGTGCTCTCTATCATGGTGCTGGTGTCAGTGCTCCCTATCAAGGTGCTGGTGTGGTGTTAGTGCTCTCTCTCTCTATCACGGCGCTGGTGTCAGTGCTCTCTATCACGGCGCTGGTGTCAGTGCTCTTTCTCCATCTTGGTGCTGGTGTCAGTGCTCTCTCTATCTCGGTGCTGGTTTTGTGTCAGTGCTCTCTATCTCGGTGCTGGTGTGGTGTCAGTGCTCTCTATCTCAGTGCTGGTGTCAGTGCTCTTTCTCCATCTTGGTGCTGGTGTGTTCTCATTGCTCTCTATCTTGGTGCTGGTGTGGTGTCAGTGCTCTCTATCATGGTGCTGGTGTCAGTGCTCTTTCTCCATCTTGGTGCTGGTGTGTTTTCATTGCTCTTTATCTCGGTCCTGGTGTGTTGTCAGTAATCTCTATCTCGGTGCTGGTGTGGTGTCAGTGCTCTCTATCATGGTGCTGGTGTCAGTGCTCCCTATCAAGGTGCTGGTGTAGTGTCAGTGCTCTCTATCACGGTGCTGGTGTCAGTGCTCTCTCTCTACCACGGTGCTGATGTCAGTACTCTCTATCTCGGTGCTGGAGTGTTGTCAGTGCTCTCTATCACAGTGCTGGTGTCAGCGCTCTCTATCTCATTGCTGGTGTCAGTGCTCTCTATCACGGTGCTGGTGTCAGTGCTCTCTATCACGGCGCTCGTGTCAGTGCTCTTTCTCCATCTTGGTGCTGGTGTCAGTGCTCTCTCTATCTCAGTGCTGGTGGGGTGTCAGTGCTCGCTATCTCGGTGCTGGTGTGGTGTCAGTGCTCTCTATCTCAGTGCTGGTGTCAGTGCTCTCTATCATGGTTCTGGTGTGGTGTCAGTGCTCTATATCACGGTGCTGGTGTCAGTGCTCTCTATCACGGTGCTGGTGTCAGTGCTCTCTATCACGATGCTGGTGTCAGTGCTCTCTATCGCGGTGCTGGTGTCAGTGCTCTCTATCGCGGTGCTGGTGTCAGTGCTCTCTATCGCGGTGCTGGTGTCAGTGCTCTCTATCGCGGTGCTGGTGTCAGTGCTCTCTATCGCGGTGCTGGTGTCAGTGCTCTTTCTCCATCTTGGTGCTGGTGTGTTCTCATTGCTCTCTATTTCGGTGCTGGTGTGGTGTCAGTACTCTCCATCACGGTGCTGGTGTCAGTGCTCTCTCTCTATCACGGTGCTGATGTCAGTACTCTCTATCGCGGTGCTGGTGTCAGTGCTCTTTCTCCATCTTGGTGCTGGTGTGTTCTCATTGATCTCTATTTCGGTGCTGGTGTGGTGTCAGTACTCTCCATCACGTTGCTGGTGTCAGTGCTCTCTCTCTATCACAGTGCTGGTGTCAGTGGTCTCTATCTCGGTGCTAGCGTGGTGTCATTGCTCTCTATCACGGTGCTGGTGTGGTGTCAGTGCTCTCTTTCATAGTGCTGGTGTGTTCTCAGTGCTCTCTATCACGGTTCTGGTGTCAGTTCTCTTTATCACGGTGCTGGTGTCAGTTCTCTCTAACACGGTGCTGGTGTCAGTGCTCTCTAACACGGTGCTGGTGTCAGTGCTCTCTAACACGGTGCTGGTGTCAGTGCTCTCTAACACGGTGCTGGTGTCAGTGCTCTCTAACACGGTGCTGGTGTCAGTGCTCTCTATCAAGGTGCTGGTGTCAGTGCTCTCTATCACGGTGCTGGTGTCAATGCTCTCTATCACGTTGCTGGTGTCAGTGCTCTCTCTCTATCACAGTGCTGGTGTCAGTGGTCTCTATCTCGGTGCTAGCGTGGTGTCATTGCTCTCTATCACGGTGCTGGTGTGGTGTCAGTGCTCTCTTTCATAGTGCTGGTGTGTTCTCAGTGCTCTCTATCACGGTTCTGGTGTCAGTTCTCTTTATCACGGTGCTGGTGTCAGTTCTCTCTAACACGGTGCTGGTGTCAGTGCTCTCTAACACGGTGCTGGTGTCAGTGCTCTCTAACACGGTGCTGGTGTCAGTGCTCTCTAACACGGTGCTGGTGTCAGTGCTCTCTAACACGGTGCTGGTGTCAGTGCTCTCTATCAAGGTGCTGGTGTCAGTGCTCTCTATCACGGTGCTGGTGTCAATGCTCTCTATCACGGTGCTGGTGTCAGTGCTCTCTATCACGGTGCTGGTGTCAGTGCTCTCTATCACGGTGCTCGTGTCAGTGCTCTCTATCACGGTGCTGGTGTCAGTGCTCTCTATCACGGTGCTGGTGTCAGTGCTCTCTATCACGATGCTGGCATCAGTGCTCTCTATCACGATGCTGGCGTCAGTGCTCTCTATCACGGTGCTGGTATCCGTGCTCTCTCTCTATCACGGTGCTGATGTCAGTACTCTCTATCTATGTGCTGGTGTGGTGTCAGTGCTCTCTATCATGGTGGTGGTGATGTGTCAGTGCTCTCTTTCATAGTGCTGGTGTGTTCTCAGTGCTCTCTATCACGGTGCTGGTGTATGTGCTCTCTATCTCGGTTCTGGTGTCAGTGCTCTCCATCACGGTGCTGGTGTCAGTGCTCTCCATCACGGTGCTGGTGTGGTGTCAGTGCTCTCTCTCTATCACGGTGCTGATGTCAGTACTCTCTATCTCGGTGCTGGTGTGTTGTCAGTGCTCTCTATCACAGTGCTGGTGTCAGCGCTCTCTATATCATTGCTGGTGTCAGTGCCCTCTATCACGGTGCTGGTGTCAGTGCTCTCTATCACGGCGCTGGTGTCAGTGCTCTTTCTCCATCTTGGTGCTGGTGTCAGTGCTCTCTCTATCTCGGTGCTGGTGGGGTGTCAATGCTCTCTATCTCGGTGCTGGTGTGGTGTCAGTGCTCTCTATCTTAGTGCTGGTGTCAGTGCTCTCTATCATGGTTCTGGTGTGGTGTCAGTGCTCTCTATCACGGTGCTGGTGTCAGTGCTCTCTATCACTGTGCTGGTGTCAGTGCTCTCTATCACGGTGCTGGTGTCAGTGCTCTCTATCACGGTGCTGGTGTCAGTGCTCTCTATCACGGTGCTGGTGTCAGTGCTCTCTATCACGGTGCTGGCGTCAGTGCTCTCTATCACAATGCTGGCGTCAGTGCTCTCTATCAGAGTGCTGGTGTCCGTGCTCTCTCTCTATCACGGTGCTGATGTCAGTACTCTCCATCTCGGTGCTGGCGTGGTGTCACTGCTCTCTATCTCGGTGCTAGCGTGGTTACATTGCTCTCTATCACGGTGCTGGTGTGGTCTCAGTGCTCTCTATCTCGGTGCTGGTGTGGTGTCAGTGCTCTCTATCTTAGTGCTGGTGTCAGTGCTCTCTATCATGGTTCTGGTGTGGTGTCAGTGTTCTCTATCACGATGCTGGTGTCAGTGCTCTCTATCACGGTGCTGGTGTCAGTGCTCTCTATCACGGTGCTGGTGTCAGTGCTCTTTCTCCATCTTGGTGCTGGTGTGTTCTCATTGCTCTCTATCTGGGTGCTGGTGTGGTGTCTATGCTCTCTATCATGGTGCTGGTGTCAGTGCTACCTATCAAGGTGCTGGTGTGGTGTCAGTGCCCTCTATCACAGTGCTGGTGTCAGTGCTGTCTATCTCAGTGCTAGCGTGGTGCCATTGCTCTCTATCATGGTGCTGGTGTGGTGTCAGTGCTCTCTTTCATAGTGCTGGTGTGTTCTCAGTGCTCTCTATCATGGTGCTGGTGTCTGTGCTCTCTATCTCGGTGCTGGTGTCAGTGCTCTCCATCACGGTGCTGGTGTCTATGCTCTCTATCATGGTGCTGGTGTCAGTGCTATCTATCAAGGTGCTGGTGTGGTGTCAGTGCTCTCTATCACAGTGCTGGTGTCAGTGCTCTTTCTCCATCTTGGTGCTGGTGTGTTCTCATTGCTCTCTATCTCGGTGCTGGTGTGGTGTCATTACTCTCTATCACAGTGCTGGTGTCCGTGCTCTCTCTCTATCACGGTGCTGGTGTCAGTGCTCTCTATCACGGTGCTGGTGTCAGTGCTCTTTCTCCATCTTGGTGCTGGTGTGTTCTCATTGCTCTCTATCTCGGTGCTGGCGTGGTGTCAGTGCTCTCTATCACAGTGCTGGTGTCACTGCTCTCTATCTCGGTGCTAGCGTGGTTACATTGCTCTCCATCACGGTGCTGGTGTGGTGTCAGTGCTCTCTCTCTATCACGGTGCTGATGTCAGTACTCTCTATCTCGGTGCTGGTGTGTTGTCAGTGCTCTCTATCACAGTGCTGGTGTCAGCGCTCTCTATCTCATTGCTGTTGTCAGTGCTCTCTATCACAGCGCTGGTGTCAGTGCTCTTTCTACATCTTGGTGCTGGTGTCAGTGCTCTCTCTGTCTCGGTGCTGGTGTGGTGTCAGTGCTCTCTATCTCAGTGCTGGTGTCAGTGCTCTCTATCATGGTTCTGGTGTGGTGTCAGTGCTCTCTATCATGGTTCTGGTGTGGTGTCAGTGCTCTCTATCACGGTGCTGGTGTCAGTGCTCTCTATCACGGTGCTGGTGTCAGTGCTCTCTATCACGGTGCTGGTGTCAGTGCTCTTTCTCCATCTTGGTGCTGGTGTGTTCTCATTGCTCTCTATCTCGGTGCTGGTGTGGTGTCAGTACTCTCTATCACAGTGCTGGTGTCCGTGCTCTCTCTCTATCACGGTGCTGATGTCAGTACTCTCTATCTTGGTGCTGGCATGGTGTCAGTGCTCTCTATCACAGTGCTGGTGTCACTGCTCTCTATCTCGGTGCTAGCGTGGTTACATTGCTCTCTATCACGGTGCTGGTGTGGTGTCAGTGCTCTCTATCACGGCGCTGGTGTCAGTGCTCTTTCTCCATCTTGGTGCTGGTGTCAGTGCTCTCTCTATCTCGGTGCTGGTGGGGTGTCAGTGCTCTCTATCTCGGTGCTGGTGTGGTGTCAGTGCTCTCTATCTCAGTGCTGGTGTCAGTGCTCTCTATCATGGTTCTGGTGTGGTGTCAGTGCTCTCTATCACGGTGCTGGTGTCAGTGCTCTCTATCACTGTGCTGGTATCAGTGCTCTCTATCACGGTGCTGGTGTCAGTGCTCTCTATCACGGTGCTGGTGTCAGTGCTCTCTATCACGGTGCTGGTGTCAGTGCTCTCTATCACGGTGCTGGCGTCAGTGCTCTCTATCACGATGCTGGCGTCAGTGCTCTCTATCAGAGTGCTGGTGTCCGTGCTCTCTCTCTATCACGGTGCTGATGTCAGTACTCTCCATCTCGGTGCTGGCGTGGTGTCACTGCTCTCTATCTCAGTGCTAGCGTGGTTACATTGCTCTCTATCACGGTGCTGGTGTGGTGTCAGTGCTCTCTTCCATAGTGCTGATGTGTTCTCAGTGCTCTCTATCACGGTGCTGGTGTCTGTGCTCTCTATCTCGGTGCTGGTTTCAGTGCTCTCTGTCACGGTGCTGGTGTCAGTGCTCTTTCTCCATCTTGGTGCTGGTGTGTTCTCATTGCTCTCTATCTCGGTGCTGGTGTGTTGTCAGTGCTCTCTATCACAGTGCTGGTGTCAGTGTTCACACTTCATCTTGGTGCTGGTGTCAGTGCTCTCTCTATCTCGGTGCTGGTGTGGTGTCAGTGCTCTCTATCTCGGTGCTGATGTGGTGTCAGTGCTCTCTATCTTGGTGCTGGTGTCAGTGCTCTCTATCATGGTTCTGGTGTGGTGTCAGTGCTCTCTATCACGGTGCTGGTGTCAGTGCTCTATATCACTGTGCTGGTGTCAGTGCTCTCTATCACGGTGCTGTTGTCAGTGCTCTCTATCACGATGCTGGTGTCATTTTTCTTTATCACGGTGCTGGTGTCAGTGCTCTCTATCATGGTGCTGGTGTCTGTGCTCTTTCTCCATCTTGGTGCTGGTGTGTTCTCATTGCTCTCTGTCTCGGTGCTGGTGTGGTCTCAGTGCTCTCTATCACAGTGCTGGTGTCAGTACTCTCTATCTCGGTGCTGGTGTGTTCTCAGTGCTCTCTATCACGGTGCTGGTGTCTGTGCTCTCTATCTCGGTGCTGGTGTCAGTGCTCTCTATCACGGTGCTGGTGTCAGTGCTCTCTATCACGGTGCGGGTGTCAGTGCTCTCTATCACGGTGCGGGTGTCAGTGCTCTCTATCATGGTGCGGGTGTCAGTGCTCTCTCTCTCTCTCTCTCTCTCTCTCTATCTCTCTATCTCCTGCTGGTGTGGTGTCAGTGCTCTCTATCTCGGTGCTGGTGTGGTGTCAGTGCTCTCTATCTCGGTGCTGGTGTGGTCTCAGTGTTCTCTATCACGGTGCTGGTGTGGTCTCAGTGCTCTCTATCTCAGTGCTGGTGTCAGTGCTCTCCATCATGGTTCTGGTGTGGTGTCAGTGCTCTCTATCACGGTGTTGGCATCAATGCTCTCTCTCTATCACAGTGCTGGTGTCAGTGCTCTCTCTCTATCACGGTGCTGCTGTGGTGTCAGTGCTCTCTATCTCGGTGCTGGTGTGGTCTTAGTGCTCTCTATTACAGTGATGGTGTCAGTGCTCTCTATCTCAGTGCTGGTGTCAGTGCTCTCTATCACGGTGCTGGTGTGGTGTCAGTGCTCTCTATCACGTTGCTGATGTCAGTGCTCCCTAACACGGTGCTGGTGTCAATGCTCCCTAACACGGTGCTGGTGTCAGTGCTCCCTAACAGGGTGCTGGTGTCAGTGCTCCCTAACACGGTGCTGGTGTCAGTGCTCCCTAACACGGTGCTGGTGTCAGTGCTCTCTATCACGGTGCTGGTGTCAGTGCTCAGTCTCTATTGCAGTGCTGGTTTCAGACAGTGAGGCAAATAGCAGCGAAGAAGCCAATCAGCAGGCAGTGCCAGCAACATGGTTGAGGATCAGTACTGGACTGGCACCTCCAGACCACCGCAGTGGAGCCCTGCATAGGTGGGGGTAGGGGCCGGGCAGAGGGAGGGGCTCAAGCACAGGTTGGCACACTGGGACACTGGCACAGGACTGCGCTGCCCTGACTGTGGCACTGATCATCTCCTGCACCCCCTTCATAGCCTGCCCTGACCTTGCCTCTCCTCCATGGCCTTCATGCGCTCCTGAATTGTCAAAATTTCACAGATAAAAAAAGAATGCTTGTCGTTGTCGATCCCAGATTCACTTCATACTTTTGTTATGTCAGTGTCCATGTTGTGGGATTTTGTGTGCACAGCTAGTATTTCGTGCCTGAAAATGTGACCTGGAGGTTTTTAAGGTTCGCCTGCCATTAAAGTCAAGGGGCCCGCAGCGAACTGCAGTTTTGGCCACGTTCGCAGTTCGAGTTTGCGAAACGTCCCGTCGGAAGTTCGTCCATCACTACTCACAAGCATATATCCTCATACCTGAAAAATCACCCTCCCCCATGGGCTAAACTACCACACAAAGTGTGGTCCTTCTGGACATCCACCTCCCCCAAAGCCAAAGGGATCACTCTTATGTATAACTCCTTGCAGAACAAGGACCAGTTTGCTAAAACATCAACATATAAAAGATGAGAAAGATCTACAAACCTCCTTTTCTGACTACCGATGGTCAGAAGCCATTCAATACAACCTGAAAACCTCTAAATGCATCGCATATTGGGAACTTTCACAAAAACTCCACCATAGATGGTACCTCACCCCAGTCCAAATGTATAAATTTGCAAATTTAGATGACGATCTCTGTTGGAGGGGCTGTTCCTCTATTGGATCCCAAATCCACATCCTCTGGGAGTGCCCACAAATGTACCCATTCTGGAAAGCGGATTTCACCTTTATCTCTGACATCATGGGGCACAGAACTGACCCCTTTCCATCTTTAGCCATTCTTAGCCTTGGAATTTACTCTTATCCAAAAGAGTTCAGAACGCTAGTAATGCACACACTATTTGCGGCTAGACTGCTAATTATGCGCAAATGTAGAAGCTCCCTAATGCCAACAATCACAGATGTCAAATTTCAACTTTCTCTGATTAAAGAATTCAAATTTAGCTCTGCTCTACAACATAACACTGTTACGAAATGCATCACCGCATGGAAACCCTGGCTTCTTACTCAAACAACTATCAAATATATAAAATTACAGGGCTGCAGTTGAAAATAAATAAATAAATAAGATCTCCTTGATTGTTCACTTGCTAATGATAGACTATACCTTGGAGTCGATAACGTTCCTTTGAACACTATTGTACCACCATCCAATGTTTGTTCCTTCTTCCATAACTGACACACCAGTTACACCATACCTAACGCAAATTAAACTTTGGGCATATTGTCTCCCCCCCCCCCATGTGACACAGTTAGCTCCCAAATGGGGTGTCTAATGGGGGTAGATGATACAATGCTTTAGGTACTTACCATCACATATTGTTCTTAGCCCAAACTAACCTGATACCGATACCATACATTGTAATCACTATTGTCTTTTACTGTAATATGTTTACTTTATCTGTCAACGTGTCTTGCTCATGCATGTATTGTTAATGAAAAACAAAATAAAAAGTGTATTTTTTCTAAAAAAAAGTGAGCTTGTAAGACCGCTGCACAAATACGGTGTGACAGAAAGTATTGAATCAACCGCCATTTTATTCTCTAGGGTGTCTGAAAAAAATATATAATGTTTGGGGGTTCTAAGTAATTTTCTAGCAAAAAAAAATTATTTTAACTTGTAAACACTGAGTCTGAAAAATAGGCCCGGTCCTTAAGTGGTTAAATGCCTCATGCAGTAATACCACATGGGTAATACCTGGACCGCGACTTATTTAACTAATGCATTTGTTTATTTATGTATTTACTTTAGTGAATTGACTTAGCGCTGTTTTATTCATTATTTACCTCGTGTTTCTGGCTTGTGAGGTATGTAACCCATGATAGGCTTGTGCAATTCGTTTCGTAACGAAACAAAATTCGGCCGAATTTCGAATCTTTCGGACATTCGGATGCATCCAAATGTCTGAATAAAGAAATAACGAATAACAACGAATACGAAAGAAATATAACGAATGAATTCAAATGATTTCGACATGATTCTGTAATACTTTAAAGATCTAATGAAACAAGATCTAATGAAACAAAAGGTCAGCTCAAAGTAAATCTTATAGACCAATCAGCTAATTAATTTTGTGCCAGAGGATGGATTACTGGCAAAGTGCATTCCTGAGAACTGAGTTAGAAGGGTGTGTGTGTTAAAAGATTCAATAAACAAACGACTTTCCAAACTACGAATCATTATCACGAATGTCTATACACACATAAATAGCGAATTTCAACGAATACAAATGAAATGAATTCGACACTCTACGAATAATAAAGAATTATCCGAAAACGTATTAACGTAACACAATGAATATAACAGAACGAAATGATGTATTTTACGAATGACAATGAACCAAAACTAAATGAAATTTTCCGTTTGTGCACAAGTTTAACCCATGAGGTGATAATGAATTGACATTTTCAGTATCTCATGAGATCATTGGAGAAAATGTGTCACATGATTCAATGATCTCATGGGATATTTTTTAGTGAATTGACCTTATAGTGCTTACAAGAGTTCTTACTGTTTCAAGTCCTGCTTTTTAACTACTACTTCATGTAAGGAGGCTTCAGTCAACACTTTTTCAAACCGAAAGGCTTGCAGCTTTCACCCCCGATCCAGCCATGTACCCTGTGCCCTGGTGGCTCTCTGCAGTTCTTGCCCCCCAATGTTCCATGGGCCCTGGTGGCTCTCTGCCCCACGCAGCTCTCACCTCCTGATCCAACCACCAGGGCTCATCGCTGATGGCTGGATAAGGAGGTGATCTCACCCCCCGATCCACCCCCCAATCCAGCCATGTGCCCTGGTGGCTTTCTGGCTCTTGCAGTTCTCACCTCCCGACCCAGCCATGTGCCATGGTGGCTCTCTGCCCCTCACAGCTCTCACACTCGGATCCAGCCATGTGCCCTGGTGGCTCTTTGCCCCTCACAGTTCTCACCTCCCGACCCAGCCATGGGCCCTGGTGGCTCTCCCCCCCCCTCCAGTTCTCACCTCCTGATCCAGCCATGTGCCCTGGTGGTTTTATGCCCCTCGCAGCTCTCACCCCCTGATCCAGCCATGTTCCCTGGTGGCTCTTTGCCCCTCACAGTTCTCACCACCCAATCCAGCCATGTGCCATGGTGGCTCTCTGCCCCCCCTCCCCACAGTTCTTACCTCCCGATCCAGCCATATGCCCTGGTGACTCTCTGCCCCTCACAGCTCTCACACTCTGATCCAGCCATGTGCCCTGGTGGCTCTTTGCCCCTCACAGTTCTCACCTCCTGACCCAGCCATGGGCCCTGGTGGCTCTCCCCCCACTCCCCCCCCTCTAGTTCTCACCTCCCAATCCAGCCATGTGCCCTGTTGGTTTTCTGCCCCTCGCAGCTCTCACCCCCTGATCCAGCCATGTACCCTGGTGGCTCTTTGCCCCCTCACAGTTCTCACCACCCGATCCAGCCATGTGCCCTGGTGGCTCTGCCTTCCATAGTTCTCCCCTCTTAATCTAGCCATGTGCCATGTGCCCTGGGGGCTCTTTGCCCCTCACAGCTCTCACCTCCTAATCCAGCCATGTGGACTCCCTGCCCTCCACAGCTTTCACCACCCGATCCAACCATATCAGCCATGTGCTCTGGTGGCTTTCATCTCCTGATCCAGTAATCAGACATGTGCTCCAGCAGCTCTCCCCCACCCCCCCTGCACTCTGCATTACCACAGCTATAGAAGTCTTATAACAACTTATAGTTGTGATGAGTCTGTGTGTGTGTGTGTGTGGGGGGGGGGGGGGGTGGTGGCAGAGAGCGGCTGAATTGGGAGTAGTACAGTAAGAGCTCACCCACCAATCCAGCCACATGGTCAGCACTTGCATAAGCATCTAAATTATCCCACTCTCCCACTCTCCGCACTACTCCCTGCTCCTCCCCCTGACTGTATAGGAGCCAGAACTACAGAGGAACCACGGGGTATTAATGCAAGCTGACAATACTGACTGTCAGTGAGCATTAAGAACATACCTGAGAAAATATTGGGCGGTATAAAGTATATACTGGCAGTGCTGAGGCACATGGGCTTTGGAGAGGTTTTTGTGACCTGGATATCCCTGCTCTATAGCAATCCCCGAGCGGTTATTAAAATAGGTACCTCAATCTCCTCTCAGTTTAAAGTGGGCAGGGGCACGCATCAAGGGTGCCCGCTGTCCCCATCCTTATTTGCTCTAGCAATAGAGCCCCTGGCAATAGCTTTGTGGAGGTCCCCTGAGGTTGGAGCATTGGAGGTAGGGGGCATTAAGGAATGCATAGCGCTATATGCGGATGATATGCTTCTCTTTCTGCAGGACGCAGGGTCATCCTTGGAGGCAGTGTTTGAGGTGCTGGACAAATTTGCCACATACTCAGGCCTACGAGTTAACTGGGAGAAGTCCAACGTGATGGCTATTGATGGGGAGGCCCGTGCTCTGGCGACCGTCAAGGTTCCCATTGCATGGGTGCAGGAGTGCAAGTATTTGGGTGTGCGAGTATCACCAAGGGTAGGTGACTATATGTCTTTAAATCTTCTTCCATTACTGGCCAAGGTTAAGGTGCAACTAGATGCATGGAAACACTTGCCGCTGTCCCTGATTGGTAGAGTGAATCTGCTTAAAATGAAAGTCCTGCCGGTGTTCCTATACTTTCTGCGAAACTCACCAATTTGGATTCCCTGTTCTTTTTTTAGAAGGGTGAATAGTTTATTTAGTTCATTTTTATGGGCCGCCACACATCCCAGGATAAGTCTCCATGTTTTGCAGGAACCCTGGGGTCAAGGTGGCTTGGCATTACCAGATCTTTTTAAGTATTTCATAGCTGGACAGATGGTAGTCGCCCGGCGTTGGTTAACAAGGGATGACGGGGACTCGGCTACGGTATTAGAGGCAGCCCTTTTGGGCTCGTATGAGAGTTTATCCTACTTGGTATACAGGGGTACAAGGGCTTCCCCTTCTCTGATGGCCTCAATGTGAGCAACGGTGAGAGCGTGGGACAGGGCACAGGTTTTGATAAAGAACAGGGTGGGGTGTTGGTCGCCGGACACTCCTCTCTGGTTCAATCCCCGTTTGTCGCATTTTGGTGCGATACCTGACCCAGTGATCTGGGCCAGGGTTGGCATCAAACAGCTGGGGCACGTAGTGGGGGGGGGGGGACGAGGCTATATACGTTTGACCAACTAAAAGCTAAATACAATCTACCTAATTGGTATTTGTTTCGCTACCTCCAGCTGAGGCATGCCTTCCTCACTCAGTTCGGTTCCGACGCTGTGGAGCTTGGTGTGACTCCCCTGGAGAGGGTGCTGCGGACGGAGGACTTGCTGAAGCCTCTGTCCACGGTCTACAAAGAGTTGTTCGTTGAAAGGCCAAATATGATCCAGAAATGTAGAGACACATGGAGTGCTTTAGTGACAGATTTTGGAGGGGAGGATTGGGATGACATGTGGGATTACCCGTTTCAGACCCTGGTATCAGCAAGAGATAGACTTATTCAATTTAAAATTCTATACAGGGTGTACTATACTCCTGCACGGCTAGCTGGAATGTATGGTACGGGTTCAGCGGGATGCTGGCGTTGTACGGCGGACCGTGCTGGCTTTGATCATATATTTTGGCAGTGCCAGCAGATTAAGGACTTCTGGAAGGGAGTGACGGACACCATACAAACAGTCCTTGCGGTGCCGATTCCTATCACAGTCGCGGTATGTTTGCTCGGGCTGGTGGAGGAGTTGGCACCTCGAAGGGCACAGAGGACTATGATATCTCTGTCTTTGTTTTATGCGCGAAAAGCTATCCTGTTATATTGGAAAAAACCTGAACCACCCACTGTGTCCTATTGGAAAAGTTTGATTAACAAGGCACTACCCTTTACAAGGCCACATACCTAAGTAGGGGATTCCCCAAGAAATCTGAGAAGGTATGGCAGGGCTGGTTGGACGCCAAAGATACTTTGAATTAAATTATTGAGCGGGGAGAGGATGCTGGGATTCCTTGTTAGCCATTGATGCACGGGGCAGGATGCTGCGGTGTGCGTTATGGGTCTTTCTGTTATGCCTACAGATTGGGACTTGTCATTACTCTTTGGGAAACATGATTTTCATGGGATACAGCTGAGAGACATGGTCTGAGGTCTGGTATTGATTGGAGGGCTGCACAAGGGTCGGGGGGGGGGGGGAGGGGGGGGTCTATGGGTCATGTGTTGTATATGTTGTAAGTGTTTGAAAAACGGTTAATAAACATAACTTTACAAAAAAAGAAACTATTAGATAAGCACTTGAACGACCGCAACAGGGATACAGGGATATACAATGTAACCCCGGATGAGAAACACTGGTCTGTATAATTCCATCCCATTAAAATTGTTCTCAATATCTTATCCAGATCAGTTATCGAGCCACCAACCCTCGCCTGAGTGATGGGAAAATGTATCCAACTTTATTCCGTATGACCCCAGATGATCGGGTCCATTATACAGCCCTTATAAAACTGTTGCAGCATTTTGGGTGGAACTGGGTTGGAATATTATCAGCATGGGACGGCAGCGGTGATGAGGAGGCCCAAGAGCTGAGCAAGATGATGAGCCAACACGAGATCTGTACAGAATATATCCTTAAAATCCAAGAAGTTTTAAAAAAAGATAATTTTCAGAATATCATCATCAATTATATTCTTGGTAATTCAACAGCTAAAGTTGTCATAGTGTGTGGAACTGCCACAATGCACTTTTTTACTCCTTATATGCACTCGATTTTAAATCAGATCACATTGATTTTCCCACCTTCATGGAATAAACTAAATACTGCGAATATAAATGACTCTATAGCGATCAACTGCAGCTTCATATTTGTTTGGCCACAACAAATGCCCATAAATGTCAATATTTATCCCCATGGAGTCAACGTCTCCCACTGCTTACATGACCCGATAATGGAAGATATTTGGCTTTATTTTCTTCATTGTCTTTCCCCAAACAAAAAGAAAAATGATTTTTTTTCTTTAGGGTATTCTTTTTTGCCAGAATTTTGTACCGGTTTAATGGATGTGTTCTCCATATTTGCTGAAGATACACCAATACCTTCCTTTGCATACACGGCTGTATATGTTCTGGCCAAAGCTCTACATGACATGTACTACATGAAAAAAATATCTCAACACAATGGATTCCAGCACAGAGTAAGTTGGATAATAAGTGTTTATATTACTCTGACCCTGTCCTATATTATACAATAATCATCAGAATGATCGGCCATCTCTCTCCTCTCTCTCACTGTCTGGGCAATCAGGAAAATTGCAAATGTGATGGGATATTTTTGGTCTTATATATATATACACACACACATACACACATACATATATTTTTTATTTTTTATTTTTTACTAATTGCTTTGTATACATCCTGTTAGGAGACACATCAAAGAGGAACTGTAGTCTGCACACATAATTTGTAATAAAAACATCTTTGCCATTCTGAAGCTTCCCTCCAACCACTTTGCATATTATTTTATATATACTGTGATTCTGTGTAGCATAGCAAATATGCTGCAGAAATCTCCCTCCGCTGAGTCTGGCTGCATCCATTTTAACTGTGGGCAGCTGAAGCTGCTGCCTGTTCACTTCCTGGATTTACACAGACACACAGAGGCACACCTCAAGCTCTGCAGCTTTCATTGGACTTCTTATGACTCATCCCCCCTTCCTGGCAAACTCTCACGAAAGTGATGCCGCGTACACACGACCATTTCTGAAACGCTGAAACAGTCTTGCCTACACACGATGACACCAAAGTCCTAACGTCTAGAACGCGATGACGTACATCACGTAGGACGGGACTAGAAAAAGGAAATTCAATAGCCAGTGGCCAATAGCTGCTGTCTCGTACTTGCTTCAGAGCATGCGTAGTTTTTGCTCCATCGGTTTTCTTAAAAAAATCTGACAATGTGATTGTCTGGATTAGGGATGAGCTTGGTGTTCGAGTTGAATGCATGTTCGACTTGAACACCGGCTGTTCGACCGTTTGGCGAAGCCAGAACTCTGTGGGCCGTTAGCGCCAAATTCGCGTGGCACTCACGGCCAACAATGCACTGCGCCATCGCAGTGCATTGCTGGCTCATGATTGGCCATGCATGCACTGTGACCCCGCATGCTTGGCCAATCACAGCGCCGGCAGCGTGGAGAGCCATGATTGGCCACAGGCAGGATGCCTGTGGCCAATTATAGCTCAGGCTGTGTTGTACACGCCCCACACTATATAAGGCCGCCAGCACGGCGGCCTTGTGTAGTGTTCCGGTGTCTGCAGGAGTTAGTGGATGTTGTCTGTGTGCCATCACCGCACAATACATCTGTATCTACCCTTCATTGCTGTTCTGAGTATTCTCTAATTGAGCCATCTGCCATCTGCAGGAGTTAGTGGGTGACTGGGTGTTGTCTGTGTGCCAGCCCCGCAGAATACACCTGCATCTACCCTTCATTGCTGTTCTCTAATTGAGCCATCTGCAGGAGTTAGTTGGTGTTGTGTGCCTCCAGCGCAGTATACACCTGTAGCTACCTATATTGCTCTTCTCTAATTGAGCCACCTGCAGGAGTTAGTGGTTGTTGTGTGCCTCCAGCACAGCACAATATACACCTGTATCTACCCTTTATTACTGGTGTTCTATAATAAAGGCATCTGCGGGAGTTAGTGGGTGTTTTGTGCCTCCAGCACAATATACTCTACCCAATTGCTGGTTTTACCATCTCCCTGCAGGCCATTACCATGTCTGGAAGGCCAACAAGGAGAGGCAGACAGGCCAATAAAAGAGGGCAAGCAGGCTCTGTGTCTAGAGACAACAGTGTTGGTCGTGGACACTGTGCATCGTCATCAGCACGTGGCCATGGGACACGCTTGTCCTTATTTTCGGCAGCTGGACGTGTTGAGCCTCATCATGCCGAAGACTTGGTAGAGTGGATGACCAAGCCCTCTTCATCCTCCTCATCCTCTCTCACCCAGGCTCAGGGTACTAGCAAAGCAGCTGCCAACGTATCCTCTTCCCTCGTCTCAATGTCATCATCAGTGACTCCTTCCTTAGGCCCACCACGTCCTCCTGAGGAGTCCCCCAAACTGTATGAGCACAGTGTTGGGTACATGTTCCAGGAGGATGCCCAGTGTTTTGTAGGCTCTGATGATGTTACTCAGCTAGAGGAAGGCAATAGCGTGAGTGGAGAGAGAGGGGATGCTCAAGAAGGACAGCAATCTAGCAGTCATGTTATACAAGCTGCAGCATACTGCCAGGTTTGCTCCAGTGATGAAGAGGTAGGGGATGATGAGGGCACTGACTCCACGTGGGTGCCTGGTAGGAGAGAGGAGGAGGAGGCACATCTCCAACAAGGCAGGATGCCCTCCGGGGGCCAGCTTAGGGGCAGCACACCGACTGAATCACACCGCAGAGCTCTGCCTGTGCAGGGTGCTGCCTCTGCACGTTATTCTAAAAGTTATTTGGTGTGGGCCTTTTTTGAGACGAGTGCATCAGATCGCGCCGCTGCTATTTGCAACATATGTCTCAAGTGTATCTCGCGTGGCCAAAACATCAGCCGCTTGGGCACCACATGCTTGACCAGACATATGTTGACTTGCCATGCAGCCCGTTGGCAAGCTTACCTCAAAGACCCACACCAAAGAACAAAGCGGATCTCTCCTTGCTCCTCATCAGCTGGGATCTCCAACCACACTAGGCCTTCAGTCCTCTCTGAAACCTGCACTGAGAGGAATGAAGGTGTAGAATTAGGTGTGTCACAGCCAAGTGCTTGCGGGCACTCTGCTTGCAGTATACCCACGTCCGATTGTAGCAGGCAAATTTCCCTGCCCCTGCTGCTGGACCGTAGAAAGAAGTTCTCTCCCAGCCATCCACATGCCCAGTGGTTGAATGCTAGCTTGGCTAAATTGCTAGCACTTCAACTGCTGCCTTTTCAGTTGGTAGACTCGGCCCCCTTCCGTGAGTTTGTGCAATGTGCAGTTCCTCAGTGGCAGGTCCCCAAACACCACTTTTTCTCACGGAAGGCAATTCCGGCTCTCTACCGGCATGTGGAAGGCAATGTCCTTGCCTCACTGGACAGGGCGGTCAGCGGTAAGGTGCATATTACCGCTGACTCATGGTCCAGCAGGCATGGACAGGGACGTTACCTGTCTTTCACGGCCCATTGGGTCACTCTTCTGGCAGCTGGGAAGGATGCAGGACAAGGTGCAGTAGAGTTGGAGATTGTTCCGCCACCACGCCTCCAAAATGCTACTACTGGTTGTGACACACCTCTCTCTTCCACCCCCTCCTCTTCTTCCTCCATGACCTCTTCCAGTGCTCTGTTCTTGGAACCAGCGGTCCTAAATAGGCGTTCACGGGGCTACGCAAGTACGCAGGCAAAGCAATGCCATGCTTGCGCTGGTTTGTTTGGGGGACAGGAGCCACACTGGGGCAGATATTTTGTCAGCTCTGCAGGGGCAGGCCGGATGGTGAGCAGTGACAGTGCATGCATCAGTGACACTGTACCTCTTGTCCACCTGTTGGAGCATACGCTGCGTGGAATAATGGACAGGGCACTTGAGGCAGAAAGAGGAGGACTTCCTTGCCTTTCAAGGCCCCCTTTATCCAGACAGTGTTCCTGCTGTCCCACCCATCACAGAGGAAGAGGAAGAGGAAGATTGTGTCAGCATGGAGGTGGAGCCTGGCACTCAGCAGCAGCAGTCTTGTAGGGATGATTTACATTCCCAAGAAACCTGTGGACTTGTACGTGGCTGGGAGGAGGTAGCTGCGGATCATGTTGTCCTTAGTGACCCAGAGGACTCCGGACCAAATGCCTCAGCTAACCTACGCTGCACGGCCTCCCTGATCCTGCAAAGCCTGCGGAAGGATCCTCGTATTTTTCGGATCAAGGAGAGGGACCATTACTGGCTGGCCACTCTCCTTAATCCACGGTACAAGGATAAGGTTGCCAACCTTATCCTGCCATCGCAGAGGGAGCAGAGGATGAGACATCTCCGGGAGGCCTTGCAGAAAGGTCTGTACAACGCGTTCCCAGAGACTGGGAGGTTACAAACTCCTGGTCCTGGACAATGTGTTGCTGAGGCATCGGTCAGAATGAGCGGTGGAGAAGGTGGCCGCCTGACCGATGCGTTCAGACAATTTTTTAGTCCGCAGCCCCAAGGTATGATCGGTTCCAGCAACCATCGCCAGCGTCTGATTTACACGGTGCAGGAATACCTAGGCACAAGGTCAGACTTGGACACCTTTCCCACCGAAAATCCTCTGGCTTACTGGGTCTTGAGGATGGATCACTGGCCAGAGCTTGCACAGTATGCAATTGAGCTACTGGCCTGTCCTGCATCCAGCATTCTTTCGGGAACGCACCTTCAGTGCTGCTGGTGGCTTTGTAACCAATCACAGGGTGCGCCTGTCCACAGACTCGGTTGATCGACTGACCTTCATAAAGATTAATCAGTCTTGGATCAGCACCAGCTACCAAGCACCTGAAGCTGATGTAACCGAATATTTTTTTTGGAAATATCACATCCCTTCAAGACTGCCTATGCTGATGCTGAGTGACTGTCCTGTTGACTGTCTATCCTCTTCCTCCTCCGCTGATATCTTAAAAGAACATTTTTGGTTCTGGGTGATGCCACCAATTTTTCAGCGCCTGTTTAACATAGGCGTGTAATTACAATTTTTGATGCAATGCTTTGCAGCAGGGCTCATTCCTGCACTCCGACTAGAGTATATGGTAGAGGTTGCAGTGTATAGGCCCAATTTTTCAGCCTCTGTTTAACAGGGGCATGTAATACAATTGTTGATGCAATGCTTTGCAGCAGGGCTCATTCCTGCACTCCAACTAGAGTATCTGGGGGAGATTGCAGTGTTGTGGCACCAGAAAGCAGTGCCTAAGGCCCACTTTTTGAGCCCCTGTTTAACAGGGGCATGTAATTACAATTCTTGATATAATATTTCACAGCAGGGCCCGTTCCTGCGCCCACCGAGAGTAACTGTGAGGACTTACAGTGTTGTGGCACCAGCACCACTACCACCACCACCAAAGACCCTATTTTTCTACCACTGTTCAACAATGGTATGTAATTACAATTCTTGATATAATTGTTCACAGCAGGGCTCTCCAGCACCTACCAAGAGTCACTTTGAGGGCTTACAGTGTTGTGGCAACACCAACACCTTAGGCGCAAATTTCTGCAGAGCATATAGGGTAGGCCCCTACTTTCAAACATCCAACTTACAAACGTCTCCTACTTGCAAACGGAAGGAGACAACAGGAAGTGAGATGAAAAAAGGGCGGAGGGCAAAAAAATTATACGGGGGTGATAACCCTTCCCTATGTTTTCCAAAAAGCTTAAAAATTGATTTTTTTTCCTGGAGATACACTTTAAAAATGTACCAGTTCAAAATTACAAACAGATTCTACTTAAAGAGGGATTCCGCCCAAAAAAAAAAAATTAAAAGTCAGCAGCTATAAATACTACAGCTGCTGACTTTTAATAAATGGACACTCACCTGTCCCGGGTTCCAGCGATGCCGGCAGCTGAGGCCGATCGACCGCTCGACCGCTCGGGCCTCGGCAGCTGCCGCCGCCATTCGAGGTGAGGGAATCAGGAAGTAAAGCGAATCGGCTTCACTTCCCGGTTCCCTACTGCGCATGCGCGAGCTGCGCCGCGCAATAGGAAATCTCTGCGCTGTCACTGGGACCCGTGTGTGTCCCAGCAGACAGCGCGGCAGGGCAGGAAATGGCGTAGACTCCCGTGGGAGTCTATGCCCGGAAGTGGGTGAAAATACCTGTCTTTGACAGGTATCTCCACCCCCCTCCCCCCTGAAAGGTGTCAATTGTGACACCGGAGGGGGGGGGTTCCGACCAGCGGAGGTTCCACTTTAGGGTGGAATCCCGCTTTAACACAACAAACCTACATAGTCCCTGTCTTGTTTGCACTGCCTGTATACTCCTGTTCTGAGTATATAGGGTCTGAGGGCCCCACGCCTTTCCTTTTTTTAATATGGGTACGGGGTTCCCCTTAATATCCGCACAAGACCCAAAGGGGCTGGTAATGGGCAGGGGGGGCTACCTATGCCATTTTTCTCAATGATTTTCATCCATATTGCCGGAACCAGATATTACATTAAAACCACAAGCAGTTTTAAATGACTTTTTTTCTGTTAAATGTAATTTTCCCCTGGGGGAGGAGTCGGGTCCCCAAACCCTTTTTAGGACAATATCTTGCATATTAGCCATTAAAATTAGCACTTTTTATTTCCAACGTTCGAGTCCCATAGACTTCAATGGGGTTCTAAAGTTCGCACAGTTCGAATGTTCTGGTGCAAACCGAACCGGGGGGGGGGGGGGGGGGGGGTGTTCGGCTCATCCCTAGTATGGATTTATTTCCACATTTTGTCTCTCATAGTTGAGGTGATACCTATGATGACAATTACAGGCCTCTCTCATCTTTTTAAGTGGAAGAACTTGCACAATTGGTGGCTGACTAAATACTTTTTTGCCCCCTGTATGTGATGGATCAGAACACAATAGTCTAAGTTGGTGAAGTAAAATTAGAAAAATATATACATAAAACTGATAATTGGCATGTGCGTATGTATTCACCCCCTTTGTTATGAAGCCCATAAAAAGCTCTGGTGCAACCAATTACCTTAAGAAGTCACACAATTAATGAAATGATGTCCACCTTTGTGCAATCTAAGTGTCACATGATCTGTCATTACATATACACACACCTTTGTGAAAGGCCCCAGAGGCTGCAACACCTAAGCAAGAGGCACCACTAATCAAACACCGCCATGAAGACCAAGGAACTCTCCAAACATGTAAGGGACAATGTTGTTGAGAAGTCAGGGTTAGATCATAAAAAAATATCCAAATCTTTGATGATTCCCTAGGAGCAAATGGAAAGAACATGGCACAACAGCAAACCTGCCAAGAGACGGGTGCACACCAAAACTCATGGAGCAGGCAAGGAGGGCATTAATCAGAGAGGAGCACAGAGACCTAAGGTAACCCTGGAGGAGCTGCGGAGTTCCACAGCAGAGACTGGAGTATCTGTACATAGGATGACAATAAGCCGCCCGCTCAATAGAGTTGGGCTTTATGACAGAGTGGCCAGAAGAAAGACATTACTTTCAGCAAAAAAAAACAAAATGGCATGTTTTGAGTTTGCGAAAAGGCATGTGGGAGACTCCCAAAATATATGGAGGAAGGGGCTCTGGTCTGATGTATGGAGGAAGGTGCTCTGGTCTGATGAGATTAAATTGATCTTTTTTGGCCATCAAAGAAACGCTAATGCCGCGTACACACGAGCGGATTGTATGGCGTACTTAGTCTGTCATACAATCCGACGGACAGTCCGTCATACTTTAGACTGAACGGACTTGACCACACACGGATGCACAAACAGTCCGTCGAAAGCTTGCGCGAGCTTGCGCGATGACGTGTACAGCACGTACGACGGGACTAGAAATAGGAAGTCCAATACACAGCAAAGCACCCTTCCGCCGTGTAAATCCTTTCTGAGCATGCGCCATTCTTAGTCCATCGAACTAGCCTACTGACGAGCGGATTTTCGGCTGAAACCAAAGTACGACGGACAGAATTTCGAAAAATCCGAAATACTTAGTACGCCAGACTGCACGCTGAAAAAGTCCGCTAAAGCCCACACACGAGCGGACTGTCCGCTGAAATGTGTTTTGGCGGACTAAGTAGGCCATACAGTCCGCCCGTGTGTACGCGGCATATGTCTGGCGCAAACCCAACACATCACATCACATCACCCAAAGAACACCATCCCTACAGTGAAGCATGGTGGTGGCAGCATCATGCTGTGGGGATGTTTTTCCTCAGTCAGGATTGGGAAACTGGTCAGAGTTGAGGGAAAGATGGATGGTGCTAAATACAGGGATATTCTTGAGCAAAACCTATAGCACTCGGTGTGTGATTTGAGACTAGGACGGAGGTTCACCTTCCAGTAGGACAATGACCCCAAACACACTGCTAAAGCAACACTTGAGTGGTTTAAGGGGAAACATGGAAATGTGTTGGAATGGCCTAGTCAAAGCCCAGACCTCAATCCAATAGAAAATCTGTGGTCAGACTTAAAGATTACTGTTCACAAGCGCAAACATCCAACTTGAAGGAGCTGGAGCAGTTTTACAAGGAGGAATGGGGCAAAAATCTCAGTGGTGAGATGTGGCAAGACTTAGGCCGCGTACACACGGGCGGACTGTATGGCCTACTTAGTCCGCCGAAACACATTTCAGCGGACAGTCCGCTCGTGTGTGGGCTTCAGCGGACTTTTTCAGCGTGCAGTCTGGCGTACTAAGTATTTCGGAATTTCCGTAATTCTGTCCGTCATACTTTGGTTTCAGCGGACAATCCGCTCGTGAGTAGGCTAGTTTGACGGACTAAGAATGGCGCATGCTCAGAAAGGATTTACACGGCGGAAGGTAGCATTGCTGTGTATTGGACTTCCTATTTCTAGTCCCGTCGTACGTGCTGTACACGTCATAGCGCAAGTTTTCGATGGACTGTTTGTGCATCCGTGTGTGGTCAAGTCCGTTCATTTGAAAGTATGACGGACTGTCCGTCGGATTGTATGACGGACTAAGTAGGCCATACAGTCCGCTCGTGTGTACGCGGCCTTATAGAGACTTATCCAAAGAGACTCGGAGCTGTGATAGCTGCAAAAGGTGGCTCTACAAAGTATTGACTTTAGGGGGGTGAAGAGTTTTGCACATAGATTTTTTTCTGTTATTTTGTCCTATTTGTTGTTTGCTTCACAATAAAATAAAAAAAATTCTTCAAAGTTGTGGGCGTGTTCTGTAAATTAAATGATGCAAATCCTCAAACAATCCATGTAAATTCCAGGATGTGGGGCAACAAAACACGAAAAATGGCAAGAGGGTGAATACTTTTGCAAGACACTTTAGGCTTCCTAAAATTCGATCTATGGTGGAGATAAAGGGTTTATCGTCTGTCCCAGACACCCCTTCGTGAGCTAAACTGTCTGGGCTGGCAACAACCCTATCCTCTTTAACCACTTGAGCCCTGGAAGGATTTGCCCCCTAATGACCTGGCCATTTTTTTGCGATTCGGAACTGCGTCATTTTAACTGACAATTGTGCGGCCGTGTGACGTTGTACCCAAACAAAATTGACGTCCTTTTTTTCCCACAAATAGAGCTTTCTTTTGGTGGTATTTGATCACCTCTGCAGTTTTTATTTCTTGTGCTATAAATAAAAAAAGTGTGACAATTTTGAAAACAAAGCAATATTCTTCCTCAGTTTAGGCTGATATGTATTCTTCTACATATTTTTGGTATAAAAAAAATTGCTATAAGCGTATATTGATTGGTTTGCGCAAAAGTTATAGCGTCTACAAAATAGGGAATATATATATGGCATTTTTATTATTATACATATATATATATTTTTTTAACAGTAATGGAGGCGACCTGCGATTTTTTAGTGGGACTGCGACATTGCGGCAGAGAGAAGGGACACGTTTGATAAATTTTTGGAACCATTGACATTTATACAGCAATCAGAGCTATAAAAATGCACTGATTACTGTATAAATGTCATTGGGAAAGGGTTGACACTAGGCGGCAATCAAGGGGTTAAATGTGTTTCCTGGGAGGTGTTTCTAACTGTAGGGGGATGTGACTGACTAGAGGAGGAGGAGCCAGATCGCTGCTCCTAGCTAGTGAGGGAGATGATCCGTCTCTCCTCTACTGACAGAATGGGGAAGTGTGGGTTTACACGCACACATCCCCCCATTCTGGCTCTCGTGGCCCACGATCGCGCATTGGCTGGTGGACATCACACTTGCCGGCCACGTGCATCGGGGTCCCCCAGCCGCTATAGCTGTTTAAAGGGAAGACGCGTAGCTACAGCGATTTGCGGGAGAGAGCGGACCTGTCGCTGTATAATGACGGGCGGCTGGTCGGCTAGCGGTTAAGTCATTTCGTTCAATGGCGCAAATTGGTGTACATCATAGAGAACCATAGTACGGAAATCAGTAAAGAAGATAACCATTCTGATGCTCGGTTTGAACTTTGACAAGTCGTCTTCACCATTTCTAGATGCCTAAATCCGTGTGATTGGCTGATTAGCAATTTGTGTTACCATGACATTGAACAGCTGTACCTAATGAAGTGGCCAGTGAGTGTTGTATGTATATATATATATATATATATATATATATATATATATATATATACAAAGGGTTAGTAAAAAAATATATAAACGCAGTGCAAATGCTGAGAATAAAATTACTAAAACAGCGCTAAAAAAAAAAAAAAAAATCAGAGATTAGTCCAATCATGAAAATCCTCAATAATGTCCCATCCACCTTAAGATCGAATTTGGATGCATAGTGAAGTGATATACAGTTCATATGAAGAGTTGGTAAAGACTGGAAAACACAGGGTTAATAACGAAGGGTGCGCCTGTCACCAGATATACAATTCACCACGTGTTTTGCACACTCCCCCTGGGGGGGGGGACTCACCAGAAAAAACTGGGTAAGGAGACACTCAATCAAAGCTTGCAGACCATTAACTGTGTCTTATTTCCTCATCCTCATCATACATCACCAGGTGTGCAGGGAAAAGACTTTTCTCATCAAGTAGATATCCAATATACATCAAAGAAATCTTCCTATTTCCTCCTCACCATATTTTACCAGGAATGCGGGGGTTAACATATAAGGCAAAACAGATTTGCATATAGAGTAAGCCCTTGTACACACGGTCGGATATTCCGATGGACAATGTCCTATAGGACCGTGTTGTCGGATAATCCGACTGTGTGTGGGCTCCATCGGACTGTTTCCGACAGACCAAGTTTTCCAGCTGGGCTATAAAATTTTCCGACAACATGATCCGATCGTGTGTAGAGAATTCCGATCGGACAAAGTGCCACGCATGCTCAGATCAAATTCCCAGACCAAAGCTATTGGCTACTAGCCTGAACGTAGTCCCGTCGTAACGAAAGTACGTCATCACGTTCTGAACGATCGGATTGTCCGACAACTTTGTCCGACCGTGTGTGTGCAACAGTTTCGGACAAATTTGGTTGTCAGAATGTCCGACCGTGTGTACAAGGGCTAATATACCTTTTATTCAAAGTTCCCCATACAAATAAAATCACCCCTTAGGTAAAAGCCGCGTACATCACATAAAAGGTAATCAGCATCAATGAATGAACACATGCAGGGGGCGCTCTCGCTATACTCAGCTGTTTCCAGAAGCACTTTGGTCCTGCAGGAAGTATCTCTCACCGCTGGTTGGATCTCGGAGGACTGTAGAGTGCAGGGCGTCATTTCGCTGTCGTATCGTGTAAGCAACACTCTGACCGGTTTCGTCGCATGGACTTCAACTGAGAGCTCAGCTACACGATTCATACACAAATATATATATATATATATATATATCACCTCCACTCCCGCTGTCAACCAATCAGAGAAGCCTAGCGACAGATGACACCATCCGTCCCTGCATCTCCCATTGGCCAGAAGCTATATGGACAGTGGGGCATTTTTAAATGATATCCAGCACACATCTCCAACTAAGATGCATTAATCTACTAATCAGGCAGACCTCATCACCGCACCCGGAGCGCGTATATACTCAAAAACCTATTGGGACATATGACACAAAACGAGCACCTTGTATTTATACAGCACGGCCGACTCAGGACCATACAGAGCACAGAAGCTCCCTAGCAACCGATGACACCTAAAAGGTGCCTGTGCCTGATTGGTCCGGTGGCGGCAAGGCTACAGAAATAATGGAAGCGTCACAATAGAAAAACTATTCAGCAATAGTACAAAGTAATAGAAGAATTTCTTTCATTATGAATACAATGGCTCAGCAAACAGTATATACTGTATCCTGTCACCTATAATGTATACTTATATTAAAAAGAAAAGGGTGAAGATGTCACCTATTATTCATTAAACAAGGGGCTAAAGTGAGATGTAAAAAAAAAAAGTGAAATTGGCACAAATACGCCATCTAATTATATCTGTAAAATGTAGACCGTAATCGGTCCAAGAGATACACCTTCCATCATGTCATTAAATGTCTTCAACTCAATTTTCCAAACACTTAAAAAATATAATATAAAAAAATATAAAACAAAATTCTTCTATAAACAATGAATTCATATAATCAGATAATACATACATCACTGAGTCGATCAATACATGAATACATAAACACCCCAAAGATATCACAGAACAAGAGAAGGTAACTAAGCATCACCATGCTGTTGAGGAGAGAACAGGCTAAAAATAAAAATAAAAATCAGCATAAAAATAAAAATAAATATGTATAAATAAATTAATAAATAAATACAAAAAAAATTAAACTAAAAGTCCACTAGTTCTGGATTTCTGGATGCCCAACAAATCTAAGCCCTTGTACACACGGTCGGACATTCTGACAACCAAATCCGTCTGTCTGACGGATTTTGCCTGAAACTGTTGCATACACACGGTCGGACAAAGTTGTCGGCAAATCCGATCGTTCAGAACGTGATGACGTAATTTTGTTACGATGGGACTACATTCAGGCTAGTAGCCAATAGCTTTGGTGTAGGAATTTGATCTGAGCATGCGTGGCACTTTGTCCGATCGGAATTCTCTACACACAATCGGACAAAGTCCGATCGGATCATGTTGTCGGAAAATTTTATAGCCCAGCTGGAAAACTTGGTCCATCGGATAATCCGACGGCAACAGTCCGATGGAGCCCACACGCGGTCGGATTATCCGTCAACACGGTCCTATCGGACATTGTCCATCGGAATATCCGACCATGTGTACAAGGGCTAAGAGTCTTTTAATGACACTATTCTCAAAGTCTCCCCCTTGGTCTGAGTGGATATGTTGTGGTAGGCCATAATGGACGAATCATTTTTCTACTAGGATTTTGCCCACCATAGATGCCTGTGGATCTTTTGTGGGAAATGCCTGGGCATAACTGGTGAAATGGTTAGTTATCACCAGAACATTTCCCTGCCCACTCAGGTCAGACTCCAAGCGTAGAAAATCAATGCACACCAGATCCAATGGTCCTTGACTCTCCAGGTGGCCCATTGGGGCGACTCGTTGAGGTAAAGTTTTCCTTTGGTTACATCTCAGGCAGGAATGGCAGTAATTCTCAACTTCAGTCCTCATGTAGGGCCAATAGAATCTGCATCTATGTTTCTCTGGCAAGAACAGCTGCCATTTTTCTTCAGGATCTTCAGAGGGGCCCCTTCGGTAGACCACCCCTTGTTGTAGCTGCAACCGATCCCACTCCTTGTGCAGCAAATGGGCTTCTTTCAGAGAGTTGGTGAGAAGCAGTTCAGGCCTTCAATGCTAGGCTACAGAGGGGATCTTCCAAATGGTCCCTTCGCAGATCCTTCTTGAACAGCTTTGGCAGACCTTCATCCTGGATTTGGGTGACGTTGCAGTAGCTTATGGGAACTCCAGCAGCTGACACTCCAATATCTTCTGCTCTGGCTCCACCTTTTACTTGCTGTTCTGCCCCCTCACAAAGGGCTCTTACTCCTTCAGGGGTTAATTGGATCCACTCCTGTGGGGAGTCTCGGGAACAGTGGGGTCTTCTTGACAAGGCATCTGCGTCCTTGTTCCCAACTTCTGGCCGGTACTTCAAACTGAAGGTAAAATCCGATAGGGCGGGCAACCATCTATGGCCTGTGGCATCCAGCTTTGCAGTAGTGAGCAGGTATGTGAGAGGGTTGTTTTCTGTCTTGATTTCAAAATCTGCTCCATACAAGTAGTCTCTCAGTTTGTCCACTACTGCCCACTTCAAGGCCAGGAATTCAAGCTTGTGGGTGGGATAGTTCCTCTCAGCAGGTGCCAAACTCTGACTCATGTAGGTGACTGGCCTCAAGTGTCTGTCATTCTCTTGGTACAGCACTCCGCCCAGCCCATCTCGGCTGGCATCCACGCGCAGTTCGTATGGCTTGGCTGGATCTGCACAGGCTAGGACTGGAGCAGTTGTGAGGCTCCACTTTAACTGTTTGAAAGCCTCTTCACACTGGGTGGTCCACTGCTCTTGTATGGACTCTTTGGACTTCCTGGCCCCTCCTGCTGTCTTTATAGGCTTAGCTGAGTATGGATCATCACCTTCCTCTTTCTTCAACAGCGCAGCTTACTTGCCCCAGCAACATCCTAGCGGGCATCTTCACCAGGGAGGCTGTTGTGTTACAAACACTGACTGAGACCTTCCCGTGACTTCTCTATAATGCCCTGGTCGAGATCACTTCTGGGATAATCTCCTACCCTCTGTCTTCCATCTGACTGTCCACTTCAAGGACAATGAAAGGGCCTGGCTGTTTCCAATTCAGCTTGACTGATGCTCTCAAACAGACTACCTCACCGGGCTGTAATGCCTTCTTGTTCCGGTCCAACCACCAGATTTTTCCCACTCCTTATGCTGGGGCCCTTTCTTCCTGCATCAGGCGCTGATAGACTTGGCTCAGCATAGGGTGCACACTGGGTTTTGAAGTGTTCTGCTCTTGAATGAGAGGTACTAGCAGCCTTCTCACCAGATGAGTATTAGTCCCTATGATGAGGGAACTTTTCCAGCCCCTGGAGGGTGAGGACAGACCACTGCCAAGTTATCAAAGGTCTCTGTCTTTCCTGCTATGGAGGGGTCAAAGGCCAGCTTGATTGGTAGGTAGCCATCAAAGGGGAAGTTCTGGGTCTCGAGGCCCCAAATCTCCAGCTCTTCTAACTTCTGTAGCGGCAAGTGTTTGAGATGATTGTCATAGAAGTCCCTGTAGAGAAGAGTCACTTGAGCTCCGGTATCCAAGAGGGCCTTGTGGTATAGATTTCCTCTACCTGGATGGAGACAACTGGAGAGGGTCCCACTGGCTTGTGAGGGAACCTATGGGAAGTTGCAGGTTGGGCCTGTTCAGTGAGTCGTATCCTGGCTCCTCTCTCGTCGAGATTCTGATCCGGCTTTAGTTTCTGTTGAGCTTTTGGAGTCTGGTAGGCGTGTTTGGAATCTTGCTACAGTGTCTTGTATCGTTGGGTTTTTTGGAGCTTGTTGATGTAATAGGACACCCAGTTGATTCCTTCACCAGGGCCCGTCTAAAGTTTCCCTGCAGAATTTTAGTGCAGTGTCCCTGGCTTTGAACTTGGGCACACTCATCGATAGTGTCCAACTCCTTCACAGTTGAAACAGGTCCCTTGGTTTGCTGCAACTGTAGAGCTTAACAACTTCTTGGGCGTTGGAACTCCCTCATCAGGTGGAATAGTGTTTCTAGCAGTTAACAGAGCCATCATCTCAATTAATTGTGACACTTGGGTCTTGAGGAGCTCTATCTGGGGGTCACCATCAGCTGCACTGGTCATTCTGACTTCAACTACAGATCTTGGCCTCTGACTTTTTTTCTTTTTTCTCTCCAGTATGGCCTCCTCATGTACAATTCGGATGAGGTCTGGATACATCAGGATGCCACAATCTTGACCGGTTCTCAACAGGAGAGTGATGGGGTCCAAATGCTGAGCACCCCTCAAGACTTGCTTAGCTTGGACTTCAAAAAGAAGGACGGTTGCCTGGATCACCATATCAATATTAATAATTATTAGGAATAATAAATGGAGTCACTAGTTTGTATACAAATCTCATCCTCACAGAAACCCATGGGACGCAGTCCAGGTTGCCCTATGGGCATATATCAAAAAATAAGAGAATAAAGTTCTCTTAAGAGGGCAAAATCAGGACACCATATATGATACAAGCAGGCTTTATTAATTCTAGAAAATCACAACAAACTATTTGAAAAAAGATTGATTGACTTATCACAGACCAATTTAACCCCTTGCCGCCGAGCGTCCGCAGATATGCGACCTCAGCTTCCTGTACTGTTTTTCAGGGCCTTAGGCACTGGTGCTGCTGCCACGACACTGCAACCTCTCCCATATACTCTAGTTTTATTGCAGGAATTAGCCCTGCTGCAAAGCATTGCATCAAAAATTGTAATTAAACGCCCCTGTTGAACAGGGGCAGAAAAATTGGGCTGATGGCATCACCCAGAACCAGAAATGTTCTTCCAACATATCAGCGGAGGAGGAAGAGGATAGACAATCAACATAACAGGACAGTCACTCAGTATCAGCATAGGCAGTCTTGAAGGGATGTGATATTTTAAAAAAAATTATTCGGTTACATCAGCTTCAGGTGCTTGGTAGCTGTGGGTTATCCAAGACTGATTCATCTTGATGAAGGTCAGTTGATCAACTGATTCGGTGGACAGGTGCACCCTGTTATCGGTAACAAAGCCACCAGCAGCACTGAGGGTGCGTTCCGAAAGAACGCTGGATGCAGGACAGGCCAGTAGCTCAATTGCATACTGTGCAAGCTCTGGCCAGTGATCCATCCTCAAGACCCAGTAAGCCAGAGGATTTTCGGTGGGAAAGGTGTCCAAGTCTGACCTTGCCCCTAGGTATTCCTGCACCATGTAAATCAGACGCTGGCGATGGTTGCTGGAACCGATCATACCTTGGTGCTGTGGACTAAAAAATTGTCTGAAAGCATCAGTCAGACGGCCACCTTCTCCACCGCTCCTTCTGACCAATGCCTCAGCAACACGTTGTCCAGGACCAGGAGTTTGTAACCTCCCAGTCTTTGGGAACGAGTTGCACAGACCTTTCTGCAAGGCCTCCCGGAGATGTCTCATCCTCTGCTCCCTCTGCGATGGCAAGATAAGGTCGGCAACCTTACCCTTGTACCGTGGATCAAGGAGAGTGGCCAGCCAGTAATGGTCCCTCTCCTTGATCCGAAGAATATGAGGATCCTTCCGCAGGCTTTGCAGGATCAGGGAGGCCATGCAGCGTAGGTTAGCTGAGGCATTCGGTCCGGAGTCCTCTGGGTCACTAAGGACAACATGATCCGCAGCTACCTCCTCCCAGCCACGTACAAGTCCACGGGTTTCTTGGGACTGTAACTCATCCCTACAAGACTGCAGCTGCTGCTGCTGATGCTGAGTGCCAGCCTCCACCTCCATGTTGACACAATCATCCTCCTCCTCCTCTTCCTCCTCCTCATCCTCTTCCTGTGTGATGGGTGGCACAGCAGGAACACTGTCTGGATAAAGGGGGCCTTGAGAGGCAAGGAAGTCCTCCTCTTCCTGCCTATGTTCTGCCTCAAGTGCCCTGTCCATTATTCCACGCAGCGTATGCTCCAAGAGGTGGACAAGAGGTACAGTGTCACTAAAGCATGCACTGTCACTGCTCACCATCCTTGTGGCCTCCTCAAACGGTGACAGGACAGTGCATGCATCCCTGATCATGCCCCACTGGCGTGGTGAGAAAAAACCAAGCTCCCCTGATCCTGTCCTGGTGAAGTAGTCGCACAGGTACTCATTGATGGCCCTCTGCTGCGTGTGCAGCCGCTGCAGCATGGCCAACATTGAGTTCCACCTGGTGGGCATGTCACATATAAGGCGGTTCTTGGGCAGGTTCAACTCCTTTTGGAGCTCAGCCAGCCGAGCACAGGCATTAAATGATCGGCAGAAATGCACAGACTTTCCTGGCCTGCTTCAGGACATCCTGTAAGCCCGGGTACCTGCCCAAGAACCGCTGCACCACCAGGTTAAGGACGTGAGCTACACAGGGCACATGGGTCAGTTGTCCCTGTCGGAGGGCGGAGAGGAGGTTGGTGCCATTGTCGCAAACCACCATTCCTGGCTTAAGCTGGCATGGCGTCAACCACCTCTCGGCCTGCCCCTGCAGAGCTGACAAAACATCCGCCCCAGTGTGGCTCCTGTCCCCCAAACAAACCAGCGCAAGCACGGCATGGCATTGTTTTGCCTGCGTACTTGCGTAGCCCCTGGAACGCCTACGGAGCACCGCTGGTTCTGGGGACAGAGCACTGGAAGAGGCCATGGAGGAAGAAGAAGAGGAGGGAGTGGAGGAGAGAGGTGTGTCACAAACAATAGTAGCATTTTGGAGGCGTGGTGGCGGAACAACCTCCAACACTACTGCACCTTGTCCTGCATCCTTCCCAGCTGCCAGAAGAGTGACCCAATGGACCGTGAAAGACAGGTAACGTCCCTGTCCATGTCTGCTGGACCATGAGTCAGCGGTAATATGCACCTTACCGCTGACCGTCCTGTCCAGCGAGGCAAGGACATTGCCTTCCACATGCCGGTAGAGAGCCGGAATTGCCTTCCGTGAGAAAAAGTGGCGTTTGGGGACCTGCCACTGAGGAACTGCACATTGTACAAACTCACGGAAGGGGGCCGAGTCTACCAACTGAAAAAGCAGCAGTTGAAGTGCTAGCAATTTAGCCAAGCTAGCATTCAACCGCTGGGCACGTGGATGGCTGGGAGTGAACTTCTTTCGCCGGTCCAGCAGCTGGGGCAGGGACATTTGCCTGCTATAATCGGACGTGGGTGTACTGCTAGCAGAGTGCCCGGAAGCACTTGGCTGTGACACACCTAATTCTACACCTTCATTCCTCTCAGAGCAGGTTTCAGAGAGGACTGAAGGTCTAGTGGGGTTGGAGATGCCAGCTGATGAGGAGCAAGGAGAGGTCCGCTTTGTTCTTTGGTGTGGGTCTTTGAGGTACGCTTGCCAACGAGCTGCATGGCAGGTCAACATATGTCTGATCAAGCATGTGGTGCCCAAGCGGCTGATGTTTTGGCCACGCGAGATACACTTTAGTCATATGTTGCAAATAGCAGCGGTGCGATCCGATGCACTCGTCTCAAAAAAGGCCCACACGAAAGAACTTTTAGAATACCGCGCAGAGGCATCGCCCTGCACAGGCGGATCTAGGGAAGGAGTCACTGATGATGACATTGAGACGAGGGAAGACGATGCGTTGGCAGCTGCTTTGCTAGTACCCTGAGACTGGGTGAGAGAGGATGAGGAGGATGTAGAGGACTTGGTCATCCACTCTACCAAGTCGTTGGCATGTTGCGGCTCAACATGTCCAGCTGCCGAAAAGAAGGACAAGTGTGTCCCATGGCCACGTGCTGATGACGATGCACCGCGTCCACGACCAGCACTGTTGTCTCTAGACACAGAGCCTGCTTGTCCTCTTTTATCGGCTCGCGCCTGTCTGCCTCTCCTTGCTGGCCTTCCAGACATGGTAATGGCCTGAATGGAGTTGGGTAAAACAGCAATTGGGTAGTGTATATTGTGCTGGAGGCACACAACACCCACTAACTCCTGCATATGCCTTTATTATAGCACACCAGCAATCAAGGGTAGATAAAGGGGTATACTGTACTGGAGGCACACAACACCCACTAAGCCCTGCAGATGGCTCTATTAGAGAACAGCAATAAAGGGTAGATACAGGTGTATATTGTGCTGGAGGCACACAACACCCACTAACTCCTGCAGATGCCTTTATTATAGAACACCAGCAATAAAGGGTAAATACAGATGTATACTGTGCTGTGCTGGAGGCACACACAACTTCCAATAACTCCTGAAGATGGCAGATGGCTCAAATAGAGAAGAGCTATGTAGGTGGATATAGAGGTGTGTACTGGGTACAGAGCACGCAGACAGCACGCACAAGCTCCTAACACTGACTGCAAGCTCTATTATAAAAGATAGATATATCGCTAGCTATATAGGTGAGGTGAATATAGCGGTGTATACTGCGGTCAGGGCACGCAGACAACAACCACTACAGAAGAGCAAGATCGAAAAATCGGCCGATAACGATCAGTGTATACTATGTTGAAGGTACACTGAACACCCACTAACTGCTTCAGACGTCAACACACTACACAAGGCCGCTACGCTGGCAGACTTATATAGTGTGGGGCGTGTACTACACAGCCTGAGCTATGATTGGCCACAGGCATCCTGCCTGTGGCCAATCATGGCTCTCCTCACTGCCGGCGCTGTGATTGGCCAAGCATGCGGGGTCACAGTGCATGCTTGGCCAATCATGAGCCAGCAATGCACTGCGAATTTGGCGCGAACAGCCCATAACGTTCGGAATTCGCCGAACGGGCGAACAGCCGATGTTCGAGTCGAACACGAAGCTCATCCCTACTGGCCAATCTGTCTCCCTAAAATCCTGAGCCCACAGGTCCTGAAAGTTTATGTATTATACAATATTCAAACCATGTCAACTTGTGTTTTGAAAGTCAGAGTTCCTCATTAACGAGTACAAGTGTTTTGCACTGAGTCCTTAGCTAAGTAAAGAAGAAACGTTGCAGTCCTCACATTGGAGATGTCCGGTATCTTCAGCTCAGCCCATCTCTATGCAAAGAAGCTCAAGAATAAAGGACAACTGATGTAAGGTGTCTCTTGGGGAAGGCTCTGACAAGAAGACGGGGTACAGGTGTCTGTATGCAGTGCCTTTAGAAATAATTTGCACAGAATGGGCTATCGCCCAATCACCAATCCAGCATAACCAGGAGTAGACACATAGGACAGGCTCTTTGAGACTGGCAACTCGGCAGTAGGAAGGCATAGTGATGTCTGTTCAAACCGCCCACATGACCGGTGGAGTCCCTGAGGTGATGGGTCTGCTTCTGACCAATGAGCTGTTGGCCAGGAATGTTCACTCTGCTGGGGAACTGCCAGCACCCTTTCCTTTGCGGCCGTTTTCTCTCTTGCATGCTGGTGTGGGTAGTTTCTGTCTCTAGGGATTGCTATGGGGCTGCTGGTGATGTCCCAGGATGCCTTCCTACTCCTGTCTTCCAGGTAATTGTCTCCCTTCCTCCTACCAAATGGAAAACAGGGGGAGGGAGCAAGGTACTTTGCAGTGTCGGTGAGGAGAGGGAGGGGATGAAAACCCCTGCAGGAGCTTGACAGGCTCTCTCCCTCTCCCTGAGAGCCTGTCTGTGTGTATCTCGAGGGCAGGAGGTGAGGAGCCGTGGGTGGCTGAGTGGCACCAGCTACACATATCAGCAGGGCTTGAGTCCTGCAGAAACGCATGGGAACGTTGTTGCTGTACTTTTTCTACAGCAGAAACGACGTTCCCTTTGCACTGTGGCTGCAGGGGGCTGACCCTGCCCTCCCTCCTCCTCTTGTGTAAAACATGATGTCCCTGTCAGTGGCAGAGTGTAGCGTGTGTAGTACTGCAGCAAGGGCTAATAGATCATTGGGCACTCCCCTTGCTCATGCTGTTCACCGCTAGATTGTTTGGCTCGGGCTGACTGACATGGTTCTACACCGCCAGGCAGCATTAAACACAGCAGAAGCGTCGCCCGTAGTCCCGCCCACCCTGTCAGGCCGCACTGAGCACACTGGGAGCGGTGCCCGTAGTCCCGCCCACTACTCTCTAGCGGTGGATGGGACTACCGGTGCCGATCCCACTGTGTTCAATGCTGCCTGGTGGTATAGAACTGTGTCGGTCAGTCCGAGCCTGACAATCTGGCAGTGAACAGCGTGAGCTTGGTGGGTGCCCAATGATCTATTAACCATTGCTGCAGTACTACACACGCTACACTCCGCCACTGAGAAGGACAGCATGTGTTTAGATTTTTGCAAATTCCCATTGGCTTGCAGCGCTTCCCACCTTGGGCTTGGGGGTGGCTGCAATGATGGGCACGGTGAGGATGCATTAATGGGCACATTAAGGCTGCAATGATGGGCACGGTGAGGCTGCATTGATGGGCACAGTAAGGCTGCAATGATGGGCACGGTGAGGCGGCATTGATGGGCACAGGTGAGGCTAAATTAATGGGCACAGTGAGGCTGCATTGACGGGCACAGTGAGGCTGCACTGATGGGCACAGTGAGGCTGCACTGATTGGCACAGTGAGGCTGCATTGATGGGCACAGGTGAGGCTGAATTGATTGGCACATGTGAGGCTGCATTGAGGGGCACATGTGAGGCTGCATTGATGGGCACAGGTGAGGCTGTACTGATGGGCACAGGTGAGGCTGTATTGATGGGCACAAGTGAGGCTGAATTAATGGGAACAGTAAGGCAGCATTGATGGGCTCAGTGAGGCTGCAATGATGGGCACAGGTGAGGCTGCATTTATGGGCACAGGTGAGGCTGCATTGATGGGCATGGTGAGGCTGCAATTATGGGCACGGTGAGGCTGAAATGATGGGCACAGTCTGCATTGAACAATTATCCCACATTGTGGCTTTTTTTTGTTGGTATAGCATGCAGGTTAAATTATTCTGTTGTTAGATCTGTTCTATATTTATTTTTTTGATGCATGTGAATTTAGGAGGTGTCTTTGTAAACTCTCACTTTACAATAAATGTTGCCCTTTATTTGTTAAAAGAGGAGTGCGTATATTACACATTATTTTTGAGGTTGGGTGGGGAATCTTGGGTGTGTTCCCACACTTTTTTTTCCCAGGACTTGACCCCTGCATATCAGTATAGATAAAGATAGGAGTGCAGCGCTGGATAATATACTAATAATAAAGGTGAATATGATGGACAGGATTACAATGTGTACAATATAGTTACAATGTGTTATTAGTAACCACAATTATGTACAAATAAAAAACATACAATAAAAAAGTCCATATGTGATTACTGCATTAACAGCAAAAACATGCGTTTAAACACAAAAAAGGTGTAACAGAAAACAGTTCATAAGCGAAGGTATCCAATGGAAAGTTTCCAATGCGAAACCCTGGGTAATATTTCCACCACTTGTGCTGCCGTCACCTTTCAATAAACAAGGAAGGCTTACCAGAAAGACAGCGACCGCCTTTACTCAGGGGGGTCAAACAAGGCTTAGTAGAACAGCAGGAATGCTGCTAAGATCTCACAGACTTCCCTCACAGGTGACCGGCTGGCATCTGTGAAGAGCAACTTCTGAGGCGCGCTCCCAGGAGACAAACGCTACACATCAATGGACGTTCCCAGTCCTTAGATGTGGTGTCTGAATTTATTTTTTTACGCTGCTTTTTATTTTTCACCAGGTGATTGTGCCAGTAACACACATTTAGCTCCCTTGTTACCTCCTCCCATGCTCACCTCCAGAACTTCTCCAGAACCTCTCCCATCCTCTGGAACTCCCTGTTCCAGTATGACCGATCAGCCTCCACCCTGTCCACCTTTAGGAGATCCCTGAAAACCCACTTATTCAGGGAAGCCCACCCCACCTCTACCTAAGAACTGAACCAGAATCACCTCTATCAGATCATATCCACAGCTATTATCTTTTGTACCACCTCCCCCTCCATTTAGATTGTAAGTTCCATGGGCAGGGCCCTCTTATGCCTTCTATATTGAATTGTATTGTAATTGTACTGTCCCCCTTTATATTGTAAAGCACTGTGCTAACTGTTGCCACTATATAAATCCTGTATAATTAATAAATCACATGGAGCCTGTACAGTGTGAATTAGTGGTTTGTTTACAGTGTCTTTGAAAAAGTATTCACACCCCTTGACATTTTTCACATTTTGTGAGGTTATAACCAAAAATGTAAATGTATTTTATTGGGATTTTATTTGCTAGACTGTGACAAAACATCCCACACTCTGCTTGAGTGCTTTCGTCATATACCGCTTCCTCCCAGTCTGAATATAGATATCAGATATTATCATAAATATCAACACAGAACTCCTTCACACAATAGCAGAGTTAATTAACACAAACAACAATGGGTAAAAGACTCTTAGAGCCCACACTAGCATTATTTACAATAAACACATTTTAACAGACAACAGACAGACAGGTGGCTGGAGTTGAAGACATCAGCATCTTCTTTGAGTCCCAACATTATGAAGCAGTCACTATATATAATATGGCATATACAGGGTTGCCAGAGTCTGTGTGTTTTGGGGGGACATGGACCTAATGCCAAAGTAACATTACTTCAAGGTCCCCAGGTATACACCTTGTAAAGAGTATTGTTCCCTTAAAATCCAGGGCCCATCTAGCCCGCCGACGGGCCGCCACATACCGATGGGGATATCCCCTATGGGTTAAGTTCAAGAGAGAGCAGCGTTTCTTCACTCTCCGGTCCCCAAGAGATCTCCCTAGCTTGTTCGAGTTTCTGGAGACGGAACCCATCAGGATTCTGAATTGGCTGCAGTTCCTCCCACGCGGGGGCAACCGAAACAACCAGCAGTCCACACAGCGGCACCTTCAACCCAGACCGCAGAGGCAACGCAGAAGATCCCAGGCTCCTTCGCCTGAAGGATCACGTGAGTTATAGATGGCTCTCTTCCCCCCTCTCTGCCCACTAGATGCCCATGTGCCAAGCGCTCTTGACCACTGTACACCCTCCCCCCCAGACCCGGCCAGACGGTGCCCACTAGACTCTCAGGTGATCCACCTGGATGTCCGTCCGCATATGTCCCCTGATGCCTGGTGTGTGCCATTGTCCCCAATGTTTGTGGTAACTGGTCTAAGAACGCTATGCAGCTGCAAAGAGTAAGGCAATGTAAGTGACACTTCTAGTTAACGTTCTGCCGAGGTCCCCTTGAGGGGATGACACCCGTGCTCACAGGAATCTTGACACTGAGACCCTCCCCTGTGAGACATGAAACCTACTCACTCGAGGTCCTCTGTCCGCAAAGAGTCAGCACACGGGAGAGACTCACGGTGGCGGCCCCCCGGTGGATGAACCCCCACTTATTCCTACCCCCCCCAGATTGAAATAGTTAAGGGAGACTTGTGGAACCCTCCTCCGAGGACAAGGAGATCATTATTGCCAGGAGACAAATATATAAATGTTTGTTGTTAGGGGTATTTTGCATAGACTTAAATCAAAAGTTTTGCATGCATATTTGAAGCTACGCTGGTTTTATTGCTAATGTCTGCTTGTGTGGGAGGATGTGGGTCATAACAAAGCCTGGCAGGGAATATTCTGGTGGACAACCATGAATGCCGGATTGAAGGTGGTTGGGGATGTCGGGGTCGGGGTCTGAGTGCGGGATCCCCCTTCTGCACGTTATGTGGGAGGGGCCCCTCCCCCCCGGCTCCTGCCAGGAGGGGGACAGGTGATGCAGGACTTAAGGTGCCAGGGTTGGGCAGCCCGGGTTGGTTTGATTTCTCGGCCTGGGCCGGGCGGAATGAGTCGGGAGCTCCCCCTTATGCTCCCCCTTATGGCCTTGTTCAGCTACTACCCCACGTAGGCCGGCACATACCTTGAACACGTTGGTTAAGGCATGCTAAGCAAGCAAGTGGCTTGCCTTTAGTAATCCAATCCTCCCCACCTACCCCTTCCGACCGATATTGTACTAGTCTGACCCCTGACCCCTTCCTCTCCACTGGTGAGCCAAAGGTGATTTAGAAAAGATCTCCCTGGTTTTGGGAGTTGATAGATTAAGTCGGGGACAGTTTACCGTCCCATGGACACCGGCCCACCGGCCCCCCTTGTTGCCCTCTACCCCTCCCTCTCCCTCTCTCCCCTCCTCCTTTCCTTCTCCCCAGGAAATCCCTGCTCTGTTCAGTGCTTACCCCCATAACCCCTGTTGGGAATGGATGGTCTCAAAGTGTACTCTACCCGGTTTCCCCGAAAATAAGACCTAGCGTGATTATCGGTGATGGCTGCAATATAAGCCCTACTCCCAAATAAGCCCTATCCTGTTTCCCCGATAATAAGCCCTACGCTGAAAATAAGACCTACTTTAACTAGGGCTCATTTGGGGGGTAGGGCTTATATTGCAGCCATCACCGACAATCACGCTAGGTCTTATTTTCGGGGAAACAGGGTATTAACGCAAAAGGTCTCAATACACCCGAAAAGAGGCGAATGCTTACGGAAAGATAGGGTTGATATAGCCTTTATTCAGGAAACTCACTTCAAGGAAGACAGATTACCTGTCCTTAAGAACAGGTTTTTCCCCTTAGCCTCCCACTCCACCAACAAAACTAAATCACAAGGTACCTCCATTCTCCTGTCTAACAGAATACAGTGGACCCATTGCGACACTAAGTTGGATATAGAAGGACGTTTTACGTTTATTAAGTGTTTTATAGGTGACGCACAGCTTAGCAACCATTTTTGCTCCAAACGCAGGCCAAGACTCCTTTATACGGCGCACGCTATCGCAACTGTCGAAATTCCAGGGAGGCCAACTTATTTTGGGAGGAGACTTTAACACCCCGCTGGTACCCGGGATGGATACATCCTCAGGTACGTCATCCCTACCGACTGGAGCCCGTAAACGCATACTCAAAGATTTACACGAAGCTCAGCTGATAGCTGTATGGCGGCTCCAGCACTCTGGGGAGAAGGACTAAAATGTTTACTCCACCCCCCATAAACTATACTCAAGAATAGACTTCTTTCTAGTGCCACATAGTCAGTTGCATACCATACGAGAATCCACAATAGGTATTAGGACATGGTCCGACCATGCCCCTATTTCATTGACCTACATGGTCTCAGACAATCCCTCCTCCAGGACACGCTTCTGGCGACTAAATGAAAGCCTTTTGCAGAATCCGGTAGTCATGGAGGAGGTGACTAGAGAATTGAAATTCTACTTCCAAACCAACACAACAGCGGAGTCTGCCCCAGTATGGGAGGCACACAAGGCAGTTGTTAGGGGCAGTTTTATAAAACAGCACGGATCAAAAGAGAGAAGGGTGAACAACTAGAGAAGCTTTTAACTAATCTCCATACAACTGAGGCGCGACATAAAACCTCCCTGGACCCCATAGTTGAAGCTGATCTTGCCTCCCTTCATAACCAAATTAATGAGCTCCTAAACTACAAAGCGAAAGCAGCACTACAGAAATGCCAGTTCATATCCTACGATGTCCGGAAATAAATGCGGACGTATTCTAGCCAGGGCAGTTAAAGAAATTAGAATGCGAACGTACATCCCGCAAATCTGGCTCCCAGATTCCGATAAGCCCCTTGCCCACAGACCCCGACAACTAACGGCCAGGGTTGTTGGGAAGAGGCCCTTGTCCTCATCAATATGGGGACAAGGTGCTTTGGGGTGGGGGGGCGCAGGGCCCCCCCTTCCCCAAAGCACCCTCCCATGTTGAGGGCACGCGGCCTGGTACAGCTCAGGAGGGGGGCGCTCGCTCGTCCCCATCCCCTTTCCTGACCGGCTGGGCTGCGTGCTCGGATAAGGGTCTGATATGGACTTTGTGGGGGACCCCCACGCCGTTTTTTTCGGCGTAGGGCTTCCCCTTTAAGTCCATACCAGGTGATGGGGCCAGCGAGGCGTCAATCTCGCCGATGGAGGCGGCGACATTGACTTCCTTTGCTAGTCCCGTCTACCTGGAGCCCCGTTCAAAATGAACGGACTTTTCTCCGTGTGTGGGCAAGTCTGTTCATTTTAAAAGTCTGGCGGTCTAGCACACAGACGGCCGGATTGTCTGCCGGACACAATTTTGAGTCAAAACTTCTTTCTAAGTCCGCCGGACTTTTGGGGAAAAAAAAGGCAGCCGGAGCCCACACACGGGCGGATTGTCCAGCGGACTCTGGTCCACCAAACCAAGTCCGCCGGATAGTCCGATTGTGTGTACGGGGCATTAGACATTTTCTTACATCTAAATAGGTGAAAAGACACTGCCGTCACCTGAAAGGTAATCCTCCACAGTGAATCTCTGTTTTAAGAATGAGTAGTGAGTGCTAGATAGTGTGCTTAAAGAGAAAGTAAACCCTGATGAGTTTACTTCCTCTTTGATTCCCTGCAAAGGTAAATCATATTGGACTACTATGCATCGCATAGTAGTTCATTATGTGTCACTTACCTGACACAGGAGCCAGCAAAGTCACTGCTGTTCCCTGTAGTCCGGAGAATCCATCTTCTCGGTGGGTCTCGCTGCTCCACTGCTGTCATTCGACGAAGCCGTGATGACGTCACTCCCGCGAGCATGCGCACGGGAGCCGCCACTCGCTGCATATCGCCTTTGAAAGCGCCGCGCTCAGTGCGCCTGTCTACGGCGCATGCGCCTGTGTTTTGGCAAATACCTACACGGTTTAGGAGATATTTCTTGGACTTTAATCACAAAAAAAATAAATGTCATAACGGGTGTTCTCACCCTGTGCGTAAGACGAGTTTATGCAAATAAAGTCCTATTAGTTGTGCTAATTGCAAACTGGTGTGTCGGCCTGCAGTGTGTAAGTTCCTGAGTTGGAGATGTGTTTCTTATGTTTTTAAACATGCCTGTTTAGCCACAAATAAGGAAAATTAATATCAAACATACATGTTATACACAAAGATGTTGGTTTGTTCAAAAAACGTTTAGAACGCACATGTGAATGTGCTTGGAGTAAAATGTTTTATTTTTATACTAAACAATGTGCGGCTTCTTATTTCAATGCTCAATACCAGTGTATTTGTTAAGTTGGTGTAGTTACAGTGACAATGTGCTGTAAAATGTGCCAAACTCGGGCAATCTTAGAGACTCCAAGCAATTATTTCATGGAGTTGAAAAGGCAGAATAGTTTTTATCATTAATGCATTACATACATTAACAACAAAAACATTGTGCGTGTGTAGCAGACCCACAGCACAAGATAATAGTTAGCTGAAGAAGAGATTGTCACCTCATGTAGCAAATAAGTTATGTTTGTACTATTGCAGAAAATGGCCAAAATTAAAAGGCCATTTGAGAACCTAGGAGACAGAGAAGAAACACAAACAGTAATTCAAATGAAATATGAGTTTAGTTTTCAAAAAAGGTTTTATTGGACATATGCAAAATTTTGCTGTAAAGCAACTGCCCCTCTACCCACAAAGTACTCCATATATTTCTGCCGTACTTCTCTGGCACTTTGGGTGGGTAGGCCAGCACGGCCACTTTCGAGAGCCGTCAATATTGTACTTTCTGCTGCAAATTCGGCCTCAGTCGAAACTGAGGCCAGATAGCTGGCTGCATTCTTCCTTAAATAGTTGTGAAGAATGCAGCAGCACAACACAACATGGTTCAGTTTATATTCGACCAGGTTCATGGCCGTTGGGAAGAGACGGAACTGGCTTTCCATTATGCCAAATGCATTCTCCACCACTCTTTTGGCATGAGACAGCAATGTTCCTCATGGGGCAATGTTCCTCATGGGGAATGGCCTTATGAGAGGTTCCCCCAGAGCAAAGGCCTCATCCGCTACAAAAAAAGTTGAGGCCCTCCATATTCTCAGGAGGTGACAACCACAAGGTGCCATTTTGAAGCCGCCGGTAGAACTCTGTCTGGACTATCACTCCTCCGTCAGAGTTTCTGCCATTCTTCCCAACGTCCAGGTATATAAACTCGTAATTGGCCGACACCACCACCAACATGACAATACTGCAAAAGCGCTTGTAGTTGTAGTAATAAGAGCCTGAGTTGGGTGGTGGGACAATCCTCACATACTGGTGGTGAAACTGGGAAGCCACAGTCTGCCATTCCTGTGGGTTGGAAGGAAACTGTGGAGTCAAACAAGAAAACAAAAAAATTGTACTTTTGCACATAACATTGCAAGCAGAATGGACACAAACATTCTTGGCCAACATAAGTATAACATTTATTGAAATTAGTATTTAACAACAAAAGTATAAGGTACACTTTATTGGAGTACTCACTCCCTCTGGTGACCCATTGGAAAAATGTTATGGGGGTGCTGTTTTGGACAGGTAACCCTCTCCACTTCATTGGGAGCTGAACGCATAAATAATGTGTGTTACTTTGGCCAGCCCCTCCTTACTTACACTATTGGCAGCCCACTGGACAGGTAAGAAGTGTCATAATCCAAAAATAGGGATACATACTGTCCAAATTGAAGCACATTTTTACATTCATAAATTACATATCAAGATAATAGGAGACCAAAACTTATAACAGAACCAATTGAAAGTATTCAGGCAGGCTATTGCACTACATGCTTTGGTTAATTCATCCATAAATATGACCACAATAGAGGTCGGTATAGTGTGTATGGGTTTGGCAAAGTCAGCAGTTAGAGTAATGGTATCAGTTGACTTAGCAGTTGGGGGGAGGGAGGGTTCCAAATGAGTTTGGGCCCCAAAAAAATAGCCTTTGGCACCCTGTCTGAATTTAAGGACAACAATAACATTTGGACACATTTTAGGGGGTGTTTAGGGTAAAGCACTACAATGTAGCTGACAAAATACATTGCACATTACTAGGCTAGGTGTGTATGGGCCCAGGATAGCATGCTGGGGAGGTTAGTGAAGGCAAATATACATGAAGGACAAAAAAGGAGCATTAAAAGCTTACAGAATGCAAGAGGACAAAGAGGACATTCACAGCATATTACAATCAGGGTAATTAGGGAATGATGAAAGAAATACAATACATTAGCAAACATTAAATACATAGAATGTGATGTTAAAGGAAAAAACTTACCAAAATATAGTCCTTCTGCAGGACATGAATGATGGCAGAACAGGTCTCTGGAATAATGATCCCCAGAGCCTGGGGGAGATCCCAGTTGTGAACTTGAGGTCCTGGAGACTTCTCCCTGTCACCAAGTAACGCAAGGTGGCGACGAGCCTTTGCTTGGGAGTGATGGCTTGCCGCATGCAGGAGTCCTGCTTACTAATATAGGGGGACAGCAAAGCCAATAGACGGTAAAAGCAGGGTCCGTCATCTGGAGATAATTCTTGAAATCATCAGGATTATTCTCCTGGAGCTCCCTCAGCAAAGGCATATGACAGAATTGTCACAATTAAGCAACCAATTCTTGGTCCAAGAACTCCTCCTCCCCCTGTTCCTGGACTGGACTTGGGTCATAGCAATAACTCCAAGCCCAACAATAGCACGATCTCTCCAACGAGAACACCACATGGCTAGTATACGAACGGCTGTTCAGAACGAATTGACACTGAAAATCAGAAAGGACCTGACAAGCATGTACTGAAAATCAGAAGCGAACAAAAAAGAACGCACTAAAACCAGATATGAACCGACAAGCACAACCTGAAAAGCAAAAACGAACTGAAAAGCACAAGGCTGAAAAGTGTGAATCGGCACTCCCCAAACTTCTACTAACACGAGATAAACACGAGATAAGCAGGAGCCCAAAGGGTAGCGCATGACTATTGAACTTCCTTTTTATCGGCTCGTCGTACGTCTAGTATGTCACTACGTTCGTAATTGTTGGCCAACATTTGTGTGGCCGTGTGTATGCAACTCCCTTCAGACAAAATTCCACAGTTTTGTTGGCGAACAATCCGATCGTGTGTACGAGGCATTAGAGTGAGCCCCCTTCATTCAGAGTCCATCCAACTTTGAAATTGTGCAGCTTCACTTGAAGTTGGACGCTTTCAAAGCTGCAGGTCAGTGCGACTTCAGGTGTGACTTGGCTGACATCTGTGCGACTTCATGCACAGATGTGTATGCAATTCACACCTGAAATCACAAAAAATAGTGCAGGAACTTTTTCTTTTAAATTAGTGCAGCACCGATTTGAACAGTTCCATTGGTGACAATAGGGAGCGACTTGTCATGAAATTTGGACCTATCAAATCGCATGACCAGTCACACCGGTGTGTGAATGGGGGCTAACAGGCGGCTCCAGCAGCATGAACAATCCCCTCATTTACACGGAAAGAGTACCTGTGTAAATAAGTTATTAGGGCTCACTCACTTGTGAGGTTGAGGGAGCAGTAAAAACCTAATGTTTGAGCTGTGCTTTTACCGCCCACCAACCGCTATCCCCTTTAGCAATGGCTAGGGGTGTACACAAGACAAGGCCTCGATGCTTCATAGCCATGGCAGAAATTATAGAGTGCAAAGCACATGGGAACAAGTCTTTAATTGTTTTTATTATTTTTCAGAATTTTTTTTTTTATGTTATGTTTTTTATTTATTTATTTTACTTTTTTTTTAAACTGCCCTGTGTGTGTGTGTGTGTGTGTCGGGGGGGGGGGGGTGATATATCAGGGGTCTAAACAGACCTCTGATGTCTCTCATTTGGACATACATTCTTCAATCCCTTCCCCTGTAGCCTCAGCTGCACAGATGCATGAATAGGAAGCACTCTGAGGCTTTCAGATTATTCACAAACTGAAGCATAGTAAACATAGTTTTCCATGCTTCAATGATGAATGGACACAGGAGCAATCAGTTCTGATCACTCACTGTGTTCATTCAGGAAAGGAAAGGGCTGATAAATACCCCTTAGTGTGCTACAGGCACACAGGGGAAGGTTTCAGGATGAAGAGTAGGGGAAGGTGCCAGTAAATATGCCATCAGTTCAAAAGGGGGACCCGGGCACCTGCTAATCAGGAGGGCTGGCGGTACTGCCTAATTGCAAACACTGATCCTCTTCTCCAATCACCATCTTTCCCTCCTCCACACCCTCCAGCTGCACTGCAGGGGGAGGAACTAGAGGATCAGTATCTGTTATAACGCAGTACAGCTGGTCCTCTTGCTCGTCGGGTGCCCTGGTCCCCCTTTTGAACTGATGATGACCGGGCCGGGTACAGGAGGTCAGACAGTACTGCCTTATTGCAGACATCGATCCTCTTTTCGGCTCATCCTCTTTCCCTCTTCCCCCTACCTCTGGCTGCACTGCAGGGGGAAGAACTAAAGAATCTGTATCTGCAATAAGGCACCAGCCTTGTCACCGGCCTTGTTACCGGCCTTGTCACCGGCCTTGTCACTGGCCTTGTCACCGTCCTTGTCACCAGCCTTCTCACCGGCCTTGTCATCGCCATTGTCACTGACCTTGTCACCGACCTTGTCATCGCTATTGTCACTGGCCTTGTCACCGGCCTTGTCACCGGCCTTCTCACCGGCCTTGTCATCGCTATTGTCACTGACCTTGTCACCGGCCTTGTCACCGACCTTGTCATCGCTATTGTCACTGACCTTGTCACCGGCCTTGTCACTGGCCTTGTCACCGGCCTTGTTACCGGCCTTGTCACCGGCCTTGTCACTGGCCTTGTCACTGGCCTTGTCACCGGCCTTGTCACCGGCCTTGACACTGGCCTTATCACCGGCCTTGTCACTGGCCTTGTCACCAGCCTTGTCATCGCTATTGTCACTGGCCTTGTCACCGGCCTTGTCACTGGCCTTGTCACCGGCCTTCTTACCGGCCTTGTCACGAGCCTTCTCCCTGGCCTTGTCATCGCCATTGTCACTGGCCTTGTCACTGGCCTTCCCACCAGCCTTGTCACCAGCCTTCTCACCGGCCTTGTCATCGCCATTGTCACTGGCCTTGTCACTGGCCTTCCCACCAGCCTTGTCACCAGCCTTCTCACTGGCCTTGACACCGGCCTTGTCACCGGCCTTGTCACCAGCCTTCCCACCAGCCTTGTCACCAGCCTTCTCACCGGCCTTGTCATCGCCATTGTCACTGGCCTTGTCACTGGCCTTCCCACCAGCCTTGTCACCAGCCTTCTCACTGGCCTTGACACCGGCCTTGTCACCGGCCTTGTCACCAGCCTTGTCACCAGCCTTGTCAGTGCGAATAGAGGAAAAGCTGATAACCGGCACTTCCTGGTTACAATGTGACCAGCTGTGATTGGACACAGCTGATCACATGGTAAAGAGCCTACGTCACAGACTCTTTACCAAAATCGGAAATCCGGTATGTCAGAGCGAAGAAAAAAATAAAGTGCAGCTTTTGTTCAATAAATAATGAAATAATTATAATAAATAATGATTAACCACTTAAGCCCGGACCATTTTCCAGCTAAAGCACCAGGCCCCTTTTTGTGATTCAGCACTGCGTCGCTTTAAATGACAATTGCGCAGTCGTGCGACGTGGCTCCAAAATAAAATTGACGTCCTTTTTTTCTCACAAATAGAGCTTTCTTTTGGTGGTATTTGATCACCTCTGCAGTTTTTTTTTTAAACAAAAAAAAGAGCGACAATTTTTTAAAATATTTTGCTATAATAAATATCCCCCAAAAATATATTAAAAAAAAACATTTTTTTCCTCAGTTTAGGCCGATACGTATTCTTCTACATATTTTTGGTAAAAAAAAAATCGCAATAAGCGTTTATTGATTGGTTTGCGCAAAAGTTATAGCGTCTACAAAATAGGGGATAGTTTTATGGCATTTTTATTAATATTTTTTTTTTACTAGTAATGGCAGCGATCAGCGATTTTTATTGTGAATTGCGACATTATGGCGGACACGTCGGACAATTTTGACACATTTTTGGGACCATTGGCATTAATACAGCGATCAGTGAAATAAAAAATGCACTGATTACTGTAAAAATTTCACTGGCAGTGTAGGGGGCAGTGTAGGGGTTAAGTGTGTGTGCGTGTGTGTGTTTTTTTTAACTGTAGGGGGGCGTGGCTTGGCGTCTGACCTCACTGATTGACAGACGATCGGTGACAGCCTCGGTAGGAAACACGGGGGAGAGACCTCTCCTCGTTCTTCAGCTCTGTGACCTGATCGTGGGACACCGGCGGCGATCGAGTCCCGTGGCCACGGTCACGGAGCTCGCGACCCACGGCTGGGCACTTAAAGGGCAACGTACCTGTACGTGCTTGTGCCCAGCCAGGCCATTCTCGCGACACACGTCGGCGTGAGGCCGTCCTTAAGCGGTTTAATAATCACAAAAGTGAAACGTGCAAAAATGGTGACAATCCAAAACCAAAATAAAGTGTCATTCAAACGAAATCAATATTAATATGTAAATGTGCAATAAAAAAAATTAATAAAAATTAATTCATACGTGAGTCCATAAATAAAAAATCCAACAGATAGTGTGACTTGATTGAATAAAAATAATATACTTGACCACATGGGACCCGTCACCTTTAATCACCACTAATAAGATGGGGGCTTACCAGATCACCAGCGATCCCCTGTTTAAGGGAGGTCAGTCAGCGCGTATAATGTCACAAATTCCGGCTCCAGACGCCCAGATGTGAAAAAACGGGCGTCTCCTATCTGCAGACTCCGCAGCTCAGGTGATCAGTCACCGCAAACTTCCCAAATATTGGCCAGCGCGAAGGCTCATGGAAAAAAAAAGTGCTCCGAATCGTGTGATATGTTTTAACACCAAAAAAATGTTTTTTTCTTTATTGCATAAAGTCAGATGCTGTAAAAAGGACTCCGCCGAGTCTCCAATGTACAGATTGCATTTAAAATACAAACAGCGTTGAAAACGAAAAATAAAAATTGCTAGCAGATAAAAAAAAACTGTATGTGGTTTTAAATTGCGATCGCACATGCGCAGGACATGTGGAAACGGCTACCTGACGATCGTTTCGTCACAGGTCTGACGTCATCAGGAGTACGCCCACCCTCCTGTGCTGAGTGCTTATATAGTCCATTGGCAAGGGGAGGAGACCTTTCCATAGGCTGAGCTGACAACGCCCTCTAAAGTTACAAATGATATCCCAGACAGGTTTATACAAACAAAGGGTGTATCAAATCTAACAGAAATAAAACATGGACAGCCCAATACTTACAAAGGCCTGAGTGGGCAAAGATGACCATATATTTCACCTTTGTGTTTTGTTGGATACAAACAAAAGTGAAAAACCAGCATTCCACGTATAAAAAAGAATCATCGCCATCTAGTGGTTGCAAAATCAAATTACAGACACAATGATCCAATTTTTAGACATAATCATACTAATAATATAGCACCATCTAGTGATGGCAAAGTATAACTGCCAATGCAACAATCAAATTCTAAAAAAGGCATACTGCCTGCCTTTGCCGATGGCCTGCTCATATTATAATAGACCCATAATTCTAACATAAAAGATCAATGCTTAACCAATTAAGCGATCCACATAAATTTTAAATAAAAAATATATTAATAAATTAGAATAAAAATAAAAATATTAAAAAATTATTTGTTAACCACTTCCCACCCGGCCAATGTACATATACGACCGGGTGGGAGCCGCCTCCTTCTGACTGGACGTTCAGGAACGTCCATCAGAAGGAGGGGGATCGCGCGCACGCGCGCGTGCCCGCGCGGTGGCACGATCCCGATGCGCTCGTGTCACCCGGACACGGCGCATCTCGGATCGGCAGGAGGGCTCTGTGATTGGCCCTCCTGATCACATGATGGCCGTGTCTAATCACAGCCGTCATGTGATCTAAACAAACTGCCGGTTGCTAGGCAATCGGCTCTCCTCTCCTCACACGGAAGTCGTCGCTGAGGAGAGGAGAGCAGATCACTGCAGCCGGCTGGTGATCAGTGAGTATGAGCTGTTTTTACAGCTTTTTACTCACTGATCACTAGTCTAGTGTAAACACACATGTCCCCAAAACACACATGTCCCCAAATAATAAAAAGTCATGTCCCCAAATAATAAAAACACATGTCCCCCACATATGTCCCACTAAAATCACATGTCCCAATGATTATCTGCACACCTATGTCCGTGATCACCTGCACACATCTGTACATGATCATTTACGTACATCTGTCCGTGATCACACAAACCAATTATTATACACTTAACGGAATTTTTTTTACCAAAAACATGTAGCAGAATACATTTTGGCTTAAATTTACGACAAAATTTGATTTAATTGGATTTCTTTTAAAATAGAAAGAAGAAAATGTTGTTGTTTTTTCCAAATTTCCGCATTTTTTGCGCTTATATCGCAAAAAATAAAAAACAGAGTCATGAATAAATACCACCAAAATAAAGCGCTATTTGTGTGAACAAAATTATAAAAATTTCATTTGGGTACAGTGTAGCATGACCGCGCAATTGTCATTGAAAGTGCGAGAGCGATGAAAGCTGAAAATTGGGCTGGGAAAGAAGGGGGTGAAAGTGCCCGGTATTGTAGTGATTAAACACCAATCAGTCCTACTTATAAGGCAAAAAACCCCTCCCAATAAGGGAACATCAGCTCTCTCATGCTGTCGAGGAGGGGGGCATCAACCATTATTAAAGTGGTGTTGCCACCAAACAAAAAAAAAAATAGCTTAAAATTCATTAAAAAAAATAAAAAATAAAGAATTGCATGCGCAGTGGGTGCCCGGCTATGAAGCCACAGCCAGGTGCCCACAGTAAGAATGCCGGCGCCATGAGCGGAGCGGGGAACGTGGGGGGGGCTTCATTCCCCCGCATCGCTGGACCCCGGGACAGGTAAGTGTCCGATTATTAAAAGTCAGCAGCTGCAGTATTTGTAGCTGCTGACTTTTACATTTTATTTTTTTTAGGGAGCACCCCGCTTTAATAAAACAATTGATGTCCCACTCCACATTGAGACCACCAGGGACATACGACCCCAGCTTAAATATCCAATTCGTTTCGGCTTTAAGATGGTGCACTTACCATTACTCCCACGCCAGTGTGGAACATACCTTTCAATAGCCAGGAAGGTAGTTCCCCTGGGATCGTGATTATGTTTCAAATCATAGTGTTTACTGACGTTGTGTTTGTCAAAGCCCTTTGCAGATGTTTGTTATATGTTCACCAAGCCTTATATGCAACATACCGACCGTGCATCTCACATATTCCAAGCCGCATGGGCATCTAAGAAGATACACCACGCACTTAGTTGAGCAAGTAATAAATGTTCTAATGGGGTAAGTGAGTCCTGTTCCAGTAGAAGTAAACTTTGTAAATCTCCTTCCTCTCTGTGCATTTAGCTTACAAGCTCTGCACTTACCACAAGGGTAGAAGCCTTTTAAGTCAACACAAAAGGCAGGGTTTTTTTGGAGGGTCGGGAACATTGGGAGCAATCAAATTCCTGATGTTAGTGGCACCTCTAAAGATAACAGTCGGTCTTTCCGACAAAAGAGGGCCCAAAACACGGTCATTCTTTATTACTGGCCAGTGTCTTCTTATTATCCTTTCAATGGCCCAATGCTGGCTAGAAAAAGTTGTAATGAAAGCCAAACCATAATTTTCAGTGTTTCCAGCCCTAGAGGGCTTGTCAGCCAGTAATGCCTGACGATCTTTATCCCCGACTTCCAATATAACAGAATCAAGGGTTTTATTATCGTATCCCTTAGCCAAAAATCGATTTTTTAAAATCAATGCTTCCTTGTGGTAATCATCCAAATTAGTACAATTGTGCCTTAAACGCAAAAATTGGCCCTTGGGTACAGCAGCTAACCAATAATTATGGTGGCAAGAATCCAGAAGGATGAAGCCATTCCTATCATTTTTTTTTTTTTTTAAAAAGGTTGTGGTAACAATATTGTTGTCCACAATTGAGATCCTCAAATCCAAAAAGTGGATTTCAGTGGGGCTTAGTTCGTGACTAAGAACTATGCCACGATCATTCCTATTCAGATGGGATAGGAATAACTCTACAGATTGAACATCGCCATCCCATATGAACAGAATATCGTCAATAAACCTTTTCCAGGCTATTAGTTCTGGTGGCTTATTGCCCAGACCGGTATCCTCTTCCCATTTTGCCACAAAAATGTTGGCCATACTGGGAGCAAATTTAGCTCCCATCGCCACCCCTTTTATCTGCAAAAAATTGGCTCCCTCATGTCAGAAATAGTTGTGCGTCATTGAAAAATCCAATAGCTCAAGAATAAAATTATGTTGGGTCACTGAAATTGTATTGTCCTGGGATAACAAAAATTATACCGGCTCATAACCCAATTGACGGGAAATGGCCGTATATAAAGAGGCAACATTTGCTGTTACCAGTAGATAAGTTGTTTTCCACTCCAAGGATTGCAAAACATTAATAGCATGTTTCGTATCCTTCAAAAAGGAAGGGGTGTCCATCACCAGTGGCTGTAAATAACAGTCAATATATTTCCCTACACGGGATGTTATCGAATCAATGACACTGATGATGGGCCGACCCGGGGGGATTAGTCAAGGACTTGTGAATTTTTGGCAGTGAGTAGATGACTGGCAACCGAGGAGCCAAGGGTACCAGAAACTCTCTCTCCTTTTTTATTCAAAATGCCCATGTCAAAATCCTTGAGTTCCCTTTTGAATCTTATTGTTCGGTCCACGATCAATGGGGAATAGGTATCAGGATCTAAAACAATCCTGACCATTTCCTATGCGTACATCTCTCTATCCAGAGCGACATACCGCACCACTGGTCACTGCGCTGTGGGCCCTCAGTGGCGTGCGTGAGTGGCTTATCCTGCTGGATGGCATATAACTCCCAGTCAGGATAATGAAACCCCCGCCTGGCCGTCATTGTGCTATAGGCCAGGGGGGATGTGGTTAAGAATGACCCACAGACTCATGCCTTGTACACACGGTCAGAAATTCAGACGGGAAAAGTCAGATCGGATTGTGTTGTCAGAAAATCTGATCGTGTGTGGGCTCTAGCGGGCTTTTTCTGTCTGAATTTCCGACGGAAATAATTTGAGAGCAGGACCTAAAATTTTCAGACAAGAAAATCCGATCAGACTTTTTCCGGTCGTGTGTAATAGAATTACGATGCACAAAGTGTCACGCATGCTCAGAATAAATTTGGGGACAAAAGCTATTGGCTACTGGCCTCTACGTAGTCCCATCGTATGTTTTGTACGTCACCTCGTTCGGAACGATCGGATTTTCCGACAACTTTGTGTGACCGTGTGTATGCAAAACAAGTTTCGGACAAAATCCGTTGGAAAAAAATCTACGGATTTCGTGGTCGGGAATGTCCAACCGTGTGTACAAGGCATCAGAGTTGTGAGAATATGTAAGGGTAAAATGGAGAGCCACGGGCTCGATATGCGGAAGTATGACAATGTAAGGAGACCATGTGCCATATACCATTACAGGGTATAAGCTAACGTGTTTCGGTTTATTAAATGTCATTAGTAATGCACTAGGGGTGCACGTCTTCCATTTTTTTCTTTCTTCAGTGTGATGGAGTCACTTTGGGCGGGGGGCCCGTGGAACCCAGAATCCCTTGGGGTCGTTGGGAAAATCTCGTTTCAGCTCCCCATTCACCTCCTATGTCTAAGTCACCCTGTGTCTCTAATAGGGGCACAGGGTGACCGAGAAATCCAGTCTGATCTGTACTAATCGGACTCACTGTACAGCCACACTGGAATGTTGTGTATGTGTGTGTATATATATATATATATATATATATATATATATATATTGTATATTTTCTCATTTTGTTGTGTACTCTTTGCTGTGTCATTTGGGGTGTGGCTGTATTCCAATGTTCTATTGTGTCTGTCTTAGATATTATGGGATGTGTATGTAGCTAAGTCGGGAGATTGGTGGGGGCAAATTCCTCCAACAGCTCTCACTGCTGATTGGACAGTCTACCCCACCCGGAAGGCAAAGGGGGGGGTTCCAGAGTATTACCTGTGTACCTGTGTTTTTCAATAAAACAGTTCACGTTCAGCAACCAAACGAGTATTGCCTTGTTGTGTGGTTATTAATGGTTGGAATATTTATATTCAGACTGGGAGGAAGCAGTATATGACGAAAGTACTCAAGCGGAGTGTGGGACGTTTTGTTACATGTATTATCTATCGGATCACCCCGTCTGAGGAAGGCGGCATCCACCCAGTCCTGAGCTACCGATGTCCCTGTTGCCCTTCATTTTAGAAAACCCCTTAGTGCTGGAAGTGACTGTCTTTTTTGTTATCTTATATCTGTATATACCGTGTATAACTGTGTCTTTATGTCTTCCATGGAAAGCTGCACAAATTTGTGAGACATTGTTATTACGAGAACCCATACGCTGATGATATCTACTTTAACGAGAGAAGAGAAGTTCCATCCAATCTTATTTTATACAACTGGCATTTTTTTAATGCTTCATTTAATTTGCCTAGAACAATTTCCATTATAAAAGGCCCAGATTACGTCCCTGAAACATTTATCAATATAAGTGACCCCGTCTACTGGAGAAAAGGCAAAGTAAGGAATCTCTGGATTGTTTTCTTTTCATATCATTTGCTGAGGATGTTCATATTTTGGATTCATAAGGAATTTCTAGTCTTATTTTAAGATATACTAGTCAATGGAACAGGTACATCCGAGTTACTACCTCCTGTGTAATGCCTGTTGAGCCTCAAGAACACGGCACACAGCCTGGGAAATCTCTGCAAACCTCCATGTACAATCCGTGCAAAAAAGGGAGGAAGGCTGGTGCCATGGAAATTGGCTAAAACATTGTTTTATTAATGCAGGTGAACAACAGTCAAAAATACCAACGTGTTTCTGCCATCAGGCCTTAATCATGGTTAAGGCCTGATGGCTGAAATGGGTTGGCTTTTTAAACCTGCATGTTTTAGCCAACTTCCATGGCACCAGCCTTTCTCCATTTTTTTACACCCATACTAGCCAATGTACCTGTTCATGAATGGGGTCATTTTTGAAGACAAATAAGTTTATGAACTTAGAAATAGTGAACTGGCAAAGTATACTACCTTCTAAAATGGTAACCCCGGGTATCATCCTATGTAAGAGGGCGGAATTTTTTTTTATATAAGCGACTCTATTGATAACTATCGGAAACCCATAAATACATCCAACTGAACAAAATCACAATTTTTATTGCAGTACACGGTATAGAAAAGTGTGACACATTAATGAACACAACATACTGTATATCAAATAAAAGAATTGGACATTGGACATTATACATAATATACACTCACCGCCCACTTTATTAAGTACTCCTGTTCCATTGCTTGGTAACACAAACAGCCAATCACATGGCAGCAACTCAATGCATTTAGGCATCTAAACTTGGTGAAGATGACTTTCTGAAGTTTAAACCGAGCATCAGAATGGGGAGAAAAGGGATTTAAGTGACTTTCAACGTGGTATAGTTGCTCATGCCAGATGGGCCACAACCCCTTTAAGTAAACAGGGCCACTCTGCAAGCACCCTGCAACTGCATGCTTCTGTGGGGCCCAAAGGGTTAAAGCAGGTGGTGAGAAAGCAACACAACGCCGCCTGCTTTAACCCTTTGTTTGCTGTTTTGCCAAGGTTGTAGGGCACTTACAGAGCGGCCCCATTCACTTAAATGGGTCATGCTTGGCAGGTGCTACACCCACCAACCATGGCAGAGCGTATAAGACTTGATACAGCTTATCAGCTGAGGAGGAGAGGAAACGTGTAGATCACTGCGCCAGCACACATCCCCCCACCCTTATCAGCTGGCAGCTGAAGAGGAGGAGAGCAAACATGAAGGGATCACCCACCTGCTTATCAGCTGGCTATTATCTACTTCTCCATCCCTGCGGAGGCAGAGCCTAATGATTTGATCAGACTGTGATTGGGCAAGACCGGGCCAGGGGGAGTGGCAAGCTCGTTGACAGTGCACATGGACACGGACACCAACAACAGATCAGAGAGTGCAGCATGGCGGGTAAGTCGCAAATATTTAATGTGTCCTGCTGACTGTGCACTCATGTGCTGTTTATCTCCTTCTTGGCTGGGACAACCTAAGACCCCTTTCACACTGTGCTGCCATAAGGTGGCACCATTTTTAGCGCCACTTTACCATCGTTTTAGCAGCGCTATTCAGCCGCTAGCGGGCGGGTTTTAACCCCCTTCTATCGGCCAAAAAGAGACTAAATCCGCTCCCAAAACGCCACCGGAGCGCCGTTTTGCCGACAGTATAACAGGGATCCCCAATTAATATCAATGGGGAGCAGCGGTGGAGGAGCGGTGAGTTCACCGTTCCTTCACCACTCCAAAGAAGCTGCTGTTAGGACTTTTTGTGATGTCCTGCCAGCGCACCGCTCCAGTATGAAAGTGTGAAAACCGGACTTTCATACTGGAGTGAATGGAGCTGTTTTTCTCAGGCGCTATTTTTAGCTTTGTAGCACCTGAAAAAAGCCTGCAGTGTGAAAGGGGTATTAAGCCCCCCACACACTATCAGATTTTCTGCTGATTTTTGACTTCAGATTTACCAAAACCATCTAGTGCAATGGCCTGCCTGATTGCATTCACATTGAAACCCCGAAGGTTTGACCTCATATTATATGTTTTTTGGTAAATCTGAAGGAAAAAATCTGCAGAAAATCTGATAGTGTGTATGGGACCTTAGGCTGACTAGTTGCCTATAATTGATTTGCATTGTGAAAATGGATGCCTATGGGTGCAAATGAGTTACATTTTGGAGAGCCCGCTGCCCGCCTCTTCACTATGTAACTCTCACCCCATCCACAGTCATCCTCATCCATTTTCACAATGCAACTCAATCATCTTCATCCGCACCCAGCATCTACTCTATTCCTCCAGTCTCCACAACGCACGCATCCCTACCCACACCGAGCACCATCCATCCCTCCAGTCCCCACAATGCACGCATCTCCACCCACACCGAGCACCATCCATCCCTCTAGTCTCCACAACGCACGCATCACCACCCATGCCGAGCACCATCCATCCCTCCAGTCTACACAACTCCCCCATCACCACCCACGCCGAGCACCATCCATCCCTCCAGTCTCCACAACGCCCGCATCCCCACCCACACCGAGCACTATCCATCCCACCAGTCTCTACAACGCACGCATCACCACACACGCCGAGCACCATCCATCACTCCAGTCTCCACAACGCACGCATCACCACCCACGCCGAGCACCATCCATCACTCCAGTCTCCACAACGCACGCATCACCACCCACGCCGAGCACCATCCATCACTCCAGTCTCCACAATGCACGCATCACCACCCACACCGAGCACCATCCATCCCTCCAGTCTCCACAACTCCCGCATTACCACCCACGCCGAGCACCATCCATCACTCCAGTCTCCACAACGCCCGCGTCACCATCCACACCGAGGACCATCCATCCCTCCAGTCTCCACAACGCACGCATCCCCACCCATGCCGAGCGCCATCCATCACTCCAGTCTCCACAATGCACGCATCTCCACCCACACCGAGCACCATCCATCCCTCTAGTCTCCACAACGCACGCATCACCACCCACGCCGAGCACCATCCATCCCTCCAGTCTCCACAACGCCCGCATCCCCACCCACACCGAGCACCATCCATCCCACCAGTCTCTACAACGCACGCATCACCACACACGCCGAGCACCATCCATCACTCCAGTCTCCACAACGCACGCATCACCACCCACGCCGAGCACCATCCATCACTCCAGTCTCCACAACGCACGCATCACCACCCACGCCGAGCACCATCCATCACTCCAGTCTCCACAACGCACGCATCACCACCCACGCCGAGCACCATCCATCACTCCAGTCTCCACAATGCACGCATCACCACCCACACCGAGCACCATCCATCCCTCCAGTCTCCACAACGCCCGCATCACCATCCACACCGAGGACCATCCATCACTCCAGTCTCCACAACGCACGCATCCCCACCCATGCCGAGCGCCATCCATCACTCCAGTCTCCACAACGCACGCATCCCCACCCACACCAAGCACCATCCATCACTCCAGTCTCCACAACGCCTGCATCACCATCCACACCGAGGACCATCCATCCCTCCAGTCTCCACAACGCACGCATCCCCACCCATGCCGAGTGCCATCCATCACTCCAGTCTCCACAACGCACGCATCCCCACCCACACCAAGCACCATCTACCCCTCCAGTCTCCACAACGGACGCATCCCAATCCCACGCTGAGCACCATCCATCCTAGCAGTGCTTTGAGGTGGGTATAACCCTTTCTCGGCCACTAGCAGGGAGGTAAAAGCACCCCACTAGCAGTTGAATAGCGCCACAAAATTTACGGTAAATTGCCGATAAAAATATTGCCACTTTACTGCTGACGCATTCACCGCCCCAGTGTAAAAGGGGCCTTACTGTTAAATACTGAAAGCACTGATGACTTTTAATCCACTTTTCATATATTAAGGTGTTAGCCCTTGTACACGCGGTCGGAGAATCTGTCGGAATGAGTCTTATCGGACCGTGTCGTCAGATAATCTGACTGTGTGTGGTATGCATCGGACTGATTCCGTCCGAATCTCCGTCCGACCCAATTTTCCAACATGTTGGAAATATTTCCCGACCAACTGGGCCGGACGGACCTAATCCGATCATGTGTAGAGCATTTTCATCGGACCAAGTGCCACGCATGCTCAGATCAAATTCCTACACCAAAGCTATTGGCTACTAGCCTGAATGTAGTCCCATCGTAACTAAATTACGTCATCACGTTCTGAAAGATCGGATTTTTCGCCAACTTGGCCCAACCGTGTGTATGCAACAGTTTTGGACAAGATCCGATGGACAAAATCCGACGGGCAAGATCCGACGGATTTGGTTGTGGAAATCTCCGACCGTGTGTACAGGGGCTAAGAGTGCTAAAATAAAAGTGGGTGCACCGAAGAACTCTGTGGGATGGTAAGTGGGCCAATTTAGTGGGACGACCAGTGGGAGGGCCCTGGAGAATGTTGGGGGTTGGCCCAGGCCTAAACCTGTGTAAACATTTCTGATGGCTGCCCTGGGTGCAGCTCAATGCATCTGCAACTTTTCTGGGTTAGCTGCACTTTGCCATAGACTTCTATCATATCCTGCAGTTTTGGGGCACTTTCTGAAAGTGTATCAAAACTCCTAATGAATATATATATGAGGGCTCCTGCGCTTTATATAGAAATTGGAAAATGAGGTTCTATCCTAATAGGTGCAGAAAACACTTTATGAATTGGCTCTCATTTAAATATAGATAAGTAAAAAATGGTGTTGCGCTCCTAAATAGAACTCAGCAATTACTAAATACTCAATCTGTATCTTAAAAAAGGTATCAAAAATATAATAATGTAAATAATAAAAACTAAAAAACACAGTGCAGACGTGCTTAATATATCTAAAATAATGATGTTAGGGCAAAAAATAAAAATATAACAAAGTGCATATGTGCATAGCATATCAAAATATTAAAACTTGAAGGTGATATACAAGTATTTAAATATTTACGGCAATAGTGCTGTGATAAAATGTATAATATCAAGTGATGAAGTGCATATAACAGAAAACTTCAAGACCCATTGGGCTTAATCAAGGTGACCCATAGATAGTCCAATTGTGAAAAATGTGGTGAAATATCACAACCAAGTAAACATAGTGTAGTTGTGTGTTCACAGTGCCAAGCCAACTCTCTCCGTTAGGTGATTTCCACGTGTTAGTGCTGGCCACACCAGGTAATTATCTTACTGCTGTAAGGTATACAGCGAAATAGCCTTTAATGGGGAACACTTGGATTCAGGAGATGGACAAGAGGAACTTCACACTTCTCTAACGTCACCGTCATCCATCAAATTCCTCCGTGGATAAAAAATAGGGGAGGACAGAGCGCACGTGGAAATCACCTAACGGAGAGAGTTGGCTTGGCACTGTGAACACACAACTACACTATGTTTACTTGGTTGTGATATTTCACCACATTTTTCACAATTGGACTATCTATGGTTCACCTTAAATAAGCCCAATGGGTCTTGAAGTTTTCTGTTATATGCACTTCATCACTTGATATTATGCATTTTATCACAGCACTATTGACGTAAATATTTAAATATTTAAATACTTGTATATCACCTTCAAGTTTTAATATTTTGATATGCTATGCACATATGCACTTTGTTATATTTTTATTTTTTTCCTAACATCATTATTTTAGATATATTAAGCACGTCTGCACTGTGTTTTTTAGTTTTTATTATTTACATTATTATATTTTTGATACCTTTTTTAAGATACAGATTGAGTATTTAGTAGCTGCTGAGTTCTATTTAGGAAAACAACACCATTTTTTACTTATCTGTATCAAACCTCCTGCATTCAGAAAGTGCAGCAAACCCACAGGATATAATAGAAGTCTATGGATAAGTGCAGCAAACCCACAGGCAAGCTGCAGGCACACTGCATTGCACCCACGGTGTGGATAAACTGCAGCACATCACTCGGTTTATTGCTTCACATTGACATGAAGATCTCTTCCTTCCTGCTGCTGGCACCACTCTGGAGACCACAAGCCGGGATAAGAGGTGGAGTGCAGTTGGTGTCACTCCGCATGGGGCAGGAGCCGGCACTACAGAGGAGACATCGGATTATGCGGCTCTTGGTCCTTACTACACCTCCAACTTTACAAAGAGTCACTCTGCACTGCACTCTGTGATGTTCTGGAATGGCGGATAAGCAAGCCCAGACCATCATCTACCAGTCACTTGTCTGTGATTAACAGGTTGCTGTCTAGGGTTGCCACCTGTTTGGGTTTTGAATCATGTGTCCGGGTTTCAGTCCGCCTGAAACCCGGACACAATATTTAAATAGAAATGTGGCTCAGAACTGGGCCTGATAGGAGGGTGAGGAGGCTCTATGCACGACACATTACTATTCTCTCCAAAGGTGTCCCAGGTCTGTTACAATCCTGTAGGGTGTGCTAAAAAAAATGCTTTTGTTGTCCACCTCTTGGCTTGAAGAAAAAGTGGCAACCCTATTGCTGACCCCCCACCTGATTGGATATCAAACCTGAAGAATTCAACTTGAACCCATGGTGAAGGCAAAGCCAAACCTCATTTGTAACACTTTTGAAAAGCCTCATGAAATATGATGGATCTTTAAAATATAATAATAATAATGAAGCGGCCATAACCCGTTGCAGGGCGGCCTTGACTGAATGGGCTTACCGATTACCTTCTCCTGGCCTGCTCCTCACCGTCTAGGGGTTCCCAGGGTTGATACCCAATGACTTGTACACTGACACAGATAAAGCCCTTTCAAAGGTTTTATTTTGCAGTAGAACTTTCACAGAACACAGTCTCTTAGGGAACAGAGGGCACGGGGTGAAGAACTCAGGTACCTTGAACTGCAGGTTTAACAAAGTCTCTATTTCCAACCAGAGAGTAGCCACTCGCAGCTGGGTACTTCAAGGCTGAACAGATCTCTAGCCAGAGGTCATGGCAGTCAGCATGTTGACTCAAAACCTAAACAATCAACTGAAGATGAACAGGAACCTTTTTCCAACTTTACCTGCAACGTTTCCTGCTTCCTTTATGGTACTGGAAAAGTGTGGACTCATCAATGTCCTTCCCAACTCAGTAACCAGGCACTTCTCAGGATGCCACTTGCCGGCCCTCCTCCGAAGAGTCCTCCCCCGGTCACTTGCACGAGCTGTGGTGCCCCACCAAGCCGAGAGCACACCCGGACACTTTGAATCCTCCCTCAGTTACTGCGCCTCGGACCAGCAGGTTCCGAGACTCGGGAACAGACGGATCCCTACCCCAGACCAGATGGGTCTATCAGGGGCCACTGGCAGGAACATGCTGTGGGATGTCAAACACCCCATGACCAGGACCCCTCACGGGGCTACCCCGGTCCTGGAACCAGAACAGACCACACGGATCTCACAAACAATTCCGGAACCTCGAACACGTTACCCACACCTGCTTAAGTACCCCCTACCAGACTCCTCAGCGGGCCCGGCTCTCCCACTGATTGACTCCGAGAGGGCCGATACCAAAACATCCAACCAGACCTGGTTCTAGCCTGTCATGTGCACCTCACCGTCCACATGACCAGGCAGAACACCAATCATGGCCTGGCCAGACTGGTGTTAAGGCTTCCCTACACAATTAACCCTCAGTAATGTAAGGTCCTGAGCAAAAACTAAATTTACAATGCGTGTGACATTTGAACCCAAATGTCATCCGCTACAATAATAATAATAATAATAATATCTGATTTTCAGGTCACAGTATCTCGATGTTCGGATCCCTGTATTCCCGGCACCAGAAAAAAGTTTGGATCTTCAATTCATAAATGTTGCTATGAGTGTGTCTCATGTCCAGAAGGAGAGATCTCCAACATTTCTGGTAAGGTTTGGATTTGTCTTTATGAAGTACTGTACATCTCTGTCATCCCCGTGTTTTATCCTTTTATAGACCCATTCCGGCACTCCTCTCCTACATGGAAAAATCATCAAATTACTCAAAACTCCCAAACATTTTATATGGGTTTGTTTTTTAGTAGAGACCTTAGGGAATAAAATGGCAGTCATTGGAACTTTTTATGTCACACGGTATTTGCGCAGCAATTTTTCAAACACTTTTTAGGTCTCATGAATAATAAAAAAAAAAGCAAATTATCCCAATTTTTTTGTATAATGTGAAAGATGATGGAATGGCGCCAAAGTTCGGTGCTTAAAAATCTCCATAGGCAAAGTTTTCATAGTTTTTTTTACAGATTCCCCATTTAGAGTTAAAGAGGAGATCTGGTGCTAGAATTATTGCTCTCGCTCTGACGTTTGCGGTGATACCTCACATGTGTGGTTGAATGTCGTCTACATATGGGGGTGCCACTTACGTATGCGTTTGCTTCTGTGTGTGAGCACGTGGGGACAGGGGGGCACTTTGAATTTAGTTTTTTTATTGTTTATTTTATTTTTATATTTTGACACTTTCCCTTTATTTATTTTTTTGATCACTTTTATTCCTATTAGAAGGAATGTAAACATTGTTTGTAATAGGAATAGGGCATGCCAGTAGGGTTGTCACCTCTCCGGAATGAATTACATTATTCAGACAGCATACTTGCCAGTGAGGTGTCCCCAGTGTCACCCAAGTGTCTTCCCCTCATCTCTGTCCCCATTCCAGTGACCACACACTCTGCTCTATTTACTTTTGCTGGTTTCTGTCCCTCTCACTGACATTCAGAGTTTACACCTCAAGGCTTTAAGTGGCCAAAACCAGCAGGTACCCCCTCAGGACAGACCACCAGCAGCTAAAGGACCCCTCTTCTCCCTGTCTGTGTGTCTCATTGATGACAGGACCGTCCAGCTTCACAGGAGCCCAATAGAAGGAACAGCGGGTTCAGCCGATCGCTCACTGCTTGTAACACATGGGAGCTCCTCACAGCCCACAGAACGGGACAGCAGGAGACACTTATGGAGTCCACCACTGTTGCCTCGCTGTACACCCCACTGTCCACCTGACTACTGCCCCCTGTCCATCCAGCTGCCCAACCCCCAGTTCACCCCACTGCCCCCCTCAAGTTTACCCCGCTGCCCCTCTATCCAGCCCCCTACCCCTCTGTCCACCCCGCTGCCTCCTGTCCAACCCAATGCTCCCCTGTGCACCCCGATGCCTCCCTGTCCGTCCCTCTGCCCCTTTGTCCATTCTGCTGCCCCCTGTCCCTCCCTCTGCCTCCCTGTCCACCGCACTGCCCCCTTGTCCATTCTGCTGCCCCATCCACTCCTCTGTCCCTTTGTCTATTCTGCTGCCCCCTGTCCCTCCCTCTGCCTCCCTGTCCACCCCTCTGCCCATTTGTCCATTCTGCTGCCTCCTGTCCCTCCTGCTACCTCCCTGTCCACCCCACTGCCCCCTTGTCCCTTCCGCTGCCTACCTGTCCATCCCTCTGCCCCTTGTCCATTCTGCTGCCCCCTGTCCATCCCGCTGGCTCCATGTTCATCTCGCTGCCCCCTGTCCATCCCGCTACCTCCATTTCCATCCCGCTGCCCCCTTATCCATTCTGCTGCCCCCATGTCCACCCCTCTGCCCCCTTGTCCATTCTGCTGCTCCCCCTTTGCCCCTTGTTCATTCTGCTTCTCCCTGTCCATCCCGCTGCCTACCTGTCCACCCCTCTGCCCCTTGACCATTCTGCTGCCCTCCTGTCCACACTGCTGCCTCCCTGTCCACACCTCTGCCCTCTTGTCCATTCTGCTGCCCCCTTGTCCATCCTGCTACCTCCCTGTCAACCCCTCTGCCCCTTTGTCCATTCTGCTGCCCCCCTGTTCATCCTGCTACCTCCCTGTCTACCCCTCTGCCCCTTGTACATTCTGCTGCCCCTCTGTCCCTCCCATTGCCCCTTTGTTCATTTGGCTGGCCCCCTGTTCATTCTGCTGCCCCCTTGTTCATTTTGCTGCCCCCTGTCCATTCTGCTGCTCATTGTCATCTGCATGTGTAGGATCGCTGTCTCCTATGGCAACGGTCTTATAACAGTTTCTAACACAAGTTGTAACAAGCTTCTGTACTTCCCCTACAACCTCCTCTTGTAGATCTTCACTCAACTGAGCTCCCAGTCTTTCACTAGACTTGCTAATCCACTGCCACTGGATCTCCTGAGCTCTTCCAACCTTCTCACTCAGTATCTTCCTCAATCGTCACCCCCGTGTCCCAGCTGGGTCCCTAGCTTGGCACTCACAGACTAGGGATGAGCTTCGTGTTCGAGTCGAACGTATGTTCGACTCGAACATCGGCTGTTCACCCGTTCGGCGAATACCGAACTTTATGGGCCATTTGCACCAAATTCATGTGGCGCTCATGGCCCACAATGCACTGCATCATCGCAGTGGATTGCTGGCTCATGATTGGCCAAGCATGCACTGTGACCCCGCATGCTTGGTCACTGACAGCGCCGGCAGTGAGGAGAGCCATGATTGGCCAGCGCGGCGGCCTTGTGTAGTGTGTTGGCGTCTGTAGGAGTTAGTGGGTGTTCTGTGTACCTTCACAGTATACACGTTCATTATTGGCTGATTTTGCGTTCTTGCTCTTCTGTAGTGGTTGTTGTCTGCGTGCCCTGACCGCAGTATACACCGTTATATCCACCTATATAGCTAGCTATCTTGCTTTTTTTAAATAGAGCTTGCAGTCAGTTGTAGGAGATTGTGCGTGCTGTCTGCGTGCCCTGACCACAGAATACACTGTTATATCCACCTATAGGGATGAGCCGAACACCTCCCCGGTTCGGTTCGCACCAGAACTTTCAAACGGACCCCAAATTCGTACGAACATTAGAACCCCATTGAAGTCTATGGGACTCGAACGTTCGAAATTAAAAGTGCTAATTTTAACGGCTAATATGCAAGATACTGTCCTAAAAAGGGTTTGGGGACCTGGCTCCTGCCCCAGGGGACATGGGTCAAAGCAAAAAAAGTTTTAAAAACTGCCATTTTGGCGGGAGCACTGATTTTAATGACGATTAAAGTGAAAAAAAAAGTGACATATTCCTTTAAATATCGTGCCTGGGGGGTGTCTGTAGTATGCCTGTGAAGTGCCACGTGTTTCCCATGTTTAGAAAAGTCCCTGCACAAAATGACATTTAACGGAAATAACGTCATTTAAAACTGCTTGCGGTTTTAATGTTATATCTGGTTCCTGCAATATGGTTGAAAATCATTCAGAAAAAATGGCATGGGTAGCCCTCCCTGCCCATTACCAGCCCCTTTGGGTCTTGTACGGATATTAAGGGGAACCCCCGTACCCATATTAAAAAAAGGAAATACGTGTGGCCCCCAGGCCCTATATACTCAGAACAGCAGTATACATGCGGTACAAACAAGACAGGGAATGTGTAGATTTGTTGTGTTAAGTAGAATCTGTAATTTTCAACTGGTACACTTTTAAAGTGTAGCTCCAGACAAAAAAACTATTTTTAAGCTTTTTGGAAAACATAGGGAAGGATTATCACCCCTGTATAATTTGTTTTGCCGTCCGTCTTTTTTTCATCTCACTTGCTGTTGTCTCCTTCCGTTTGCAAGTAGGAGATGTTTGTAAGTTGGATGTTTGAAAGTAGGGGCCTGCCCTATATGCTCTGCAGAAATGGCGGAACAAGGTGTTGGTTTTGCCACAACATTGTAAGCCCTCAAAGTGACTCTTGGTGGGCGCTGGAGCGCCCTGCTGTGAACGATTATATCAAGAATTGTAATTACATGCCATTGTTGAACAGTGGTAGAAAAATTGACCTTTGGTGTTTGTGGTGCTGGTGCCACAACACTATAAGTCCTCACAGTTACTCCGGGTGGGCACAGGAATGGGCCCTCCTGTGAAATATTATATCAAGAATTGTAATTACATGTCCCTGTTAAACAGGGGCTGAAAAATTGGGCTGCTGGCACTGGTGCTGGTGCCACCACACTGCAACCTCTCCCATATACTCTAGTTGTAGTGCAGGAATGAGCCCTGCTGCAAAGCATTGCATCAAAAATTTTAATTAAACACCCCTGTTAAACAGGGGCAGAAAAATTGGGCCTTAGGCACTGGTGCTGGTGCCACGACACTGCAACCTCTCCCATATACTCTAGTTTTAGTGCAGGAATTAGCCCTGCTGCAAAGCATTGCATCAAAAATTGTAATTAAACGCCCCTGTTAAACAGGGGCAATAAAATTGGGCCTTAGGCACTGGTGCTGGTGCCACGACACTGCAACCTCTCCCATATACTCTAGTTTTAGTGCAGGAATTAGCCCTGCTGCAAAGCATTGCATCAAAAATTGTAATTAAACGCCCCTGTTAAACAGGGGCAGAAAAATTGGGCCTTAGGCACTGGTGCTGGTGCCACCACACTGCAACCTCTCCCATATATTCTAATTTTAGTGCAGGAATTAGCCCTGCTGCAAATCATTGAATCAAAAATTGTAATTAAACGCCCCTGTTAAACAGGTGCAGAAAAATTGGGCTGATGGCATCACCCAGAACCAAAAATGTTTTTCCAACATATCAGCGGAGGAGGAAGAGGATAGGCAATCAACATAAAAGGACAGTCACTCAGCATCAGCATAGGCAGTCCTGAAGGGATGTGATATTTAAAAAAAAATGATTCAGTTACATCAGCTTCAGGTGCTTGGTAGCTGTGGGTGATCCAGGACTGATTTATCTTGGTGAAGGTCAGTCGATCAACTGATTCGGTGGACAGGCGCACCCTGTGATCGGTAACAAAGCCACCAGCAGCACTGAAGGTGCGTTCCAAAAGAACGCTGGATGCAGGACAGGCCAGTAGCTCAATTGCATACTGTGCAAGCTCTGGCCAGTGACCCATCCTCAAGACCCAGAAAGCCAGAGCATTTTCGGTGGGAAAGGTGTCCAAGTCTGACCTTGCCCCTAGGTGTTCCTGCACCATGTAAATTAGACGGTGGCGATGGTTGCTGGAACCGATCATACCTTGGGGCTGCGGACTAAAAAATTGTCTGAAAGCATCGGTCAGACGGCCACCTTCTCCACCGCTCCTTCTGACCGATGCCTCAGCAACACATTGTCCAGGACCAGGAGTTTGTAACCTCCCAGTCTCTGGGAACGCATTGCACAGACCTTTCTACAAGGCCTCCCGGAGATGTCTCATCCTCTGCTCCCTCTGCGACGGCAAGATAAGGTCGGCAACCTTACCGTTGTACCGTGGATCAAGGAGAGTGGCCAGCCAGTAATGGTCCCTCTCCTTGATCCGAAGAATACAAGGATCCTTCCGCAGGCTTTGCAGGATCAGGGAGGCCATGCAGCGTAGGTTAGCTGAGGCATTTGGTCCGGAGTCCTCTGGGTCACTAAGGACAACATGATCCGCAGCTACCTCCTCCCAGCCGCGTACAAGTCCACGGGTTTCTTGGGACTGTAAATCATCCCTACAAGACTGCTGCTGCTGCTGCTGATGTTGAGTGCCAGCCTCCACCTCCATGCTAACACAATCATCCTCCTCCTCCTCCCCTCATCCTCTTCCTGTGTGAAGGGTGGCACAGCAGGAACACTGTCTGGATAAAGTGGGCCTTGAGAGGCAAGGAAGTCCTCCTCTTCCTGCCTCTGTTCTGCCTCAAGTGCCCTGTCCATTATTCCACGCAGCGTATGCTCCAAGAGGTGGACAAGAGGTACAGTGTCAATGATGCATGCACTGTCACTGCTCACCATCCTTGTGGCCTCCTCAAATGGTGACAGGACAGTGCATGCATCCCTGATCATGCCCCACTGGCGTGGTGAGAAAAAACCGAGCTCCCCTGACCCTGTCCTGGTGCCGTAGTCGCACAGGTACTCATTGATGGCCCTCTGCTGCGTGTGCAGCCACTGCAGCATGGCCAACGTTGAGTTCCACCTGGTGGGCATGTCGCATATAAGGCGGTTCTTGGGCAAGTTCAACTCCTTTTGGAGCTCAGCCAGCCGAGCACAGGCATTAAATGATCAGCAGAAATGCACACAGACTTTCCTGGCCTGCTTCAGGACATCCTGTAAGCCCGGGTACCTGCCCAAGAACCACTGAACCACCAGGTTAAGGACGTGAGCTACACAGGGCACATGGGTCAGTTGTCCCTGTCGGAGGGCAGAGAGGAGGTTGGTGCCATTGTCGCAAACCACCATTCCTGGCTTAAGCTGGCGTGGCGTCAACCTTCTCTCGGCCTGCCCCTGCAGAGCTGACAAAACATCCGCCCCAGTGTGGCTCCTGTCCCCCAAACAAACCAGCGCAAGCATGGCATGGCATCGTTTTGCCTGCATACTTGCATAGCCCCTGGAACACCTACGGAGCACCGCTGGTTCTGAGGACAGAGCACTGGAAGAGGCCATGGAGGAAGAAGAAGAGGAGGGGGTGGAGGAGAGAGGTATGTCACAACCAATAGTAGCATTTTGGAGGCGTGGTGGCGGAACAACCTCCAACACTACTGCACCTTGTCCTGCATCCTTCCCAGCTGCCAGAAGAGTGACCCAATGGGCGGTGAAAGACAGGTAACAGCCCTGTCCATGCCTGCTGGACCATGAGTCAGCGGTAATATGCACCTTAGCGCTGACCGCCCTGTCCAGCGAGGGAAGGACATTGCCTTCCACATGCCGGTAGAGAGCCGGAAAATCGCCTTCCGTGAGACAAAGTGGCGTTTGGGGACCTGCCACTGAGGAACCGCACATTGTACAAACTCACGGAAGGGGGCCGAGTCTACCAACTGAAAAGACAGCAGTTGAAGTGCTAGCAATTTTGCCAAGCTAGCATTCAACTGCTGGGCATGTGGATGGCTGGGAGTGAACATCTTTCGCCAGTCCAGCAGCTGGGGCAGGGAGATTTGCCTGCTATAATCGGACGTGGGTGTACTGCTAGCAGAGTGCCCGGAAGCACTTGGCTGTGACACACCTAATTCTACACCTTCATTCCTCTCAGAGCAGGTTTCAGAGAGGACTGAAGGTCTAGTGGGGTTGGAGATCCCAGCTGATAAGGAGCAAGGAGAGGTCCGCTTTGTTCTTTGGTGTGGGTCTTTGAGGTACGCTTGCCAACCAGCTGCATGGCAGGTCAACATATGTCTGGTCAAGCATGTGGTGCCCAAGCGGCTGATGTTTTGGCCACGCGAGATACGCTTGAGACATATGTTGCAAATAGCAGTGGTGCGATCTGATGCACTCGTCTCAAAAAAGGCCCACACCAAAGAACTTTTAGAATAACATGCAGAGGCAGCGCCCTGCACAGGCGGAGCTCTGCGGTGTGATTCAGTCGGTGTGCTGCCCCTAAGCTGGCCCCGGAGGGCATCCTGCCTTGTTGGACATGTGCCTCCTCCTCCTCCTCCTCCTTTCTCCTACCAGGCACCCAGGTGGAGTCAGTGCCCTCATCATCCCCTCCCTCTTCATCACTGGAGCAAACCTGGCAGTATGCTGCAGCTTGTGGAACATGACTGCCAGATTGCTGTCCTTCTTGAGCATCCCCTCTCTCTGCATTCACGCTACTGCCTTCCTCTAGCTGAGTATCATCATTAGAGCTTACAAAACACTGGGCATTCTTCTGGAGCATATACCCAACACTGTGCTCAAAGAGTTCAGGAGACTCCTCAGGAGGACGTGGTGGGTCTAGGGAAGGAGTCACTGATGATGACATTGAGAGGAGGGAAGATGATGCGTTGGCAGCTGCTTTGCTTTGCTAGTACCCTGAGCCTGGGTGAGAGAGGATGAGGCGGATGAAGAGGGCTTGGTCATCCACTCTACCAAGTCGTTGGTAGACATGTGCATTCGTTTTCGTCCGAATGCATTTTCGTCAGAATTTCAGCTATTTTCGTTTTCGTTTTGACAAACGATAACGAAAGCACAAAATCCGAAAAACGAAATATCCGACATAAATAAATGCTTTATTTTCGTTTTCATTGTTACAACAGTTTGATATAGAATAGGAGATTCGATGTGACTCTGACAATAACAATCTGTCTATAGAACCTGTGGTCGAATGTGCCTAACCTTACCTCTATTAGTCCAAGATTATATAGAGAAAATATTCGACAGAGAAAAAAGATTTGACAGAGAGAAAAGATTCTGCAAGTTACTGTCCTAAAAAGTGTTTGGGGACCCGGGTCCTGCCCCAGGGGACATGTATCAATGCAAAAAAAAGTTTTAAAATCGTCAGTTTTTTCGGGAGCAGTTATTTTAATAATGATTAAAGTGAAACAATAAAAGTGTAATATTCCTTTAAATTTCGTAGGGGGGGGGGGTTGTCTATAGTATGCCTGTGAAGGGGCGCATGTTTCCCGTGCTTAGAACTGTCCCTGCACAAAGTGTCATTTATGCAGGAAAAAAAGTCCTTTAAAATCACTCGCAGCTATTATGAATTATCGGCTCCGTAATACAGAGAACACTCATTGAAAGTCATTGTTAAAAAAAATAAATAAATAAAAAAGCGTGGGGGTCCCCCAAATTCAATTACCAGGCCCTTCAGGTCTGGTATGGATATTAAGGGGAACCCTGCCTCAAATTTAAGAAAAAATTGGACGTGGGGTTCCCCCTAAATATCCATAACCAGACCCTGGTATGGATATTAAGGGGAACCCCGCGTCAAATTAAAAAAAAAATTGACGTGGGGTTCCCCCTAAAAATCCATACCAGACCCTTTATCCGAGCACGCAACCTGGCAGGCCGCAGGAAAAGAGGGGGGACGAGAGAGCGGCCCCCCCTCCCTCCTGAACCGTACCAGGCCACATGCCCTCAACATTGGGAGGATGCTTTGGGGGTCTGTGACCCCTCAAAGCACCTTGTCCCCATGTTGATGAGGACAAGGGCCTCATCCCCACAATCCTGGCCGGTGGTTGTGGAGGTCTGCGGGCGGGGGGCTTATCAGAATCTGGAAGCCCCCTTTAACAAGGGGACCCCCAGATCCCGGCCCCCCCCTGTTTGAAATGGTAAGGGGGTACAAAAGTACCCCTACCATTTCACAAAGAAAGTGTAAAAAATGGTTAAATAAAACAAACACACTTTTGAAAAATTCCTTTATTAAAAATAAAAAAATAAAAAAAAGATTCCAGCGGCGGTAATCCACTCTTGCTATCCAGCGACGGACGGTCATCTCTCCAGCGATGGCTCATCTCATCCAGCGCAGCGAATACATCCTTCTTCTGTCTCCGTGGAGGAGACACTGCAGGCATTCCGGCGGCTGACGTTTCTTATATACGGAGGGCGGGGCCACCCGTCACCTGACCCCGCCCCCTCTGACGCAAGGGGAAACCCGGGGTTCCCTGTGACGTATGGGTGACCCCGCACCCCTCTGATGTAACACAGGCAGGTTTCTGTTAAAGGGTCTGGTATGGATTTTTAGGGGGAACCCCACGTCAATTTTTTTTTTAATTTGACGCAGGGTTCCCCTTAATATCCATACCAGACCTGAAGGGTCTGGTTATGGATATTTAGGGGGAACCCCACGTCAAATTTTTTCTTAAATTTGAGGCAGGGTTCCCCTTAATATCCATACCAGACCTGAAGGGCCTGGTAATTAAATTTGGGGGACCCCCACGCTTTTTTATTTATTTATTTTATTTTTTATTTTTTTATCAATGACTTTCAATGAGTGTTCTCTGTATTACGGGAGCCGACAATTCATAATAGCTGCGAGTGATTTTAAAGGACTTTTTTTCCTGCATAAATGACACTTTGTGCAGGGACAGTTCTAAGCACCAGAAACATGCGCCCCTTCACAGACATACTATAGACAACCCCCCCCCCCCTACGAGATTTAAAGGAATATTACACTTTTATTGTTTCACTTTAATCATTATTAAAATAACTGCTCCCGAAAAAACGGCCGTTTTTAAAACTTTTTTTTGCATTGATACATGTCCCCTGGGGCAGGACCCGGGTCCCCAAACACTTTTTAGGACAGTAACTTGCAAATTAGCCTTTAAAATTAGCACTTTGGATTTTGAACGTTGGAGTCCCATAGACTTTAATAGGGTTCTAAAGTATGCTGTATACTAGCTCCATCGAATCTTCTTTATACATTCGACAGACACCATAAGCCTTCAAAGACAGATTCGACCGTAATTCATGTGGATTTTCGGACGAATGCAATTTTTGAACGAAAAACAAAATAAATAAAAACGAATTTCGGGAGTAACTAAATAAATTAAGTTTTCGGACGAAAACGAAATTCCGAAACGAAATATTTTACTCTGCACATGTCTACTCGTTGGCATGTTGCGGCTCAACATGTCCAGCTGCCGAAAAGAAGGACAAGCGTGTCCCATGGCCACGTGCTGATGATGATGATGCACCGCGTCCATGACCAGCACTGTTGTCTCTAGACACAGAGCCTGCTTGTCCTCTTTTATCGGCTCACGCCTGTCTGCCTCTGTCTGCTGGCCTTCCAGACATGGTAATGGCCTGAAGGGAGTTGGGAAAACCAGCAATTGGGTAGTGTATATTGTGCTGGAGGCACACACAACATCCACTAACTCCTGCAGATGGCAGATGGCTCAAATAGAGAAGAGCTATGTAGGTGGATATAGCGGCGTATACTGGGTTCAGAGCACGCTCAATCTCCTACCACTGACTGCAAGCTCTATTTAAAACAAGCAAGATAGCTAGCTATATAGGTGGATATAGCGGTGTATTCTGGGTTCAGAGCACGCAGACAGCACGCACAATCTCCTACCACTGACTGCAAGCTCTATTTAAAACGAGCAAGATAGCTAGCTATATAGATGGATATAGCGGTGTATACTGGGTTCAGAGCACGCAGACAGCACGCACCATCTCCTACCACTGACTGCAAGCTCTATTTAAAACGAGCAAGATAGCTAGCTATATAGATGGATATAGCGGTGTATACTGGGTTCAGAGCACGCAGACAGCACGCACAATCTCCTACCACTGACTGCAAGCTCTATTTAAAACGAGCAAGATAGCTAGCTATATAGGTGAATATAGCGGTGTATACTGCGGTCAGGGCACGCAGACAACAACCACTACAGAAGAGCAAGAACGAAAAATCGGCCGATAACGATCGGTGTATACTGTGTTGAAGGTACACAGAACATCCACTAACTCCTACAGACGCCAACACACTACAGAAGGCCGCCGCGTTGGCGGCCTTATATAGTGTGGGGCGTGTACTACACAGCCTGAGCTATGATTGGCCACAGGCATCCTGCCTGTGGCCAATCATGGCTCTCCTCGCTGCCGGTGCTGTGATTGGCCAAGCATGCGGGGTCACAGTGCATGCTTGGCCAATCATGAGCCAGCAATGCACTGCGATGGCGCAGTGCATTGTGGGCCGTGAGCGACACACGAATTTGGAGCGAACGGCCCACAACATTCAGAATTCGCCGAACGGGCGATCGATGTTCGAGTCGAACGTATGTTCAACTCGAACACGAAGCTCATCCCTATCCACCTATATAGCTAGCTATCTTGTTCTTTTTAAATTGCAGTCAGTTGTAGGAGATTGTGCATGCTGTCTGTGTGCCCTGACCGCAGAATACACCGTTATATCCACCTATATAGCTAGCTATCTTGCTCTTTTTAAATAGAGCTTGCAGTCAGTTGTAGGAGATTGTGCGTGCTGTCTGCGTGCCCTGACCGCAGTATACGCCGTTATATCCACCTATATAGCTAGCTATCTTGCTCTTTTTAAATAGAGCTTGCAGTCAGTTGTAGGAGATTGTGCATGCTGTCTGTGTGCCCTGACCGCAGAATACACCGTTATATCCACCTATATAGCTAGCTATCTTGCTCTTTTTAAATAGAGCTTGCAGTCAGTTGTAGGAGATAGTGCGTGCTGTCTGCGTGCCCTGACCACAGTATACACCGTTATATCCACCTACATAGCTCTTCTCTAATTGAGATATCTGCAAAAGTAAGTGGATGTTGTGTGTGCCTCCAGCACAATATACACTACCCAATTGCTGGTTTTCCCATCTCCCTTCAGGCCATTACCATGTCCATGGGACACGCTTGTCCTTCTTTTCGGCAGCTGGACATGTTGAGCCGCAACATGCCGAAGACTTGGTAGAGTGGATCGAATCTCCTATTCTATATCAAACTGTTGTAACAATGAAAATAAAGCATTTATTTATGTCGGATATTTCGTTTTTCGGATTTTGTGCTTTCGTTATCGTTTGTCAAAACGAAAACGAAAATAGCTGAAATTCGGACGAAAATGCATTCGGACGAAAACGAATGCACATGTCTACCAACGACTTGGTAGAGTGGATGACCAAGCCCTCTTCATCCTCCTCATCCTCTCTCACCCAGGCTCAGGGTACTAGCAAAGCAGCTGCCAACGCATCGTCTTCCCTCCTCTCAATGTCATCATCAGTAACTCCTTCACTAGACCCATCACGTCCTCCTGAGGAGTCTCCTGAACTCTTTGAGCACAGTGTTGGGTATATGCTGGGTATATGCTCCAGGAAAATGCCCAGTGTTTTGTAGGCTCTGATGATGATACTAGAGGAAGGCAGTAGCGTGAGCACAGAGAGAGGGGATGCTCCCAGCCATCCACATGCCCAGCGGTTGAATGCTAGCTTGACTAAATTGCTAGCACTTCAGTCCTCTCTGAAACCTGCTCTGAGAGGAATGAAGGTGTAGAATTAGGTGTGTCACAGCCAAGTGCTTCCTCTAGCAGTACACCCATGTGCGATTATAGCAGGCAAATGTCCCTGCCCCAGCTGCTGGATCGCCGAAAGAAGTTCACTCCCAGCCATCCACATGCCCAGCGGTTGAATGCTAGCTTGGCTAAATTGCTAGCACTTCAACTGCTGCCTTTTCAGTTGGTAGACTCAACCCCCTTCCGTGAGTTTGTACAATGTGCGGTTCCTCAGTGGCAGGTCCCCAAACTTCACTTTTCCTCACTGAAGGCAATTCCGGGTCTCTCTACCAGCATGTGGAAGGCAATGTCCTTGCCTTGCTGGACAGGGCGGTCAGCGGTAAGGTGCATATTACCGCTGACTCATGGTTCAGCAGGCATGGACAGGGACGATACCTGTCTTTCATGGCCCATTGGGTCACACTTCTGGCAGCTGGGAAGGATGCAGGACAAGGTGCAGTAGTGTTGGAGGTTGTTCCGCCACCACGCCTCCAAAATGCTACTATTGGTTGTGACACACCTCTCTCCTCCACCCCCTCCTCTTCTTCTTCCTCCATGGCCTCTTCCAGTGCTCTGTCCTCAGAACCAGCGGTGCTCCGTAGGCGTTCCAGGGGCTACGCAAGTACGCAAGTACGCAGGCAAAACTATGCCATGCTGTGCTTGCACTGGTTTGTTTGGGGGACAGGAACCACACTGGGGCAGATGTTTTGTCAGCTCTGCAGGGGCAGGCCGAGAGGTGGTTGACACCACACCAGCTTAAGCCAGGAATGGTGGTTTGCGACAATGGCACCAACCTCCTCTCTGCCCTCCGACAGGGACAACTGACCCATGTGCCCTGTGTGGCTCACGTCCTTAACCTGGTGGTGCAGCGGTTCTTGGGAAGGTACCCGGGCTTACAGGATGTCCTGAAGCAGGCCAGGAAAGTCTGTGTGCATTTCCGCCGATCATTTAATGCCTGTGCTCGGCTGGCTGAGCTCCAAAAGGAGCTGAACCTGCCCAATTATATGTGATATGCCCACCAGGTAGAACTCAACGTTGGCCATCCTGCAGCAGCTGCACACGCAGCAGATGGCCATCAATGAGTACATGTGTGACTATTGCACCAGGACAGGGTCAGGGGAGCTCGGTTTTTTTCTCACCACGCCAGTGGGGCATGATCAGGGATGCATGCACTGTCCTGTCACCATTTAAGGAGGCCACAAGGATGGTGAGCAGTGACAGTGCATGCATCAGCGACACTGTACCTCTTGTCCACCTCTTGGAGCATACGCTGCATGGAATAATGGACAGGGCACTTGAGGCAGAACAGAGGCAGGAAGAGGAGGACTTCCTTGCCTCTCAAGGCCTCCTATATCCAGACAGTGTTCCTGCTGTGCCACCCATCACACAGGAAGAGGATGAGGAGGAGGAGGAGGAGGAGGATGATTGTGTCAGCATGGAGATGGAGGCTGGCACTCAGCATCAGCAGCAGTCTTGTAGGGATGATTTACAGTCCCAAGAAACCCGTGGACTTGTACATGGCTGGGATGAGGTAGCTGCGGATCATGTTGTCCTTAGTGACCCAGAGGACTCCGGACCGAATGCCTCAGCTAACCTATGCTGCATGGCCTCCCTGATCCTGCAAAGCCTGCGGAAGGATCCTCGTATTCTTCGGATCAAGGAGAGGGACCATTACTGGCTGGCCACTCTCCTTGATCCACGGTACAAGGGTAAGGTTGCCGATCTTATCTTGCCATCGCAGAGGGAGCAGAGGATGAGACATCTCTGGGAGGCCTTGCAGAAAGGTCTGTGCAACGCGTTCTCAGAGACTGGGAGGTTACAAACTCCTGGTCCTGGACAACGTATTGCTGAGGCATCGGTCAGAAGGAGCGGTGGAGAAGGTGGCCGTCTGACCAATGCGTTCAGACAATGTTTTTAGTCCGCAGCACCAAGGTATGATCAGTTCCAGCAACCATCGCCAGCGTCTGATTTACATGGTGCAGGAATACCTAGGGGCAAGGTCAGACTTGGACACCTTTCCCACCGAAAATCCTCTGGCTTACTGGGTCTTGAGGATGAATCACTGGCCAGAGCTTGCACAGTATGCAATTGAGCTACTGGCCTGTCCTGCATCCAGCGTTCTTTCGGAACGCACCTTCACTGCTGCTGGTGGCTTTGTTACCGATCACAGGGTGCGCCTGTTCACCGACTTAATTGATCGACTGACCTTCATCAAGATGAATCAGTCTTGGATCACCCACAGCTACCAAGCACCTGAAGCTGATGTAACCGAATAATTTTTTTTGAAATATCAATCCCTTCAAGACTGCCTATGCTGATGCTGAATGACTGTCCTGTTATGTTGATTGTCTATCCTCTTCCTCCCCCGCTGATATGTTGGAAGAACATTTTTGGTTCTGGGTGATGCCACCAGCCCAATTTTTCTGCCCCTGTTTAACTGGGGCGTTTAATTACAATTTTTGATTCAATGCTTTGCAGCAGGGCTCATTCTTGCACCACAACTAGAGTATATGGGAGAGGTTGTAGTGTCGTGGCACCAGCACCAGTGCCTAAGGCCCAAATTTTCAGCCCCTGTTTAACAGGGGCATGTAATTACAATTCTTGATATAATATTTCACAGGAGGGCCCGTTCCTGTGCCCACCCAGAGTAACTGTGAGGACTTATAGTGTTGTGGCACCAGCACCACAACCACCAAAGGTAAATTTTTCTACCACTGTTCAACAATGGCATGTAATTACAATTCTTGATATAACTGTTCACAGCAGGGTGCTCCAACGCCCACCAAGAGTCACTTTGAGGGCTTACAATGTTGTGGCAACACCAACACCTTGCTCTGCCATTTCTGCAGAGAATATAGGGCAGGCCCCTACTTTCAAACATCCAACTTACAAACGTCTCCTACTTGCAACGGAAGGAGACAACAGGAAGTGAGATGAAAAAAGACGGACGACAAAACAAATTATACAGGGGTGATAACCCTTCCCTATGTTTTCCAAAAAGCTTAAAAATAGATTTTTTGACTGGAGCTACACTTTAAAAATGTACCAGTTGAAAATCACAAACAGATTCTACTTAACACAACAAACCTACACAGTCCCTGTCTTGTTTGCACCGCCTGTATACTGCTGTTCTGAGTATATAGGGCCTGGGTATGGGGTTCCCCTTAATATCCGTACAAGACCCAAAGGGGTTGGTAATGGGCAGGGGGGCTACCCATGCCATTTTTCTCAATGATTTTCATCCATATTGCCGGAACCAGATATTACATTAAAATCGCAAGCAGTTTTAAATGACGTTATTTCCGTTAAATGTTATTTTGTGCAGGGACTGTTCTAAACACGGGAAACACGTGGCACTTCACAGGCATACTATAGACACCCCCCAGGCACGATATCTAAAGGAATATTTCACTTTTTTCACTTTAATCATCATTAAAAATCAGTGCTCCCTCCAAAACGGCCATTTTTAAAAACATTTTAGGCATTGACCCATGTCCCCTGGGGCAGGAGCCAGGTCCCCAAACCCTTTTTAGGACAGTATCTTGCATATTAGCCATTAAAATCAACACTTTTTATTTCGAACGTTTGAGTCCAATAGACTTCAATGGGGTTCTAAAGTTCGTACGAATTTTAGGTCCGTTCGAAAGTTCTGGTGCGAACCAAACCGGGGGGGTGTTCAGCTCATCCCTATCACAGACAGTCCTCAAGCGTCACCCCACTGGCCTGCTCGGTCCCTGGCTTGACACACAAGACTGCTCTGCAAGTGTCACCTCCGCTGGCTGGGTCCCTGGCTTGAGACCTTGCTGAAGTTTCCCAATTGTTCACCATCCCCTGTTGGTGAGAATACTGCTCTGGTACTTGCTTCAGCTACTCACTGTGATCTCCTGTAACAAGGCGGTTGGTCCCTTAGTGGCGACAGCTTCTCCTCTACCTCCGTCAACGACAGGTTCTTCGGACGGCAGAACCGTCACTTCTGGTTGAACTGCAAGCCGCAGTCCCAATCCTACGCTGCTCTCTTGCTTCTGGATAGACCCTTAGACAGCCTCGCAGACAGATGTCCCCAGGATAGGTACATTTAAGAGCAACCCTGGCTAAACAGACCTAAATTTGAATAGTTTTCCAATATCCAAAGAAAATAAAATAGAAAATAAAGGTGTAGCGGATGACATTTGGGATCAAATGTCACACGCCTGTAAATTTAGTTTTTGGCCTCAGAACAGTAAAGGTTCTGAGGCTTAATTGTGTAGGTAGGCCTTAACACCAGTCTGGCCAGGCTGTGTTTGTAAGTTCTGCCTGATCATGTGGACGGTGAGTTGCACACGACAAGCTAGAAGCAAGTCTGGTTGGATGTTTGGGTATCGGCCTTCTCGGAGCCAATCAGTGAGAGTGCCGGGCCCGCTGAGGAGTCTGGGAGGGGGTATTTAAACGGGTGTGAGTCACGTGTTCGGGGTTCCGGAGTTGTTCGAGAGACTGTGTGGTCTGGTCTGGTTCCAGGACCGGGGTAGCCCCGTGAGGGGTCTCGGTCATGGGGTGTCCGACACCCCGCAACAGTGGCCACTGATAGACCTGCCTGGTCTGGGGTATGGATCCGTCTGTTCCTGAGTTTCGGAACCTGCTGGTCCGAGGCGCAGTAACTGAGGGAGGATTCGTCAGGTCTGTCTGCCAATCCCCCCCCTACTGATGGAGCATTGTGGATGACAATAGAACAAAAAGAAAACTTCACCTCTCCCAAAACAGCTGAAATGTAAAGACTGATCAGATCCATTAGAGATACCCTTTATTACCAAAAGTATTGGAACGCCTGCCTTTACCTTGACCTTGCTTTGTGCATAGGTCCAAATCATTTGGTGGAGGGGGGATTATGGTGTGGGGTTGTTTTTCAAGGGTTGGGCTTGGTTTGGGGTGAAGAAACTTGACTGGACTGCACAGAGTCCTGACCTTTCCCGCCCTTCCTGTCCAGGCCACTTTTCAGCGCTCTCACATTTTGAATGACAATTACTCACACATTTCTCTTTGTTTCTGTTATAACATTTTCAAAATAAATAATCTTTCTTCATATTTTTAGGTAAAAATGTATTCTGTTCCATTTCTCTGGTGAAAATTCCCCAAATCGGTGTATATTATTTGTGTGAAATTTATAGTCTACAGACTATGGGATATATTGTATATGTGAAGATTGATAAATCCTGATGTAGTGACGGCCAATCTAATTTCCTGAGGCCCTAAAATGCACTGATTGAAGCTCTGACCCCGATGTTCATTGTGTTTGTATTCTTCTTCCTGCAGACAGTGAAAACTGCATGAAATGTCCTGATGAAGAATGGCCAAATAAGAAGAAGGATCGGTGTGTTACAAAATTGGTGGAATTTCTCTCCTACACTGATGACACCATTGTTGTAGTATTTTCGGCTGTCTCCATCTTCTGTTGTCTTCTGACTGGTTTAATATTGAGGATATTTATACATTACCAGGACACCCCCATTGTTAAAGCTAATAACCGGAACCTGAGCTATCTTCTCCTGGTCTCCATCATGTTGAGCTTCCTCTGTGTCTTCTTGTTCCTCGGCCATCCAGTAGATGTGACCTGCATGCTCCGTGTCTCCTCTTTTGGTGTCATCTTCTCAGTTGCCGTCTCTTCTCTTCTTGCCAAAAGTATCATGGTGTGTATTGCTTTTAAAGCCACCAAACCTGGGAGTCCCTGGAGGAAATGGATGGGAGCCAAACTACCCAATTTTATCATTTGTGTCTTATCACTGGTTCAAGTCTTAATCTGTGTCACTTGGTTGTCTATTTCTCCTCCCTTCCAGGATCGGGACACTCACTCTTATCGGGGGAAGGTCATCATTCAGTGTAATGAGGGTTCAGTTATCGGCTTCTACTCTGTCCTGGGATATATGGGGCTTCTGGCAGCTGTGAGTTTCATTATCGCTTTTTTAGCCAGGACATTACCGGACAGTTTTAATGAAGCCAAGTTCATCACCTTCAGCATGCTGGTGTTCTGCAGTGTCTGGATCGCCATGATCCCGGCCTATCTGAGCACCAGAGGGAAATATATGGTGGCTGTGGAGGTTTTTGCTCTAATAGCCTCAAGTTCTGGACTTCTTGGTTGTATATTTTTCCCAAAATGTTACATAATTCTGTTCAGACTTGACCTGAATACAAAAACATGTATCCACTAATAAGTATGGAGCAACGCTGGGTTACCAGTAGTTATAGCATTATCTCTATTATTGGTAATTGTAGTATTTTGCTAATGTATTGAGAATGAACATTATTAAAGTGGATGTAAACCCAAATTTTTTTTTGTTTGATGTCATAATGTAGAGAATAAGATTTCCTATCATTTGAGCCCAGTCTTGCCACACAGAGTCCCCTCCTCTCCTCCCCCATCCTCTCCTCTCCCCTCCCCTCTCCTCTTCCCTCCCCTCCTCTCCCCACCTCTCCCCTCCCCTCACCTCCCTTCCCCTCCCCTTCCCTTCCCTCCCCTCCCTTCCCCTCCCCTTCCCTCCCCTCCAACTCTCCCAGGATTGGCTGCCTTTACTGTGTTTTGACTGGATGTTTCTCATCATGGGGTGGGATCCACAGATCAGGGTGAGAGGAAACGTATGCTGCAGTTCGCACCAGAACTTTCCAACAGACCAAAAATTTGTGCCAACTTTAGAACCCCATTGAAGTCTATGGGACTCGAACATTTGAAATAAAAAGTGCTAATTTTAATGGCTAATATGCAAGATGTTGTCCTAAAAAGGGTTTGGGGACCCGGCTCCTCCCCCAGGGGTCATGGGTCAATGCCTAAATTTTTTTTTAAACTGCTTTTTTTCCTGGAGCACTGATTTTAATGATGATTAAAGTGAAAAAAGTGAAATATTCCTTTAAATATCGTGCCTGGGGGGTGTCTATAGTATGCCTGTGAAGTGCCACATGTTTCCCGTGTTTAGAACAGTCCCTGCACAAAATGACATTTAACAGAAAAAAAGTCATTTAAAACTGCTTGCGGTTTTAATATAATATCTGGTTCAGGCAATACGGATGAAAATCATTGAGAAAAATGGCATGGGTAGCCCCCCATGCCCATTACCAGCCCTTTTAGGTCCAGTCCAAAAATCTATTTTTAAGCTTTTTGGAAAACATAGGGAAGGGTTATCACCCCTGTATAATTTTTTTTGCCGTCCATCTTTTTTCATCTCACTTCCTGTTGTCTCCTTCCATTTGCAAGTAGGAGACGTTTGTAAGTTGGATGATTGAAAGTAGGGGCCTGCCCTATATGCTCTGCAGAAATGGGGGCCTAAGGTGTTGGTGTTGCCACAACACTGTAAGCCCTCAAAGTGACTCTTGGTGGGCTCTGGAGCTCCCTACTGTGAACGATTATATCAAGAATTGTAATTACATGCCATTGTTGAACAGTGGTAGAAAAATTGGGCCTTGGTGGTTGTGGTGGAGGTGCTGGTGCCACAACACTATAAGTCCTCACAGTTACTCTTGGTGGGCGCTGGAACGGGCCCTCCTGTGAAATATTATATCAAGAATTGTAATTACATGCCCTTGTTAAACAGGGGCTGAAAAATTGGGCCTTAGGCACTGGTGCTGGTGCCACGACACTGCAACCTCTCCCAGATACTTTAGTTGGAGTGCAGGAATGAGCCCTGCTGCAAAGCATTGCATCAAAAATTGTAATTACACTTGGGGGCGTGGCGACCGCCGAGCGAGATGGCCGCATGGAGAGGAACTCCGCTCCACACTGGGGTAATTAACAAATCCACAGTGGGCGTAACAGTGCACAGAGCACAGCGGAATCACCGGAGCATAGCGGAGAGACTCAGCGACACAATGTCAACAAGGAGGAGGCAGTCACAAGCACTTAAACTGCCGGATTTCTATCTGGCAGTCAGCAGAGGACTACAGCAAGATGGCGATGGGGGACACGGACCTTCGCAGATGCACAGCGCTCAGCCATCCATCCCGCCAGAGCAAGGTGAAAAAATGCAGAGATAGGAGGGTGAGCGCAGCACAGCAGAAGATTCTGACTCCAGTGACACCCACTCCACTTGTGTCTCACCTTCGTCCAGGAGTCCTGCCAAATCTAAACCTAGGCTGGCCTGACACCGTACCTGACCTCACCGTTGTGGGCGTCTTTTTCGTCTGTCCTTTGGACCCTTGTTCTTAAGTTGTTTGGTTCACAAAGTAGGATGTTCCCCGTTGATCTCAACGGTTCTAACAAAAAAATGGAGCGGCAAAGATATCGGAAACTTTTCCTTTGTTTAGGATACAGTGGTCAAGAACTCTTAGGTTCACACCCTTTTCGCTTGGATAATCCATCTCGGACACTGTCTGCATCGGTATGCGTGTTTGAAGAATTTCTACTATTCTCTTACCACCCTTTAAGCAGAACTTCAATCAACACTTCGACACAACTACCACACCATCCAAAACTCCAATCAACTTTCCGTCACGAATACCAACAATTACAGATGAACAATTATGGGTATTAGAATATTATCTATCAATGCAAGTGGTTTAAATCACCCTGCCAAACGCAGATCCCTATGGAGGGAGGCCAATCTTCACAGCGCGGACATACTGACAATACAGGAAACTCACTTTCACAAGCAAGCAACTCCAAAATGCTACCATCCGAACTTTCCTCATGTCATTCAAGCTTCATTCACTTAAAAAAAAAGAGGTGTGATGGTAGCCATCAGAGATACAGTATCTTTTGAACTCAAAAAGTCTATAATTGACCCTGAAGGTTGATTTATAATATTGGTTTGTACAATAGATAATCTGCAGGTAACATTGGCTAATGTCTATGCTCCCAACTCGCAGCAACTTAAGTTTGTTAATAAGGTCATAAGGAAAATTTCTCAGGTGCGGGAGAGGAGCATACTTTTGTGTGGGGATTTTAACTGTGTCATAGATGAATAATTGGATACCACCTCCTCGGGGAAGAGACATCCCTCTCATTTTTGGGATCTTCTTCTTCGGGAGGAGCTATTTGACGTATGGAGGTGTTTGAATGCAAGTGAAAAATCGTTTACATTCCATTCGTCAAGACACAATTCCTATTCCAGAATAGACCTATTTTTAGCAGGCAAGATGTTGCGCCAGAGAATATCCCACTCAGACATTAAAGATATAACATGGTCAGATCACGCTCCAATCTTAGTCTAAATCGAGAGTGGGAGATCCTTTGCTACAAACACATGTGTGGAGATGCAATGAAGCGGTCCTAAATGACCCTGATTCATATAAAGCGATTCTGTGTAACTTAGAAGAATATTTTAAGTTCAATGTGCCTGGAGACACTGGTATATTTAATAATTGGAATTGTCACAAAGCGTTTGCAAGGGGAATTCTGATAAAAGTGCACGCCAAAATGAAGAAATTAAGAAACGCGAAACTCACGGAAACTTTAAACATAATACGTGATCTAGAATTACGAAACCAAACCAACCCCTCCCCTAGATTAGCATCTCAACTTTCGGATTATCGACACACACTTAGCCCTTGTACACACGGTCGGAGATTCCGACAACCAAATCCGTCGGATTTTGTCCGTCGGATCTTCTCCGAAACTGTTGCATACACACGGTCGGACAAAGTTGTCGATCTGATCTTTCAGAACGTGATGACGTAATTTCGTTACGATGGGACTACGTTCAGGCTAGTAGCCAATAGCTTTGATGTAGGAATTTGATCTGAGCATGCGTGGCACTTGGTCCAATCGGAATTCTCTACACATGATCGGAGTATGTCCTATCGGACCAGTTTGTCGGAAAATATTTCCAGCAAGTTGGAAAATTTGGTCCGACGGATATTCCGACGGAAACAGTCCGATGCAGACCACACACAGTCGGATTATCCGACAACACAGTCCGATAGGACACATTCCGACGGATTCTCCAACCGTGTGTACAAGGGCTTAGAGAAATGCTGTGCTCTCATGAAAACTACATGAGAAAACTGAAATTAAACTATTACTCAAATAATAATAAAGCAGGTAGGACTTCTGGCTAATCCCCTTAAAGTTCAGAGATCCAAAGCCCAAAGCCCGGTATAAATCCAAGGGGGATCGGAGATTCGCTGTCCAAGGGCCTCGGCTATGGAATGCTCTACCAATCAACATCTGCCTGGAAGAAAATCACCTGGCTTTTAGGAAAAAACTCAAGACCTTCCTCTTTTAGCAGATGATCAAGCTCGCCACAGCGCCTAGAGGCGATTCAGTTCGTATTGTGCGCTATACAAATATTTTATTCATTCATTCATTCAAAGCCAAAATATCACACATATGTCACCCTAAGAGCTCTTCAAAGCTGATAAATCCCCAGGAGATAGCAGACACTTTTGCGGATTACTATTCGTCCTTATATAATATAGCAGATGACCCAGACACTGCCCAACCAGCTATTAAAGATATAGAGGAATTCTTGGCTATACTCAATCTCCCCACGCTCTCAGAAGATCACAGCCACTTATTAAATACCCCTTTTGCAGCAATAGAAATAGAAAAGATCATAATGTCCCTACCCTCTGGAATAGCCCCAGGCCCAGATGGACTGACAAATTTAAACAAATTCTAATACCCAATTTATTGACACGATTTAATGAAGCCCTAAACAAAGGTACATTTCCAGAAGAGATGTTAAAGGCGTATATTGTTACTATCCCCAAATCCGGTAAAATCCGCGATACACCAGCAAATTTCTGTCCAATATCTCTGTTGAACACGGATGTCAAAATTTATGCCAAAATGCTCGCCTTGAGACTGCATGATATTTTACCTATGTTAGTCAAACAAGATCAGTCAGGATTTACCAAAAATCGACAAGCATCTGATGCCACTAGATGTTTAGTAAACATTATACACCTAGCAGAATCACGGAAAACGCCTTCTCTGCTTCTCTCGATAGATGCAGAGAAGGCGTTTGATAGAATCCATTGGGGCTATATGAAAAGAGTCCTATGTAAATTCGGCTTTCAGGGAAATTTTCTCTCTGTGACGTTAGCCCTATATGCAAACCCATCCACGCAAGTCCTTACATCTGGACTCGTCTCTAAGAAATTTAAAATAACAAACGGAACGCACCAAGGTTGCCCGCTTTCTCCATCCATATTCAACTTAATGATGGAACCTTTGGCAGAAGCGATAAGAACTCAACCCCATATTACAGGTTTTAAAATACAACAAGATACACATGTAATAAATTTATTTGCGGATGATGTTATCTTAATTCTCACAAAGCCTATCATATCACTGCAGTTTGCGCATGACACTCTTACTTACTTTAGTAAACGTTCCTATTATAAAGTCAATTCAATGGACTTAGGCATAAACCACCACACTTGATCGCATCTACAGCATCACTTCCCGTACGCATGGGCGGAAAAGCAGATACCCTACCTAGGAATTCTTCTGACACCAAAGGTAGCACAACTAGCAGAAGCCAACATTAAGCTTTTAACAGGGAACATACGAGAATTGCTAAAACGTATCACAAAAGTAGAAATGTCCTGGGTAGGAAAAATCTCGGCCTTCAAGATGTTAGCTCTCCCCAAAATACTGTACATATTTCGTACACTCCCAATCCCATTTAAAAACACTCATATATCAGGTCTTCAAAATGCACTCAAACATTTTCTGTGGCAGGGGAAAAGGGCAAGATGCTCCCACAAACATCTTATTCAACATCGCAGAGTAGGGGGAATAGGTATGCCTGACATTAAGGACTATTATTGGTCCAATCTTCTTAACCAAATTGGGCACTGGTTTATCTCCGGTGAGACGCAACATTGGGTAATGATAGAGTCTGCTATGCTCAAAATTCCGCATCTATTACATCTTTTATTAGCAGATATATGGAAGCCAAGACCATTAAGACTTCTCTCTCCCCCACTCTACAGGCTTCGCTCATGGCCTGGAGACACTTGCAAACATGCAAAGATAGTGACGTTCCGTGCACTGCTGTCAGGGTCCCTTTGGAAACGCTAGAAATACTCCTCCCGTACAGTTCATTTACTCCCTGGAAGGATAAAGGTATATTATGGATAGATGAACTGATGAGTCAGGGGACGGTTCACTCATTCGAATACTTACGGAGGAAGTATGAACTATCGCAATCAAGTATATACCTATATAGACAAGTTGTCTCATTTGTACATAAATATCCACCTCCCTTAATTAATGTACAGTCTAAGATTTGGAAGCTTTATATGATACCTGAACGTACAAACATAGGAATAGGTCTCTTTTATAACACATTGCAACTAAAACAAGAGTTTACTAAAACCCCACCTATGGTAGCATGGGAGGAAGATTTAGGTCAGAACTTTGAACAAAAAAAGTGGTTAGCGATGCTAAAATACAACTATACTGCCTCTCACTGTATAAATCATTGGGAACTAACCCAAAAAGTATTGGCGAGATGGTATAGGACCCCGCACCAACTGGCTAAAATGTACCCATCCCAGTCCTCGCTTTGTTGGAGGGACTGTGGAAACACAGGTTACATCTTTCATATATTATGGAACTGCAAAAACCTAACCAGCTACTGGACAAAGATTTTTGGTATGGTAGCAGAAATCACAGGTATCATAAGACCTCCTGCACCTGCATTTGCAATTCTTCATTTGGGCATTGAAGAATATCCACCAAATTACCGTACTGTAGTCTTCCACATAATGACCACATCAAAACTAGTTATTGCTAGACATTGGCGTAACATTTTTGTTCCTAACCCTTCAGAAGTTGTCACCCAAGTAAACTTAAATTATCATTATGAAAGACTTTTAGCCATTAGGAAGAACTCTTGCATAGCTTTTGACAAACAATGGAAAATGCTGGAAAGATTGGTATACAAAACAAAGAGGATAAAGCAAGCAGGCTTTAGAGAATGATTACAATGAAAACCATAGTAAAATATTAGACAGTGCACTGCCTCACTAGCACAGCAAGATCCCGTGCGGGGTGCTGGTGTAGGCAGGGTGCTGTCGCGAACTACTTTAGATGGACAAAGAAAGCCCACGAATCTTCATTGATATTATGGACCATTGTATCCTGGTTAGTATGTTTAGTATGCTTAAAACATTTAAGATCTTTAACATGATTACGCAATGTATACTGGTGATTTTACTAACATGTCATTTGTAACCTGCTCCATAAATTGTACTCATTGGAAAATCTTAATAAAAAACTATTTTGGAAAAAAAACAGGGGCTGAAAAATTGGGCCTTAGGCACTGGTGCTGGTGCCACTACACTGCAACCTCTACCATATACTCTAGTTGGAGTGCAGGAATGAGCCCTGCTGCAAAGCATTGTATCCAAAAATGTGAACAAAAGCGTCACCGCGGCAAGGAGCAGCGGTGGTGCAAAAAAGAAGAAAGTGGGACTTTAAATGAAGCTCAGGATGACACTGATGCTCTGGGGTGGCCCGAGGTCCTTGGCGCCCTGCCTTCCAGTGCACACATATTTGTAAGCCATCTTGTTTTATATGGTTTTGGGGGGCTTTATTCATCCTCCCCTACCCTGACTTAGTATACTTACCTAGCCAAATATTTTCTTATTGCAGATATCTTACATGTCTGCTCCTGAAGAGCGTTTTAAAGCCGTGAAACACATCGAGCTACTGGTGTACGAGCTACACAACCACCATGATATGTGTTTATACCTCTTCTAACATATTTGGGTTCTTAAGCCTACTGACAGTGCAGATGTTATTATCTCAACTAGGGATGGCCGAACGGTTCACCTGGCGGTCGTTTCGCAGTGAATTTCGGCTGTTCGCCGTCTGCCCGATCGGCAGACTATTGCCGCTATTCGCCCGGCAGACTTCCGTGTTTACTGTGTAAAAGAACTTTGACCTATGATGACACATCCATCATGGGGTACAGGACAGCCAATTGAGACATTACAGCACATGGACACTTGGACATTCCCCCTAACTTATAAATAGACCCGATCCGGCGGACATTTTACATTCTTTCTTCTGTCACTATAGGGAGAGGTTGCTGTGTGGAGCAGGGAGAGATTGCAGTGACCCAAATCGCTAGCTATTTGGTCCACAAAAGTTCTTTTCAGGACTGGTATAGGTGTTAGGTGTAGTTCAGGATATAGGTTTGAGGCACTGCTGTGCTACTGATTTTTGCAGCAGCCTGTCTTGTCAGTGTAGAGAGAGGGACAGGATGCTGTGTGCTGCAGGGACAGTCAGTTTAATCATTAGCTGTTACTATTAGGTCCACAAAAGTTCTTTTCAGGACTGGTATGGTAATAGGCTTGTACACGTATAATATTCTTTCTTCCAAATATAGAAAGAATATTATACTTGACTGCTGCCCTTCTGCTGCAGTATTCCTTTATCAGTATAGGGACTGAGGTACAGTCTGCTAATCATTCACAACCTACTTGTTCCACAAAGGTCCTTATAAGGACTGGTAAGGTATAGGGTACTACAGTATATAGGGTTGAGTGAGGTACAGTCTGCTATTCCTTACGGACTGGTATCGGTCCACAATAGATAGGGTTGAGGTGCACTACTGCTGACTGCTGCCCTTCTGCTGCAGTAGTCCTTTATCAGTATAGGGACTGAGGTACAGTCTGCTAATCATTCACAACCTACTTGTTCCACAAAGGTCCTTATAAGGACTGGTAAGGTATAGGGTACTACAGTACATAGGGTTGAGTGAGGTACAGTCTGCTATTCCTTAACCACTTTAGCCCCGGACCAATTTTCAGCCTAAGGACCAGAGGTCTTTTTACAATTTCGCACTGCACTGCTTTAACTGGTAATTGCGTGGTCATGCAATGTTATACCCAAACACAATTTGCGTCCTTTTCTTCCCACAAATAGAGCTTTATTTTGATGGTATTTGATTGTCTCTGCAATTTTTATTTTTTGCGATATAAATGGAAAAAGACCGAAAATTTTGAGAAAAAAATATATTTTCTACTTTTTGTTATAAGAAAAATCGAATAAACTCAATTTTAGTCATACATTTAGGGAAAAATTTATTCAGCCACATGTCTTTAGTAAAAAAAAATGTCAATAAGCGTATATTTATTGGTTTGCGCAAAAGTTATAGAGTCTACAAACTAGAGTACATTTTCTGGAATTTACACAGCTTTTAATTTACGACTGCCTATCTAATTTCTTGAGGTGCTAAAATGGCAGGGCAGTACAACCCCCCCCCCCCAAATGACCCCATTTTGGAAAGTAGACACCCCAAGGAAATTGCTTAAGGGCATGTTGAGACCATTGAATATTTTTTTTTTGTCCTAAGTGATTGAATAATGACACAAAAAAAAAAAAAAAAAAAGTTTACAAAAAGTAGTCACTAAATGATATATTGCTCACACATGCCATAGTTATACATGGAATTGCACCCCAAAATACATTCTGCTGCTTCTACTGAGTAGGAAGCTATTTACTGAGAGGCATGTTGAGTCCATGAAATATTTTATATTTTGCCACAAGTTGCAGGAATATTAAATTTTTTTTTTTTTTTTGCACAAAGTTGTCACTAAATGATATATTGCTCACACATGCTATAGGCATAAGTCAAATTACACCCCAAAATAAATTCTTCTGCTTCTCCCGAGTACGGGGATACCACATGTGGGGGACTTTTTGGGAGCCTAGCCACGTACGGGACCCAGAAAAGCACTGCCTTCCTGATTTAAATATAAAATGCTACCAAAAAAAACTGTTAGCAATCGCAGGGATCAGGCCTGACTCTGCGATCGCTGCAGTTATGTGTTTAGTGTTTTGTAAGTGACAGTGATCGATCGATACTGCACTTGGGTGGGCTGGGCGGAGGGGCAAAACTCAGGTGCTAGCAGGTATCTGGGATGATCCTGCTAACAATGCGTTTTTTTGGAACCCTAAACTGCTGGGGATGCTAGTATAGATCTGATCAGATCAGATATTGATCTGTTCAGATTCTATACCACTACGGGAGGTTTATGCTTTGCGCGTGGGTGTTAGCGGTACTGGCACTAACCTAGCGCTGCCTGGGGCGACTCAGACCCTGACCCTAAAACCTAATTGATATCACTGCCGGGTGATCAGGGGGTTAAACCTTTATTGGGTAATAAATGGCGGTTGCCCTGATGCTATAAAAAGCAAACTAACTAACCAGAGTCATCCGTAACACTTATACGGTGATCACTGGTGAAAGGGTTAACTAGGGGCAATCAGGGGGTTCAAATTTTTATTAGGTAGTATATGGGGTCCCTGGCGCTATATAAAAACCTGACGGGGAACCTAAATAACTAACTGGCTAACCAGCGTCACCAGTGACACTTATACTGTGATCGCTGGTGAAAGGGTTAACTAGGGGCAATTAGGGGGTTAAAACCATTATTGGGTAGTATATGGGGGTACCTAGTGCTATAAAAACCTGGCGGTGAACATAAAAAAATAACTAGCTACCTAGCGACATCAGTGACACTAATGCAGCGATCAGAAAAATGATTGCTTAGTGACACAGGCAAAAGGGGGTGAAAGGGTTAACTAGGGGCAATCAGGGGGTTAAAACCATTATTGGGTAGTATATCGGGGTACCTAGCGCTATAAAAACCTGGCGGTGAACCTAAAAAAATAACTAGCTAACTAGTGGCATCAGTGACACTAATGCAGCGATCAGAAAAACGATCGCTTAGTGATACTGGCAAAAGGGGGTGAAAGGGTTAACTAGGGGCAATCAGGGGGTTAAAACCGTTATTGGGTAGTGTATGGGGGTACCTAGCGCTATAAAAACCTGGTGGTGAACCTAAAAAAATAACTAGCTACCTAGCCACACTGGCGACACTAATGCAGCGATCAGAAAAATGATCGCTTAGTGACACTGGCAAAAGGGGGTGAAAGGGTTAACTAGGGGCAATCAGGGGGTTAAAACCATTATTGGGTAGTATATCGGGGTACCTAGCGCTATAAAAACCTGGCGGTGAACCTAAAAAAATAACTAGCTAACTAGCGGCATCAGTGACACTAATGCAGCGATCAGAAAAACGATTGCTTAGTGATACTGGCAAAAGGGGGTGAAAGGGTTAACTAGGGGCAATCAGGGGGTTAAAAACTTAATTGGGTAGTATATGGGGGTACCTAGCGCTATAAAAACCTGGTGGTGAACCTAAAAAAAATAACTAGCTACCTAGCGACACTAATGCAGCGATCAGAAAAATGATCGCTTAGTGACACTGGCAAAAGGGGGTGGAAGGGTTAACTAGGGGCAATCAGGGGGTTAAAATCATTATTGGGTAGTATATCGGGGTACCTAGCACTATAAAAACCTGGCGGTGAACCTAAAAAAATAACTAGCTACCTAGCGACACTAGCGACACTAATGCAGCGATCAGAAAAATGATCGCTTAGTGACACTGGCAAAAGGGGGTGAAAGGGTTAACTCTAGGAGCAATCAGGGGGTTAAACCTTTATTGGGGGGTGGTAGGGGGCTACCCTGGACCTAACACTAACTGCCCTGACAGTTTTTACTGTCACAACTGACACTGAATGCAGTGATCAGTAAATAAATGATCACTGCAATCAGTGACACTGTGACTGGGGGGGGGGCGGGGGGATAGGGGGGTGATCGGGAGGGTGATCGGGGGGGTGATCGATAGGGTTGTGTACCTGTGTGTGCCTATGTGTTAGTGTAGTGTTTGGTGCAGACTTACAGTGTCCTCTCCTCGTAGTCCGGTCAATAAGACCGCACCGAGGAGAATGACATCACTTCCTCCCTGCCTGTGTTTACTATACACAGTGGGAGGAAGCTTCTCATTTGCCAGTAGCGATTGAGAGGGGATGGCCAGAAACCAACGGCCATCCCCTCATCCCGGATCGCTCCTGCAGCGAAATGGACCGCCGCATCCAGCAAGAGGGGGTTCGATCAGACCCCCACCCGCTGGAAGGCGAGCACGTACATGTACGTGCTTGTGCCTGTCGGTGCCATTGCACTGACGTACATTGCCATGCGGCGGTCCTTAAGTGGTTAAGGACTGGTATAGGTCCACAATACATAGGGTTGAGGTGCACTACTGCTGACTGCTGCCCTTCTGCTGCAGTAGTTCTTTATCAGTATAAGGACTGAGGTACAGTCTGCTAATCATTCACAACCTACTTGTTCCACAAAGGTCCTTATAAGGACTGGTAAGGTATAGGGTACTACAGTACATAGGGTTGAGTGAGGTACAGTCTGCTATTCCTTAAGGACTGGTATAGGTCCACAATACATAGGGTTGAGGTGCACTACTGCTGAATCCTGCCCTTCTGCTGCAGTAGTCCTTTATCAGTATAGGGACTGAGGTACAGTCTGCTAATCATTCACAACCTACTTGTTCCACAAAGGTCCTTATAAGGACTGGTAAGGTCTAGGGTACTACAGTACATAGGGTTGAGTGAGGTACAGTCTGCTATTCCTTAAGGACTGGTATAGGTCCACAATACATAGGGTTGAGGTGCACTACTGCTGACTGCTGCCCTTCTGCTGCAGTAGTCCATTATCAGTATAGGGACTGAGAGTTTTGTCACAGGGTCATTTAAAAAATGACAGGCAGAGGAAGAGGCAGGCCCTTCCGCAGGGGTGGTAGGGGTAGGGCAGGAGCAACAGGCTTGAGCCAAAGTGGGAAGTTGCAGAAGGTGCGTTCAATTACTTTAAAGGATGCACCAGACTTGTTTGAGTGGCTCACTCAGCCTTACTCTTCTGCACCCTCCCCATCCTCTCGATCTGCACCCTCTTCTTCACTCTCTGCTATGTGCACCCCCAAAGACACTACCACCACCACCACCACCACCACATACCTTCCGCTTGAGTCACAGGAATTATTTTCCGATCCATATCAAGACATTTCTGATGCGCAGCCACTCTTGGTATTGGATCAGGAAGAGGAGGTAGCAACAACCGCCATTCAGCAGTCTGACGACAGTACCCAGATCAGCCCAAGGAGGAGGTTGGTCCCCGCTGTTGCTGCCTACTCTGAGATCTCTAATTATAGCGGGGGGAAGGTGACGTCGATGATGATGTGTCTAGTGATGTCACGTGGGTGCCCACAAGAGAGGAAGAGGAGGGGAGTTCAGAGGGAGATATCGACCAGCAGATAGGGAGGAGAAGCAGGAATAACTTACATTGCACAGGAGGGACAAAGCAGACTGCAAATGTATCAGGAGCGAGTCATCGACCATGTATGGTCACATCTGGCGGTCCCAGGACGCCGGCACATGGCTCCGCAGTGTGGGCTTTTTTAACGTGTCCGCTGCTGACAATAGCGTTGCCATCTGCAATCTTTACAGTCAACGCATTAGTCGCTGTAAGCCCAACACTCACCTAGGGACGACCGCCTCAAGAAGTCACATGAGAAGCCATCACCGAGCCGAGTGGGAGCAACGGAACACACAAAGCCACACTCCAGGCTCTCACCGTCTAGCCTCGTCTTCTACTTCTCCTTCTCCTCTCTCCTCACAATTGTCCTCCACCTTCCATCACGCCAAGCTCATGTTTTTCTGCAAAAAGGCAGGCTTCCATGGGCCTAATGTTCGAGCGTAAAAAAATGATGACGCCGGATAACCCTCTTGCCCAACGGTTGACGGCTGGCTTGTCAGAACTCATAGCCCGCCAACTACTGCCATATAAACTGGTGGACTCGGAGGCCTTTTGCAAATTTGTGGCCATTGGAACACCACAATGGAAGGTCCCAGGAAGGAAGTATTGCTCACAGAAGGGCACCCTAGAGCTTTATGGCCATGCTCAGCGGCGAGTGAATGTATCTCTGGCTCACATTGTCGGTGCCAAGATACATCTGACCACAGACACGTGGTCTAGAAAACACGGGCAGGGAAGGTATATCATTTTTACTGCCCACTGGGTGTACCTTCTGACGGCCGTCAAGCATGTAACCCGTGGCACCTGTGTAGATTTGGTTTTACCGCCACGGATTGCATGCAGGCCTGACTCTTCTTCTTCTCCTCCTCCAACTCCATCCTCCTCCATCTCCTCCTCGGCTGACTCCTCCTTTTCCGCTGCTAGCGTCTCTTCTGCTGCGCCGCCCAAGCTCCCCAGAACCTATTCGACATGCCAGGTGAGACATTGCCATGCCGTGCTGTGTCTGTTGTGCCTGGAAGCCAAGAGCCACACTGTCCCGGCACTCCTTTCAGCTTTGCGTTCACAGGCAGATCAGTGGCTAACACCGCTCAATTTGACAGTTGGTAAAGTGGTGTGTGACAACGGTGCCAATCTGCTTAGCGCATTGAAACAGGGAAAAATCACGCACGTGCCATGCATGGCACACGTCTTAGACTTGGTCGTGCAGCGATTCGTTGTCAAATACCCTGGGGTCCTGAAAATCTTGCGGCAGGCAAGGAAAATCTCGGCCCATTTCAGAAGATCTTACACGGCCATGGTTCGCCTTGCTGACATTCAGCGGCGACACAATCTGCTGGTCAGACGTCTTATTTGCGATTGCCCGACGCGATGGAACTTAACCTTCTATATGCTTGATAGGCTGCTCCAGCAGAAACGTGCAGTTAACGTCTACCTGTATGAACTCTGCGGCAGAACAGGTTCTGGGGAGCTGGATTTTTTTTTACCGCGCCAGTGGCTGCTCATTCGTGACACATGCAGACTTCTGCGGCCATTTGAGGAGATCACCAAACTGTTCAGTCGCAGCCATGGCACCATCAGGACATGGTACCTTATGCCTTCTTTATGGAGCGTGCATTGCGTCGTGTCATTGATCAAGCTGTGGAGGAGCAGGAGCGAGAAGATGAGGAAGTCGCAATGCTGGATGAATTCCCAGGGGGGGCTACTCTATCTGAGACAAGTCAACAACAGGAGTCTGAAGAGGAGTCAGAGGAGGATGGTGCCGGGCGGATAAGGAGGAGCAAGAAGAGCATGCTTTAAACCTTTCTGGGATCCCTATTGTTGTGCGTGGATGGGGAGAGGAGAATGAAGAGGACGACATTATCCTGGATGATGAGCAGGAGCCAGGCCACCACACCGCTTCCACTTTAGTGCAAATGGGGGGATTTATGCTCCAGTGTTTTAATAGGGACCCCCGTATAAAAAGCATACAGGTCAAGGACCAGTACTGGGTGGCAACGTACTTAGACCCCCAGTACAAACACAAAATGGCGGAAATGTGACCGCCGTCACAGAGGGATGTCAGAATGCAGCACTTCCAGGCCTTGCTTCGAGAAATGCTGCATTCTGCTTTTGCGTGCGCTGGCAGAGGAGGAATTCCCACTCCCAGAGAAGGAGTTGCGGGTACCAATCCAACAGCGCCTGCAAGAAGAGGACGGTTTGAAGATGTGTTGGTGACTTCGGATATGAGGTCATTCTTTCAGCTAACCCATCGACAGGTGTCATCTGGGTCCAGCATCAGGGAACGCCTAGACCGCCAGGTGTCCGACTACATTGGGTTAACGGCCGATGTGGATGCTCTAAATAGTGATGAACCCCTGGACTACTGGGTGGGCAGGCTTGACCTCTGGCCAGAGCTTGCCCAATTTGAAATCGAATTGTTAGCTAGCCCCTCGTCCAGTGTCCTGTCCGAAAGGACATTCAGCGCAGCAGGGGGGATCGTGACCGATAAGCGTACTCGCCTAGCTCACGACGGTGTTAACTACCTCACATTTCTAAAAATGAATGAGGCATGGATCTTGGAGGAATTCAACACATGTGACCAGTAGACCATGTATATGTCTAGAAACTATTTTTTTAATCGAGCACACAGACCTTCTTTCTTCATTTGGCTCACTTCCTTGTCCAAAAAAAGCACACCGTACTATATGCCCGTACCCTCCTGTTTGAAGAAGTTGAGCGGTGTCATATTTCTACTGGGGCTGCTTATTATGAGGGGCTCCCACCATCCCTTTGCTCTGCTGATTTCCTCCTGGGGCTGCTTATTATGAGGGGCTCCCACCATACCTGTGCTGTGCTGACTTCCTCCTGGGGCTGCTTATTATAAGGGGCTCCCACCATCCCTGTGCTATGCTGACATCCTCCTGGTTCGGCTTATTGTGAGGGGCTCCTACCATCCCTGTGCTGTGCTGACTTCCTCCTGGGGCTGCTTATTATGAGGGGCTCCCACCATCCCTGTGCTATGCTCATTATCTCATTATGAGGGGCTTCCACCATCCCTGTGCTATGCTGACTTTCTCCTGGGGCTGCTTATGGTGCAGGTGTCAGTGCTCTCTATCATGGTGCTGGTGTCAGATCACTCTATCACGGTGCAGGTGTCATTGCTATATGTCACGCTGCTGATGTCAGTGCTCTCTATCACGGTGCTGCTGTCAGTGCTGTATATCACGGTGCTGGTCTCAGTGCTTTATGTCACGCTGCTAATGTCAGTGCTCTCTATCACGGTGCTGGTGTCAGATCACTCTATCACGGTGCAGGTGTCATTGCTGTATGTCACGCTGCTGATGTCAGTGCTCTCTATCACGGTGCTGTTGTCAGATCACTCTATCACGGTGCTGGTGTCAGTGCTGTATGTCACGCTGCTGGTGATCATCTCCTGCACCCTCTTCTTTGCCTACCCTGACCTTCCCTCTCCTCCATTGCCTTCATGCGCTCCACAGTCCTGAATTGTCACAACAATTTCCCATATAAAAAAAGAATGCTTGTAGTTGTCGATCCCAGATTCACCTCATACATGTGTTATGTCATTGGCCATGTGGTGGGACTATGTTTGCAAAGCTAGTAATTATTTTGTGGCTGCAAATTTGACCTGTAGGTTTGCAAAGTTCACCTCCCATTGAAGTCAATGGGGCCCGCCGCGAACGTTACGGTTCGCGAATTATCGGCCACGTTCGCGGTCCGCGTTCGCGAAACGTCCCGTCGGAAGTTTGTCCATCACTAATCTTGGATGTATACAGGCTTTTGAATCGGACCGTGTCTTCCGGGTGTCATTGTGGATGGTGGACAGGACAGGAACACCAATCGGTCTCCTTCCCCAGTCAGTCCCATCCCCCCCACAGTTGGAACACACAGCGAGGGAACACATTTAACCCCTTAACTGCCCCCTAGTGATAACCCCTTCCCTGTCAGTGACATTTATACAGTAATCAGTGGCTATTTATAGCTCTGATCGCTGTATAAATGTCAGTGGTCCCAAAATAGTGTCAAAAGTGTCTGATGTGTCCGCCATAATGTCGCAGTCATGATAAAAATCGCAGATCGCCGCCATTACTAATAAAAAAATAATAATAATAAAAATGCCATAAAACGATCCCCTATTTTGTAGATGCTATAACTTTTGCGCAAACCAATCAATATACGCTTAATGCGTTTTTTTTTTATACCAGAAATATGTATCGGCCTAAACTGAGGGGGAAAAAAACAGTCTTTGTTTTTAAAATTTGGATATTTATTATAGAAAATAGTAAAAAATATTGTGTTTTTTTTTGTTTTTTAATTTACGCTCTTTTTTATTTTATAGCGCAAAAAATAAAAACCGCAGAGGTGATCAAATACCACCAAAAGAAAGCTCTATTTGTGGGGAAAAAGTACGTCAATTTTATTTGGGTACAGCATCGCATGACCGCGCAATTGTCAGTTAAAGTGACGCAGTGCTGAATCGCAAAAAATGGCCTGGTCAGGAAGGGGGTAAATCTTTCCGGGGCTGAAGTGGTTAAGACACTCCCACTGGCCATGTCCATTGTTCACCATGCTGCACTATGTATGGTGCAGGTCATCATCTCCCTGGTAGTGATCCCAGTGCTGGACAGTGGAACCTTGGATTATGAGCCTAATCCGTTCCAGGAGAATGTTTATAATCCAAAGCACTCGCATATCAAAGCAAATTTCCTCATAGAAGTCATTGGAAACAAAGATAATTCGTTCTGCATTGATGCATATTACATGCAATACCTCATGTGGCCAGAGGTTGGGGGGCACCGGAGAGCCTCTTAAATACTCGGGGACAGCTCGGCTGAACTCGGAAAGCCTCGGAAAGGCCTGGAAACACTCGGGAACTGAGTATTTATGAGTGTTTCAGAGTATTTCCGAGTATTTCCAAACGGCTCCGAACCGTTCCGAGTGTCCCCGACGCCCCCGCACCTCTGGCCGAATGTGGTACTGCACCACCCATTAGCTTGAATTCTGCTCGTTTTACGAGACAACACTCGCAAACAGAGTCAAAAAAGTTGCTCGTCTTTCAAAACGCTCGTTAACCGCGTTACTCGTAAACCAAGGTTCCACTGTATTTTGCCCAGGTGCCCCATGATGCTGTTAAGGTGGCACTGCCCATGAAAGACTCCTGATGCCTTTACTGGGTCACCAGCTCTAAGTTTCCTGACACTCTGCATGTCGCTGCGCTTGGTGTCCCTCCCCTTCGCATGGGTATGTCCACATTTATGTCACATAAAAAAAGATGGCTGCCTGGGGGCCCTAATATCTTCTATTGCCCGGGGGCCCCCATGAGTTGTCAGTCCGCCCCTGATCCGTAGGGTTCAATATTGAGTTGGCCCACCCTTTGCAGCTATAACAGATTCAACTGTTCTGGGAAGGCCGTCCACAAGGTTTAGCAGGGTGTCTATGGGAATGTTTGACCATTCTTCCAAAAGAGCATTTGTGAGGTCAAGCACTGATGTTGGATGAGAAGGCCTGGCTCACAGTCTACACTCTAATTCAGGGATCTGTTATTAGTGGACCTCCAGCAGTTGCAAAACTACAAATCCCATCATGCCTCTGCCTCTGGGTGTCGTGCTTGTGGCTGTCAAAGTCATGGAAATTGTAGTTCTGCAACAGCTGGAGGTCCGCTAATTGCAAATCCCTGCTCTAATTCATCCCAAAGGTGTTCTATCATGTGAGGTCAGGACTCTGTGCAGGCCAGTCAAGTTCCTCCACCCCAAACTCGCTCATCCATGTCTTTATGGACCTTGCTTTGTGCACTGGTGCTCAGTCATGTTGGAACAGGAAGGGGCCGTCCCCAAACTGTTCCCACAAAGTTGGGAGCATGAAATTGTCCAGAATGTCTTGGTATGCCGACGCCTTAAGAGTTCCCTTCACTGGAACTAAGGGGCCAAACCCAACCCCTGAAAAACAACCCCCCCACCATAATCCCCCTTCCAGCAAATGATTTGGACCAGTGCACAAAGCAAGGTCCATAAAGACATGGATGAGCGAGTTTGGGGTGGAAGAACTTGACTGGCCTGCACAGAGTCCTGACCTCAACCCCATAGAACAAATTTGGAATGAATTAGAGTGGAGACTGCGAGCCTGGCCTTCTCGTCCTCACAAATGCTCTTATGAAAGAATGGTCAAATATTCCCATAGACACCCTCCTAAACCTTGTGGACGACCTTCCCAGAAGATTTGAAGCTGTTATAGCTGCAAAGGGCGGAGCCAACTCAATATTGAACCCTACGGACTAAGACTGGGATGCCATTAAAGATCATGTGCGTGTAAAGGCAGGCGTCCCAATACCTTTGGTAAGATAGTAATATCCCTTGCCTGTTATATAGAAGTGATATTTCTATTACCTCTGTAAATTTATCCTGGAGTTGGGCTTTAAGTTTGGCTACTTTTTTTTTTTTTTTAATGAATTGAAATAAAATAAAATAATGTTGCAGGGCAATATCAACAACAAAAAAACAAGTATATATATATATTATGTCCTACGAAATAATTATTTGTATTGCTTTTATTACAAAGTTATTTCTGAATGAAAAGGTTGATAGAGAAATGTGAGCATTGCTCGGGGCCATAGGAGGTGTACAGGGGGGGGGGGGGAACTGCAGAGGATAAGAAGATAAGAGCAACAAAACGTCCATATATATTACATCACATTTCACACATCAGAAGTCCGTTATTTACTTCATGTATTGTATTTATTATCATTATTATTATTATTATTATTATTATTATTATTATTATTATATTTTTATTATTATTATTTGTATTATTATATTTTTATTATTATTATTATTATTATTATTATTATTATTATTATTATTATTATTATTATTATTATTATTATATTTTTTTAGTATAATTATTATTATATTTATTTGTATTTTATTACTATATGTTTATTATTATTATTATTATTATTATTTTTGTTATTATAGTCTTCTTCTTCTTATTATTATTATATTTATTATTATTATTATTATTATTATTATTATATTTTATTATTATTATTATTATTATTATTATTATTTTTATGATTATTATTATTATTATTATTATTATTAGATTTATTATTATTATTATTATTATTATTATTATTATTATTATATTTTATTATTATTATTATTATTATTATTATTATTATTATTATCATTATTATATTTATTATTATTATTATTATTATTATTATTATTATTATTATTATTTTAACAGAACATTTTATCTTTAATTATCATATATATTTTATTAATATTTGACATACTAATAACAATGATATTATTTTGTAATTTTTGTATCTACAATATATTCAGAATATATATGAAATAAAACGACTAAACTTTATATATAGAAAGGCCAGTATGGTGGCCTGAAATTATGGGAGGAGCCCGGTGGAGTATATAACCAGCCCGTTCGCCTGTCTTCCTCGTCGGTTCCGGTGCGCGATATCTGATACGTCAGACATCAAGGGCCGACTATCCAGACCAGATGCAGTGAGCCTGTTCGTGAGTTCCCGCGTTATTCGTTCCGTCTTGACAACTCGTCTTCCCGTACATCAGCGTCCGTGGGTTTCGCCGTCGGAGTGTCGTCGTACCCATCGAATTTGTCGTTTCACGTTGGGCCGGCTGTCGCAGGTTTGGCTTCGGCATCCCCTTTTCAATTATGTATTTCGATGTACCATCAACATTCCCTGTACTCTCGACCCGCTCGCTTCTTTTAATTCGAATGTTTTACTGTGGCCATCGTACGCATGTCACTATTTTCTATTTTCGATGTAGTCGTTATCACTTTTCGACACGTTCGATTACGCCACGTCAGGCGATTCATTCGCAGGTACGGCATTCGAAACCATTCGTCTGCCCGAGCATTTCTATTAGTATCGGTCGAATCGTTCGACTCACAGCCGACTGCTTGTTACGACAAGGCAAGCAGTCCACACGTTTTGCTTTGTCTGCTCCAGTTCGAATATATGTCTCTTCATTCATGCAGTTATGTTATGTATCTTATTTTATCTCATGTCAAATCATTTCACTCCCAGTCATTTCTACCGTTTCAAATCATTTCTGTCACTAGTCGCGCTCCGGCGCGAATCTTGTCGCACCTCTGGTGCACCGATTCGCTTTGAAGTGCCCCAGGGTTCGGCCTCATTTCTGTACATGCTCCAGAGACTGAATCACTCGCAGGTTCACGCACTGATTCTCGTCTCTGTCATGGCATACCATTTCTGTCACTTATTACGCTCCAAATTCGAATCCTGTCGCATTCCTCTATGCACCGATTCGTCCTGGTGTGCCCAGCGGCTACGCCTCATTTCGGTACATGCTCCAGAGACGGATTCTTTGTAACCTACAGTCCAGTCGTTGAATCCTGTCTCTGTCATGGGACATCATTTCTGTCACTTATTACACTCCAATTCAAATCCTGTCGCATTTTTTATGCACCGATTCGTTCTGGTGTGCCCAGCTGCTACGCCTCATTTCAGTACATGCTCCAGAGACGGGTTCTTTATTGCTACCATCAGTCCAGTCGTTGAATCTTGTCTCTGTCATGGGATATCATTTCTGTCACTTATTACGCTCCGATTCGAATCCTGTTGCGTTTATTTATGCTCCGATTCGTCCCGGTGTGCCCAGCTGCTACGCCTCATTTCAGTACATGCTCCAGAGACGGATTCTTTGTTGTAACCATCAGTCCAGTCGTTGAATCTTGTCTCTGTCATGGCATATCATTTCTGTCACTTATTACGCGCCAATTCGAATCCTGTCGCATTCCTTATGCACCGATTCGTTCTGGTGTGCCCAGCTGCTACGCCTCATTTCAGTACATGCTCCAAAGACAGGATTCATCTGTTTGGTTCAAAGGCTCGTCCTCTGATTCTTGTCTTTGTCATGGGTTTTTCATTTCATTTCACCTATCACGTTCCGGTACGAATAGTCACATCGGTGTACCAAATTCGTCTCGGCGTGCCCCAGGAATGGCCTCATTTCAGTACATGCTCCAGAATCCGTTTCGTGCTCGGTCGCAAGTTGTGGCATGGCGATCCGGATCTCTGTCATGGCAGGTTCTCTCATTTCACTGTCACATACCGCTTCCCGGCTTGGGTCCAGTTGATTCTTCAATGTTTGGATGCCTGCCGGGGGGCCTTGCTCCTCTGCCTCATTTCATTATAGATTGCCTTCAAAAGGGAAACACAGCTTCGTTTAGGCGTGTCTCGCTGTTTTCTCCACATACAAGCGCAGACTTCGTGCAATCGTTGCAAACACACATCCAAGCGTAGACTTCTTGCAATCGTTGCAAGCACGCATCCAGACATAGACTTCTCGCAATCGTTACAAGCACGCATTTGTGCATAGATCTCTCGCACTTATTACTAGCACGCATTCGAGCATAGACCTCTTGCAATCGTAACAAGCACGCATTCGGGCATAGACCTCTTGCAGTCGCTGCAAGCACGCATTCGAGCATAGACCTCTCGCGGTCATTACAAGCACGCATTCGAGCATAGACCTCTTGCAATCGTTGCAAGCACGCATTCGAGCACAGACCTTTTTGCATTCATTACAAGCACGCATTCGGGCATAGACCTCTTGCAATCGCTGCAAGCACGCATTCGAGCATAGACCTCTCGCGGTCATTACAATTACGCATTCGAGCTTAGACCTCTTACACTCACTACAAGCATGCATTCTAGCATAGACCTCTTGCAATCGTTGCATGCAGGCATTCGAGCATAGACCTCTGGCGATCATTGCAAGCACGCATTCGAGCATAGACCTCTTGCACTCATTACAAGCACGCATTCGAGCATAGTTCTCTTGCAATCATGGCAAGCACGCATTTGAGCATAGACCTCTTGCAATCATTGCAAGCAGGTGTCCAGGCACAACTTGTTGCAATCATTGCTGGCAGGCACTTCTGGCTTGCTCAATAGATTGCTTTAGGGAAGACCTGGATACCTTCCTAAATGTACGTTGTATTACGGGGTACTTATATTTATAGGTGTAGTTGATCCAGGGAAAAATCCGATTGCCTCTCGAGGGGTCAGGAAGGAATTTTCCCCGGCTGTAGCAAATTGGCCTATGCTCTGTTGGGGGTTTTTTGCCTTCCTCTGGATCAGCTGCGGGCGTAGAATTGGGTGTCGGGTTGTGTGATACCTTATTTATTTTGATTTGGTTGGACCGGATGGACTTCTGTCTTTTCCGGCCTGGCTACCCATGAAGCCTACCATAATTCCTTGCAGTCGTTGTAGGCACAAGTCCTGGCACAACTCCTTGCATTAGTTGCAGGCACGCATCCTAGCATAACATCTTGCAGTCATGGCAAGCACGCATCCTGGGTAACATCTTGCAATCATCGCAAGCACGCATCCAAACATGCGTTCAAGCACAACTCCTGTAGTCTTCGCAGTGCACATGCGGTAACACGAATGGCTCACAGTCACTACGTATACATCTCCAGTGACAAACTCCCGGGCAATTGTCGCAAGCACATGTTTAAACACAACTTAGTCACGCCAAGGCTCATGACTTAGCATAACTTCTTGCAATCATTCATTGGCAAGCACGTTCTCAGTGGCACACAAACTGGCTACACGTCATTTTCAGCAGCACTTAATTGGCCTCTCGTCTCCCGTGGCTTTCTTACAAACCATTCACTGTTGTCTGTCTATCCGTCTCTTCCTTAGGACAGTTGAGTTCAGCTTCCGTCCCGCACCAGGATCATGTTGTCACACGCAACTGGCTTCTTCCTGTAGCACGCCCAGGCTATTTCTAGCCAGCGTTCAACATTTCTTATCCTTACAGTGCACGGAGAGCCATCTGTCGTTACGGCCCATACAGCAAGATCCCCACCTCGGGGCATCCAGAGGCATCAGCCCATAGCCAACGGCAAACGCTCGCCATCACAACTACCATCTTTAGGGGCATATTATTTCCTCGCATGTTCTCCAGTCTAGTCGTCCAAAGACACCTACAGTCCCTACACTGCATGTTGAGTTCGCTATGCGCATCATCCCTCAGGGTCGCGCCTTGTGTCACACTTATTGGTTTTACTGTCCCTCTCACAGGATCCAGAGCAAGTCCTCAGCCTGGATCCCGCGGCAATAGCAGTCCTTGCTATGCGGGAGGAATTCCTATCGTCTGGGAATGGCGTCTCCCTGTTCATTCCCTCCGTGTCTTCCCTTTCGCCCCAGGTGATGACCGACGCAGCGGCCTCCACGGGCTTGCGGCTGTTTTTTGGCCACCTCTGGCTCGCAGCTCCCTGGCCTCCCCAGTTACCGGCAATTCCTGGCTGCGCCAAGGCGCCCTCTCTGTTGGTTATGTCCTTCCTACGTCGACTGGTCCAGCTCTTGTTGTTGTTTCAGTTCAACATCCATTCTTCCTTTATCCCCGGTAAAGTCAATCAGGCAGCGGACGCCCTCTCCCGCTTTTAACCTTGTCTCGTTTTCGTTCAGGTACCCGGAGCCGGACTAACATCAGCAGCTATCCCGGACTGGTCTCAACTGACCCTGGATTAGCCCCTCACCTCCTAGCGGCTACCCAACTCATTTGATCACTCCCTTTCCCGCAATACCCTCAAAGCCTATCAATCAGCCTGGAGGGCCTTTAACCAACTTCATCACGTATCACAGTACAGAGACGTCCCGTGTCAAGCAAGTCATAGCCTTCATTGCCTACTGCCACTCGCAGTTGGCGTTATCCTTTAATACGATCCGGCTATACCTGACCGGTGTACAACATTTCACGTCCCTCCAGGACCCTACCTTACCCTTCCTATTTTTCCACGCCGTTCGGGCTGTTATGCGCGGTGTCCAGAAAGCGCCAGCCGATGGCCGGCACCAAAACGACTGCCTGTCACAGGAGACGTTTAGAAATATGTCAGATTTCCTGGCCACTTCACCTTTTCGGTCTCCACATTAGTGTCATTTACAAGCAGCCATACACCTGGCCTTCCACGGCTTCTTACGGCCAAGCGAGTTTTATTTGTTGTAGCCTCACAGCACGCATGCTGTGCGAGCACCACCTGGTCCGATACGAAGACCATTTCGTCTTACACTTAGCAGTCTCCAAGACGCAGCAGCTTGGCTCGGGTTCGGACATACACCTCTATAAGTCCAACAACCGCTGGTACCCGGTCGCCATTCTCACGCGCCTGTCGGCCCCTTTTTGGCTGATCAACCAGGAGTTAGTCCTCTTCTGCCATTTCTCACTAAACCTCTGAACGCTGCCCGGTGGAACGTGTCAGGATACTCCCGGGTATCCTTCACCTCTGTCCTACTCACATTATCAAGAAGTTGGGCAGATGGAGGTCCACCTGTTTCGCCCGCTACATACCCAATCCGCAAGCGGAGATGACCCAGGCCTTTGTCGAGCTCACCCAGTAACAAACTTGGATCAATAAAATGCAACCCCTACCTGAATGTTTTTGCCCCCTTATTTTGGTATACCGTACGTCAGACCAGGGCACACTTTCAGGTCCATTTCAAGTAAGCGAGTTTATGTTAACCTTGTTTGTCATCCTTAACCGTATCGGTCAGAGGGCTCCACACCATAAATAGAAAGGCCAGTATGGTGGCCTGAAATTATGGGAGGAGCCCGGTGGAGTATATAACCAGCCCGTTCGCCTGTCTTCCTCGTCGGTTCCGGTGCGCGATACCCACCCACCCATCCCCTTTTTCAGGGCATTTCTCAAGCATCATACTCCTCATGAGAGTACTCATTTCACTCCATTCATATTCATTTCATTTATCACCCACTTTCTATCTAAGGTATGCCCCCTTATTTTGGTATACCGTACGTCAGACCAGGGCACACTTTCAGGTCCATTTCAAGTAAGCGAGTTTATGTTAACCTTGTTTGTCATCCTTAACCGTATCGGTCAGAGGGCTCCACACCATAATGATTATTTCTCTGGGCATTGCTGATACTGGAAAACGTTTCTTTAGTAAATGATTATTCTTCATGTTCTTCAGGGAAGAGTCGGAGTTTGTTCTATTGGATGGAAGTTTCTGTAGATCTCTCAGGAGACGGAATGTGAATTTATTATTCTTCATCTGATCACTGAAGTCAGTTTAGAGACACATTTAGAAGTTTGTATTTCTTGTGTCTTATACAGTAATATCTTTATTCTCGGTGTTGTGTTGGATTCCCCTGATAGGTGATATTCCGGAGGCCGGTCACCATATGCTGCTGATATTTCTAACATTGCAGAGAATAGTAAATCCGGAGACATCGATCTCCATTATTAGAGCGATTGTAAACCTTCTGTGTGCCGTTCTCCCAGGACTACCGACGCCTGAGCGCCCCCTAGAGACCCCACAAGACTGGCACATGATTACAGTGGTGGGACCGCTCCATTCACAATACAACAAAACAAGAACTAAGTCACCAAAGAACAAAATGTGATATTTTACTGGATGAAAGTTTCTGCCGGATTCCCCAGGAAACAGACGCCGAATTTACTCCTCACTATTCCAATACAAACTCCCATCATACAAGTCTTACTATGTCTCCTTCACTTCACCTATTCATTCACCACCTAGTTTATGTGACTAGGAATTAGATACAAATAAAATAATAATAATAATAATATTAACATTAATAATAACATTAATAATAATATATAATAATAATAATAATAATAATCATAATAATAATAATAATAGTAAAAAAATATATAATAATATTAAGAATAATAATAATAATAATAATAATAATAATAATAATAATAATAATAAAAAATATAATAATAATATTAACATTAATAATAATAATAACAATAATAATAATAATAATAATAAAAACATTATTAATAATAATAATAATAATAATAATAATAACATTAATAATAATAATAATAATAATAACAATAATAATAATAATAATAATAATAATAATAATAATAATAATAATAATAATAATAACATTGATAATAATAATAATAATAATAATAATAATAATAATAATAATAAAACATTAATAATAATAATAATAATAATAATAATAATAATAATAATAATAATAATAATAATATTAACATTAATAATACATATTTTTTTAAACTCGAATTTTAAAATAATTATAAAGTGATGTTCAATGTGTACATTGTGCTCCTAGTTTGCTGTTGGTGTTGAACATACAAATATTGTTGCTTTTGTGTCTTTTGCCCCTATAAGGTGCAGTACATAATGCAGATTTGAGGATTATGGGGGGGAGGGGCACTCCCGCTGTGCTATTGTGTTTTATGAGGGGAACCCTTCCCTGCCATCAGACCACATTGATCAGTATTGATTAGTGTCTCCTCCATCCAACATAACAAGTTCAACAACACATTCAATACTTTCCTCCTTCAAGCCTCTTACCAGGAGGAAGTTGCTGAACTCCTTTCTGAGGCTCATCTCTCTACCAGTGGTGGTGCGTCCATAAAGGGTGCAGGAGCACCACCCCCCCCCCCCCATCCTGCACCGCTCTAATCACCATAGATAGATTCATGCATTGCATGAATCTATCTATGGTCGCTGCTGACACCCCCTTTTCAGGTGCCTGGTCCAATTTTGGGCACCGGGCATCTAAATTACACCGGCGGGGTGTTTTTTTTGGAAGCACCTGATTAGAGCCATAGGCTCTAATAGGCGCCCAAAAATGGGAGAAGCCGGCGCAACGCTGTGCGTTCCCTTCTCACTCAGCTGTATGTTAGCAAAGTGAAGGAATTCGCTTTTCAAACATTGAACTGTCGCTCAGCCAATCAGGTTGCTGGGGTCTGTGTTACCTTACTGGCTGAAATGACAGGCACTGTGATTGGGCGCCTGTCAGGCATCCAATCATAGCAGAGGACGAGAGGAGGAGCGGGTGGGAGAAGACATTGGGGTCGGGGAAGAAATGGAGGACACTGGACACCGCTGTCACCCGCTGCCCATCTCAGACAAAGTAAGTGCCAGGCAGATGGCGGGCACAGTGACAGCACTTGGAGCACAGTGGCAACATTTGGGACACAGTGGCAGCATTTATTGGGCACAGTGGAGCTTGATGGGCACAGTGGCTGCGTTTGATGGGCACAGTGGCTGCATTTGATGGGTGTTTGATGGGCACAGTGGCTGCATTTGATGGGTGTTTGATGGGGACAGTGGCAGCGTTTGATGGGCACAGTGAGGCTGCAATTGATGTGTTTTGTTTTCAGAATTTTTCAGATTGTTTGTGCCCCCCACAAATTTTGAGCACCAGCCACCACTGCTCTCTACCTGTCTCCTGGAGTCTCTCCCCTCACAACTACGACATCCCCTTTCCTGTTCTATCCCACTCTTTGTAACTCACATCTTCAATCTCTCCACCTTTCTTACCTCGCTCAAACATGTACTGGTAACCCCCATACATGAGAAAACCCTCACTGGAACCCACCTGTTTGAATAACTTGTGACCCCCCTCTCTGCTCCTGGGGTCTCCAAGCTGCTCGAATGTCTTGTCCACAACCATATAAGTTGCTGCCTCAATGACAACAACCTTCTCGACACCCTACAGTCTGGCTTCCACCCACAACATTCCACTGAAACTGCTCTACTAAAACTCACTAAATACCTACTAACTGCTAAAAAAACGGATGTTCCTCCATACTCATACTCTCATGCCGCGTACACACGAATGGAAATTCGCCCATCAAAAGACAGATGAGAGCTTTTGGTTGGAAAATGTCTATGCTCCATCGGACTTTTGCTGGCCAAATTTTTGCCAGCAAAAGATTAAGAGCAGGTTCTCAATTTTTTTGATCAGAAATTCCGATCGTCTATACCAATTCCGATGTGCAAAATTGCTACGCATGCTCTCAAACAATTTGACGCATGCTCGGAAGAACTGAACTTAATTTTCTCGGCTAGTCGCAGTGTTGTACGTCACCGCGTTCTTGATGGTCGAAAGTTCAGCAAACTTTTGTGTGACCGTGTGTATACAAGCCAAGTTTGAGTGGGATTCTGTCGGAAAAAACATCCAAGATTTTTTCAGACGGAAAATCCGCTCGTGTGTACGCGGCATTAGACCTTTCTACTGCCTTTGACACAGTCAACCACCCACTTAATAAACTCTACTCGCTTAGCTATCCTACCTATCTCAGCGTACCTTCATCGTCACCTACAACTCTATCTCCTGCACTCCTCTTTCTATTGGGGTACCACAAGGTTCTGTCAGTGGGCCCCTCTTATTCTACATCTAATCCTCTTCCCTGGGCCAGTTTATGGGCCTCCTATTCTACATCTAATCCTCTTCCCTGGGCCAGTTTATGGGCCTCCTATTCTACATCTAATCCTCTTTCCTGGGCCAGTTTATGGGCCTCCTATTCTACATCTAATCCTCTTCCCTGAAGTCTCCTACAGCTTCCAATTCCACCTCTACACCAACGAAACCCACATCTATTCCTATACTCCCCAGCCCACCACCTTGATCTCCTCACATTTCACAAATTTACTGAGCGACATATCAGTAGGAATGTCACGCTAAAACTGATGTTGTAATATTTCCTCCTTCCCGATCCTCCCCTCATGACTTTACCATTAGGATCAACAGCACAACCATTGGTCCCTCCGCACATGCCAGGGTGCTGGGTGTAATCCTAGACTCTGGCTTCTCTTTTGGGCCCCATATCCAATCACTGGCTAAATATTGCCACCTTAAAGTGGATATAAACCTGATTCATGAAATTTGAGCTGGGCTCATATATCTGCAGGGTGTTTTATTATTTCTCTTCAAAGCACTAAGTCCCATGACTTTCTCCTGCTCCGTTCTTCTGTTATCAGGATGAAAACTTCTGACAAGTTATCCGTCAACTGAGATAAAACCAGCCTGAAATTAGCGTCAGGGAGGTTGCTATAAATAGATTAGCAGAGAGCTTGCTGTGTCACAGCGCAGCTCTGCAAGTCTCTGCCTATGTGGAGCGGGGGTGTGTGCCTTTCTTGGTTGTATGCCCAGACTTCACACTCAGTGCAGAACAGAGAGAGAAAATCTCTAACACGATCTGAACTTTCTAAAGACTATATAAAGCTGAAGACAGCAGATATACAAGTAAAACCTATGTAGGGAGATTTGTTTCTTCTTTGTGTATCATCTGAGGCTATTCCCTTCACTGGGTACATGTGAGGGTTTACATCCACTTTAACCTCCGTGACATTTCCAGAATGTGCCCCTTCCTAAATAACGACACCACAAAACAATATATTTACTCTTTGGTTATATCCCACCTTGTCTACCGCAACTGTCTCCTCACTGGCCGACCTTTACACCTATCCCCCTTCAGTCTATTATGAATGCTGCTACCAAACTAATACACCTCACTAACCAATGAGTGACTGCCGTCCCTCTCTGCCAATCCCTTCACTGGCTTCCCCTTCCCCATACAAGGCCACCCACAACATCGCCCCCAGCTACTTTACCAACCTCATCTGGAGATATCGCTCAAATCACTCCTCTTAGGACATCTTGCTCTCTAGCTCCCTTGTTACCTCCTCCCATGTTCAACTTCAGGACTTCTCCAGAACCTCTCCCATCCACTGGAAGTCCTTACCCCAGTATGTCCAGTTATCTCCTACCATGTCTGCCTTTAGGTAATCCTTAAAAACTAATTTATTCAGGTAAGTCTACCCCACCTCCAGCCGTACTTGGGGTAGATCATCCCCCACACCTTCTGTACCACCTCCCCTCCTGAGATTGGAAGTTCCATGAGCAGGGCCTCAATATTCCTTGTGTATTGAACTGTATTGTAATTGTATTGTATCCCTTTATATTGTAAAGTGCTGCACTAACTTATAATGCTATATAAATGCTGTACACAAATAATCTAATATCTCTATTGATATGATTTGGTAAAGAGAGGTCGTAGGTATGAGGGAAAGTATCGGCACAACAACAAAATGTATTAGTAAATAGTAAAATGACTAAATTAACAAAACAGAAATATATTTAGTTACAGGGAAATTATTACAGAAAGAAATGATAGTATTATAGTAGTAACCACTTGACCTTCCAGAAGATTTACTCCCCCATCATGACCAGGCCATTTTTTTTGCAATACGGCACTGCGTTACTGTAACTGACAATTGTGCGGTCGTGCGACGCTGTACCTAAATAAAATTGATGTCCTTTTTTTTCCCCACAAATAGAGATTTCTTTTGGTGGCATTTGATCAATTGATTTTTTGCGCTATAACAAAAAAAGACCAACAATTAAAAAAAATTTAAAATACTATAAAACAACCAATAAAGAAATGTAAAAAATCGCATTTCTTCATAAATGTAGGCCAATATGTATTCTGCTACATATTTTTGGTAAACAAAATGTCCCAATAAGTGTACATTGATTGGTTTACACAAAAGTTATAGCGTCTACAAACTATGGGATATACACTGGAATTTTTCTTTTTTTTTTTTTACTAGTAATGGTGGTAATCAGTGACTTATAGTGGGACTGCAATGTTGCGGCGGGCAAATATGACACTAACTGACACTTTTGACGCTGTTTTTTGGAACCAGTGACACTAATACAGTGATCAGTGCTAAATAATACGCACTGTCACCGTACTAATGAAGGTGGCTGGGAAGGGGTTAACATCAGGGGCGACTAAGGGGTTAATTGTGTGCCTAAACGATGTTCGTGTACTGTGAGGGAGGTGCTTTTACTAAAGGAAGGCATGGATATGTGTCCCAGCATTGCAGGAACACAGGATTCAGGACTTCCCTATTGACAGAACGGTGCTCTGCCCTTTTTACATAGACGGACCACCGTTCTGGCTCTCTGCCTAATGATTGGTGGGTGCTGGCAAACACTGAGTCTGCGGTAACCACAGATCAGCTCCCTCTGTATTTAATCACAGTGGAAGGGGGTCACCAGCGGGGTGCATGCACGCCCCAGACCCGGAAGTGCAGGATCATGTACTAGATACGTGTTCCTACTCAGCAGAGCCGCCTTGCCACTGTATATATATATATATATATATATATATATATATATATATATATATATATGTTATACAGTCAGGAAGAGGTTAACCATACAAAACACTGGACAATGCCTAAGACAAATACATATATGTAAGTGGCAGGGATATATTCTATAATTACCAATTAGCAATAAAATCGAGGTTAAAAGAAATTACTGTGTGATATAAAGTATTGCAACGATTGCCATTTTATTTTCTATGGTCTCTGATAAATATATATATTATATTGTAATATATATATATATATATATATATATATATATATATATATATATATATATATATATATATATATATATATATATATATATATATATATATATATATATATATATATATTTCTGTCTCCCTCTGAAACAGCAAACTTTGAAGAAGGATTAAAAAATGAGTTTTGATTGAAGACTTGTGAAAACGCTTTCACAGCGTGCAGCGTGTCCATCAAATATTTTTGGTTCTTGACTGTGAGATAACAAGCTGATATATTTTTCCACAATAACATATGACTCGTCTCTTTCTTTAATACAGGGACAAGAACAAATGCCTGTATAATGTGCAGTGAGTCTACACAATATGTATGGATGTCGTCACACTATAGATGTTATTTCAGAAACAAAACTTGAATAACCTCTTCCGCTTAGATTCCAGCTCCAGGCCCAGATAATTTGCTATCATAATCTCCAGCCACTGTGCAATGTGTTTGGCTGTTGTCTCTGAAACATGGCTTATTTTAGCTAATTTTTGTTCTGGTTCTCATCTCTGGAATTTTTGGTTTGTTCTTTGAAGGTGATTTGGTGCACTCTGGGTTTACATGTGTTAAACTTTACACAAAACACAGAGTATGGCAGTTTGTATGAAATGTATTGCATTTGCTTTATTTATTTTTGTTCAATGTATACACAGAGATGCGCATGACGTAAAAATGTATTTTGTTTTGTATTTGACCGTTAAGTTAATCATTTTGTTTCACTATATTTGTTATGTTAGAATAGCTAGTTTTTGGAATTTATTTCATATATCCAGATTTGTTTTGCATGTTTGTCATTTTCAAATCAATTAGGAATTTTAATTTAAAATTTTAATTTTAAAATGCTAATTTTTAAATTTGAATTGCAGAAGATGGCTTTAAATGTTTCAGTTTTATTCTATTCTATTTTTTCTGTTCTCTTCTATTCTACTCTATTCTTTTATTTTCTATTCTTGCTCTGTTTTATCTATTTTATCTACTCTTTTCTATTCCTTTTATATTATATTATTTTATTTTCTATTCTATTCTGTTTTATCTATTCTACTCTTTTCTTTTCTTTTCTATTCTGTTTTATCTATTCCATTCTTCTCTCTTCTTTTCTATTCCTTTCTATTCTACTATATTCTTTTTGGTTTTATTCTATTCTAATCTGCCCTGCTGAAGCAAATATAGATCATGTTTATTGTGTTTTATTCTATTTTTTTTTTTGCCTTCCTTTGGATTAACTATGGGTATTGGAGGGTGTATATGGAGGTTTTCTATTCAAGTATGTTAATTTTCTTCTTTTTTTTTTTTTTTTCTCAGTTGATTGAATTGGATGGACTTTTGTGTCTTTTATTCAACCAGATTAACTATATAACTATATGAAGCAGCCTAAGTAGAGATCATCATCATATTTCACATGTATACCTTACTTTATTGATTGCAATATGTTTCCAGTTTACATTTTAACTCATTGTTGAATTCCAATTCATTTTTAAGTCAAATTCAAATTCATTTTCAAATTCAGATAATCCTTTTTTTCATTATAATTTTTTTTCCAATTTGTGAATTTAATTACTATTGTGATTCGCAAATTCATAAAGTTCTGAATCTCCGAAATAATGAAAAGTTTGCCTGAATTTTGATTCATACCAAAACATATTACACATGTCTAATATACTTTGGAATAGATTATATCTATATTGTCGCTACTTTTTCCAGAGCTCAATTATAGTCTATCACTGCTACACACAAAAAAAAGCATTGTCTGTTTAAAAAAATACCTAACAAAAATCACTCTTTTTGGTCTATAAAACCCCGTACAGCCTTAAGGCGTCCCCCAAGCATGCATTGAAGAGTTTTTTTTATTTCCAAAGTCACCTGAAAAATGCTCTCTCCCCACTGATTGATAATTTATAAAAATTGTTTTTGCATTGGCACAGACCACTACCCAGCCCCCCCTTACACATTGTCTGACAATACCTTACCTATCAGCTTATAAACTGGCCATTACTCATTTCTAAGATTTGGCTCCCATAGATTTCAGTGGGGTTGGGATTTAGCATCCAAACCTTGATAATGTTCTCTGAACCTACGCTGAACCAAACCCCGGTACGGTTCAGCTCATACCTGACTGATGGGCCTGGGGGAGAAGCAGCAGCAATATGGCTGCTAAATGTTTTACTGTCTGCTGCATCCCGAGTTTTGACTGAACACCCATTTAGTTTGAGCAAACCTCCAAACAAGTAAAATTTTCTCTAAAGGTAATCCTCGACCAAACCAGGAGCCCTTTTCATAATTTTATGCATTTGCCTGAGTTTGTTTTCTTTTTTTTTCTCTTAGGCTGCATTCAACATAACGTCTTTGAGTGTTTTTCCGGTGGGGTTTTTTTTGTGTGCTTTTTATGCATTAGTTTTGGGCATTTTTGTGCGCGACTTGTACAGTTTTATGTGCGATTTTGATCTGTGGCGTTTTGTTGGAGTTGATCGGGCCGTGGACCAGTCTCTCTTCAGAAGGTACACTCCTATGGGTATCTGCGCTTGGCCTGACTACCTGTACCGGGTGTCAGATTCTTCTGGTGAGTCCATTGTTTGCCTGGTGGTGGTGGAAGACGCTATTTATCTCACCCAGTTCACAAGCATTCTCATCACTCACGTTGATAGAAAATTTCGGTGGTGGTCCATAGACATTGAAACTTTAATTTAATTTCAATTTAATTTTCTTTGCAATTAGTTTATATGGATATCTATTATTCGTGCTTCAACACGCATGCTTATGAATTCACTTATGATTTTTAGCACTATCATTGTTTATGTATGCATATATGGTAATTCAGAGCGCGGTATGACATTTATTTCATTTTCTTTAACAAATTTAATGTTTTGGCTTGCAATATAATCAGAGGAGCGGGGATCACTTGCCTTGGTCTGATCACGGTTTCACATGCTGGGAATTTTTTTTATTGAATTGTAGACATGTGCAATTCGTTTTGTGCCCAATAGATTTTTCGTCAAAATTCGCCATATTCGTTAATTCGGAAACATCAGAATTAACGAAAAGACCGCTTAACAATTTGTTTTTCAAAAACGAATTTTCTAAAAGAATGAAAATTCAAAATTCAAAAATTTGAACATCAGAGCAAAAATCCAAAAATGCTAAAATTCCTAAATCAGAAAGAACGAAAATTCGAAAGACCAAAAATAAGAATGAAAATCCAAAAGAGCAAAAAAACAGCATTTGGATAATTTCTATTATAATTAAAATATTAAGTTTATTAACCATTATTATAGGGTTTTTAAATTATTATTTATTAATAACAATAATAACAATAAAACCTATAATAATAGTTATAAACTATAAATTATAGGTATTGGAATTTCCTTTCAAATTTGGCTTTTAGTGAATTTAGCAAAAACAAATTTATCAGAAGTTATGAATTACCTGAAATAACGAATGCCACATCTAATTGAATGGAAAGTAATAAATAAATAATAAATAATAATAATCATAAAAACTATAATAATAGTTATAAACTAATTTAGCTGTTAGTGAACATAATGAATACAAATTTATCCAAAGTTACGAGCTGTCCAGGATTCGTAATTTTGGATAATTTGTAACTTCAGATAAATTCGTATTCATTACGTTCACTAACAGACAAATTTGAAAGGAGATTCCAATACCTATAATTTAATATTTTATAACTATTAGTATAGTTTTTATTATTATTATTTATTATAAATAAAAAATATATAATAATGGCTAATAAGCTTAATATGTTAATTATAATATAAATTATTTTCTATTCTGTTTTATCTATTCCATTCTGCTATTTTCTATTCTATTCCTTTCTATTCTACTCTACTCTTTTCGGTTTTATTCTATTCTAATCTGCCCTGCTGGAGCAAATTAGATCATGTTTATTGTGTTTTATTCTATTTTTTTTTGCCTTCCTTTGGATCAACTATGGGTATTGGATGATGTATATGGGGGTTTTCTATTCAAGTATGTTGGTTTTCTTTTTTTTTTCTCAGATGATTGAATTGGATGGACTTTTGTGTCTTTTATTCAACCAGATTAACTATATAACTATATGAAGCAGCCTAAGTAGGAATCATCATCATATTTCACATTTATACCTTACTGTATTGATTGAAATATGTTTCCAGTTTACATTTTAACTCATTTTTGAATTCCAATCCATTTTTAAGTTTTATACCTTTAATTTAATATTTTATAACTATTATTATAGTTTTTACTATTATTTATTATAAATAAAAAATATATAATAATGGCTAATAAGCTTAATATTTTAATTATAATATAAATTATTTGAATGTTTTTTGTTTCAGATTTTCACATTTTTGGATTTTCATTCTTTCAAATTTTCATTCTTATTTACATTGTATTTTTACTAAAGTTTTACAAAATTTGCTAAATAAGTCATATACAGGGACACCACATTTGCAAGTAAAGTCCTACTTATCAGACAATACCTATGGTGAATTATAAATCTGTAGTAACTAAAACATAGAACATTTATAAAGAAAACAAAAAGAAACATAAACATTACAGAAATACACCAGGGGTCTGGATGAATTCATTCTTATTTTTAGACATGGTTCGTTTTGTTCCGAATCAATATTCAGACAAATATTCGGAGATTCGGATATATCCGAATTACAATATAAACAAATTTTACCGAATGCTCCGAATAACATAACAAAATTTGTCCAAATTTTGGAAATTCTAACTGAAATTCAAATCGAATTTTAGATTGAACTCCAATTGAGTTTTAGCTACACATACTGCTGAAATCAAAGACTGTGTGTGTTATTAGAGTACCATTTGGAAATATTTGCTTTTTTTGTTAAGCCAAAGATGATTTAAAGAGTCATTGCAATTATTTGATGAAGATTTTTGTTGTTTGTTCATTTTGCTGCATTCAAAACAATATAACATTTTCGTTTCGAAAATTTATCAAATTTAACTTTTGAAAACGAAAAAAATCGGGGAATTCGAAGAAAATTAAAAATATACAAATTGAATTAAAAAATATGAATTGAACTAAACAAAATATCTAGATTAACAAATTAAAACAAACAAAAACAATTTTTTTCATCATGCACATGTCTAAAAGTATTTTCAGATTTTAGTTCTTTCGAATTTCAAATTTTCGTTCTAATTATTATCAATTATCAAAATAAGGAATACCACATCTAAATGAATGGAACGTAACAAATTCAAGTTTATCCCAAGTTATGAATTATCAAAATTATGAATACTGCTTTGCTGTATCTATATGTTTTTTTTTTTTCTCCTTTTTTCTTTATAATTTTTTTATTTTCACATTATTATTGGGTGCTCTATAGTTCTGACTAGGGATGAGCTTCGTGTTCGAGTTGAACATATGTTCGAGTCGAACATCGGCTGTTCGCCCGTTCGGCAAATTCCGAACGTTATGGGCCATTCGCGTCAAATTCGTGTGGCGCTCATGACCCACAATGCACTGCGATGGCACAGTGCATTGCTGGATCATGATTGGCCAAGCATGCACTGTGACCCCGCATGCTTGGCCAATCACAGCGCCGGTAGCGAGGAGAGCCATGATTGGCCACAGGCAGGATGCCTGTGGCCAATCATAGCTCAGGCTGTGTACTACACGCCCCACACTATATAAGGCCGCCAGCGCGGCGGCCTTGTGTAGTGTGTTGGCGTCTGTAGCAGTTAGTGGGTGTTCTGTGTACCTTAAACACAGTATACACCGATCGCTATCGGCCGATTTTTCGTTCTTGCTCTTCTGTAGTGGTTGTTGTCTGCGTACCCTGACCGCAGTATACACCGCTATATTCACCTATATAGCTAGCGATATATCTATCTTTTATAATAGAGCTTGCAGTCAGTGTTAGGAGCTTGTGCGTGCTGTCTACATGCTCTGAACCCAGTATACACCGCTATATCCACCTATATAGCAAACTATCTTGCTCGTTTTAAATAGAGCTTGCAGTCAGAGGTAGGAGCTTGTGCGTGCTGTCTGCGTGCTCTGAACCCAGTATACACCGCTATATCCACCTATATAGCAAACTATCTTGCTCGTTTTAAATAGAGCTTGCAGTCAGCGGTAGGAGCTTGTGCGTGCTGTCTACGTGCTCTGAACCCAGTATACATCGCTACATCCACCTACATAGCTCTTCTCTATTTGAGCCATCTGCCATCTGCAGGAGTTAGTTGTGTGTGCCTCCAGCACAATATACAGTACCCAATTGCTGGTTTTCCCAACTCCCTTCAGGCCATTACCATGTCTGGAAGGCCAGCAAGGAGAGGCAGACAGGCGCGAGCCGATAAAAGAGGGCAAGCAGGCTCTGTGTCTAGGGACAACAGTGCTGGTCCTGGACGCGGTGCATCATCATCATCAGCACGTGGCCATGGGACACGCTTGTCCTTCTTTTCAGCAGCTGGACATGTTGAGCCGCAACATGCCAACAACTTGGTAGAGTGGATGACCAAGCCCTCTTCATCCTCCTCATCCTCTCTCACCCAGTCTCAGGGTACTAGCAAAGCAGCTGCCAACGCATCGTCTTCCCTCCTCTCAATGTCATCATCAGTGACTCCTTCTCTAGACCCACCACGTCCTCCTGAGGAGTCTCCTGAACTTTTTGAACACAGTGTTGGGTACATGCTCCAGGAGGATGCCCAGTGTTTTGTAGGCTCTGATGATGATACTCAGCTAGAGGAAGGCATTAGCGTGAATCCAGAGAGAGGGGATGCTCAAGAAAGACAGCAATCTGGCAGTCATGTTCCACAAGTTGCAGCATACTGCAAGGTTTGCTCCAGCGATGAAGAGGGAGGTGATGATGAGGGCACTGACTCCACGTGGGTGCCTGGTAGGAGAGAGGAGGAGGAGGAGGCACATGTCCAACGAGTCAGGATGCCCTCCGGGGGCCAGTTTAGGGGCAGCACACCGACTGAATCACACCGCAGAGCTCCGCTTGTGCAGGGCGCTGCCTCTGCACGTTATTCTAAAAGTTCTTTGTTGTGGGCCTTTTTTGAGACGAGTGCATCAGATCGCACCGCTGCTATTTGCAACATATGTCTCAAGCGTATCTCGCGTGGCCAAAACATCAGCCGCTTGGGCACCACATGCTTGACCAGACATATGTTGACCTGCCATGCAGCTCGTTGCCAAGCGTACCTCAAAGACCCACACCAAAGAACAAAGCGGACCTCTCCTTGCTCCTCATCAGCTGGGATCTTCAACCCCACTAGACCTTCAGTCCTCTCTGAAACCTGCTCTGAGAGGAATGAAGGTGTAGAATTAGGTGTGTCACAGCCAAGTGCTTCCAGGCATTCTGCTAGCAGTACACCCACGTCCGATTATAGCAGGCAAATGTCCCTGCCCCAGCTGCTGGACCGGCGAAAGAAGTTCACTCCCAGCCATCCACATGCCCAGCGGTTGAATGCTAGCTTGGCTAAATTGCTAACACTTCAACTGCTGCCTTTTCAGTTGGTAGACTCGGCCCCCTTCCATGAGTTTGTACAATGTGCGGTTCCTCAGTGGCAGGTCCCCAAACGCCACTTTTTCTCACGGAAGGCGATTCCGTCTCTCTACCGGCATGTGGAAGGCAATGTCCTTGCCTCGCTGGACAGGGTGGTCAGTGGTAAGGTGCATATTACCACTGACTCATGGTCCAGCAGGCATGGACAGGGATGTTACCTGTCTTTCACGGCCCATTGGGTCACTCTTCTGGCAGCTGGGAAGGATGCAGGACAAAGTGCATTAGTGTTGGAGGTTGTTCCACCACCACGTCTCCAAAATTCTACTATTGGTTGTGACACACCTCTCTCCTCCACCCCCTCCTCTTCTTCTTCCTCCATGGCCTCTTCCAGTGCTCTGTCCTCAGAACCAGCGGTGCTCCGTAGGCGTTCCAGGGGCTACGCAAGTACTCAGGCAAAACAATGCCATGCCGTGCTTGCACTGGTTTGTTTGGGGGACAGGAGCCACACTGGGGCGGATGTTTTGTCAGATCTGCAGGGGCAGGCCGAGAGGTGGTTGACACCATGCCAGCTTAAGCCAGGAATGGTGGGTTGCGACAATGGAACCAACCTCCTCTCCGCCCTCCGACAGGGACAACTGACCCATGTGCCTTGTGTAGCTCACGTCCTTAACCTGGTGGTGCAGCGGTTCTTGGGCAGGTACCCTGGCTTACAGAATGTCCTGAAGCAGGCCAGGAAAGTCTGTGTGCATTTCCGCCGATCATTTAATGCCTGTGTTCGGCTGGCTGAGCTCCAAAAGGAGTTGAACCTGCCCAAGAACCGCCTTATATGTGAAATGCCCACCAGGTGTAACTCAACATTGGCCATGCTGCAGCAGCTGCACACGCAGCAGAGGGCCATCAATGAGTACCTGTGCGACTACGGCACCAGGACAGGGTCAAGGGAGCTTGGTTTTTTCTCACCACGCCAGTGGGGCATGATCTGGGATGCATGCACTGTCCTGTCACCGTTTGAGGAGGCCACAAGGATGGTGAGCAGTGACAGTGCATGCATCAGTGACACTGTACCTCTTGTCCACCTCTTGGAGCATACGCTGCGTGGAATAATGGACAGGGCACTTGAGGCAGAACAGAGGCAGGAAGAGGAGGACTTCCTTGCCTCTCAAGGCCCCCTTTATCCAGACAGTGTTCCTGCTGTGCCACCCATCACACAGGAAGAGGATGAGGATGAGGAGGAGGAGGAGGAGAAGGAGGAGGAGGCTGATTGTGTCAGCATGGAGGTAGAGGCTGGCACTCAGCATCAGCAGCAGCAGCAGTCTTTTAGGGATGATTTACAGTCCCAAGAAACCTGTGGACTTGTACGTGGCTGGGAGGAGGTAGCTGCGGATCATGTTGTCCTTAGTAACCCAGAGGACTCTGGACCGAATGCCTCAGCTAACCTATGCTGCATGGCCTCCCTGATCCTGCAAAGCCTGCGGAAAGATCCTCGTATTCTTTGGATCAAGGAGAGGGGCCATTACTGGCTTGCCACTCTCCTTGATCCACGGTACAAGGCTAAGGTTGCCGACCTTATTTTGCCATCGCAGAGGGAGCAGAGGATGAGACATCTTCGGGAGGCCTTGCAGAAAGGTCTTTGCAACACGTTCCCAGAGACTGGGAGGTTACAAACTCCTGGTCCTGGACAACGTATTGCTGAAGCATCGGTCAGAAGGAGCGGTGGAGAAGGTGGCCGTCTGACCGATGCGTTCAGACAATTTTTTAGTCCGCAACCCCAAGGTATGATCGGTTCCAGCAACCATCGCCAGCGTCTGATTTACATGGTGCAGGAATACCTAGGGGCAAGGTCAGACTTGGACACCTTTCCCACCGAAAATCCTCTGGCTTACTGGGTCTTGAGGATGGATCACTGGCCAGAGCTTGCACAGTATGCAATTGAGCTACTGGCCTGTCCTGCATCCAGCGTTCTTTCGGAACGCTCCTTCAGTGCTGCTGGTGGCTTTGTTACAGGGTGCGCCTGTCCACCGAATCATTTGATCGACTGACCTTCATCAAGATGAATCAGTCTTGGATCACCCACAGCTACCAAGCACCTGAAGCTGATGTAACCGATTCATTTTTAAATTTTTTTTTTTAAACTGCCTATGCTGATGCTGAGTGACTGTCCTGTTATGTTTATTGTCTATCCTCTTCCTCCTCTGCTGATATGTTGGAAGAACATTTCTGGTTCTGGGTGATGCCATCAGCCCAATTTTTCTGCCCCTGTTTAACAGGGGCGTTTAATTACAATTTTTGATGGAATGCTTTGCAGCAGGGCTAATTCCTGCACTAAAACTAGAGTATATGGGAGAGGTTGCAGTGTGGTGGCACCAGCACCAGTGCCTAAGGTCCAATTGTTCTGCCCTGTTTAACAGGGGCATTTCATTACAATTTTTGATGCAATGCTTTGCAGCAGGGCTAATTCCTGCACTAAAACTAGAGTATATGGGAGAGGTTGCAGTGTCGTGGCACCAGTGCCTAAGGCCCAAAACTAAATCAGTAACATAACGAATCTATCCAAAATGAAACAAAGCAAATATTTCCGTTCTCCACATGTCTCTCTCTCGGAGAGGATTCTGAGATATCTGGAACAGGTTTATTTGGTAGGGCAGTCCCAAATCATTTTGGTACAGTTATACCCTTGACCGTATAGATAACGCTGAAAACCTAGGTCCAAAATGATTTCATCTTTGGGTGTTGCCACCATACATGTAACATAACCCCCTTTTGGCCACACTGTTCGGAGCAATTGAGGGAAGAGTTGGGTAATATTTTTGACAGGTATCATCATCTAGAAAAAACATTTTGCTTCCACCAGAGACCATTTTAAGACATTATAACTATCCACTTGGACCAGTCCTCAGGTTCTACAACAGTATCAAAGTCCTGCTCCACCATTTAACATTGTGATAGCCTATTAGGTGAATTTATTATTTGGGTATATAATGCAAAAACGGTTCCCCTAGAGCAGCGATGGTGAACCTTGGCACTCCAGATGTTTTGAAACTAAATTTCCCATGATGCTCATGCACTCTCCTGCATTGTAGTTAAGTATCATGGGAAATGTAGTTCCACAACATCTGGGGTGCCAAGGTTGACCACACACCACTATTCAAAAGCTGTCATAACACACACACCTGTGGTCTTCTTCAATAATCCGTGTAGGTTGTGTAAGATATGGTCCAGCGAAACAATTCTGCCTGAGCCATGTAGAAATGTATTCAGTAGGTAAGTAGCACCCACTAGCCTCATCCCCTTAATAAAATGATGTTCCCTATACAGGCCCTTGTTGAACCACTAGGTGTAGGGGGTTTGTCAAGACCCTGTTCCAGCAGAGGAGATAATCTAGCTAAAATAACTGGGTCTCCTAAATATTCAGTCTGTAAATTTTGGGCAACTGTGAAGACCTGAAATGGAGATCCAGGGGCAGTAATTGGATTACTTGCAGCATCTCCTGGATCTCTATTAGACATGTGCACTGCCGAAAAATTTGTTTGTTTTCATTTCATTCATTTTCTTGTTTTTTTTTTTTGGAAATTTGGAAATTTCAGAAACTTCAGAAATTTGGAATTAGGAAATTCTGAATTTGGAAATTCGAAAATCCGAAAATAAGAAAAAAAATCTGAAGATTCAAAAGAATGAAAATCCAAAAATTTGAAATAACTAATTAATAATAACTAACTATTAAATTATAGGTATTGGAATTTCCTATCAAATTTGGCTGTTAGTGAATGTAACGAATACAAATTTATCCAAAGTTACAAATTATCCAAAATGATGAATATCTAAACAAATGGAACAGAATTAATTAATAATAATTATTAATCATAATAATAATAATACATTATTATTATTATTATTAATAATAATATGTATTATTATTATTAATAATAATATGTATTATTATTTGTTTCAATGCTTATATTAAGGTTTTTCAATGCATACCAATAATAATAAAGAGCATGTTACAGTTGTGCATACATTTTAAATCTCACTTACAATTAAGATAAAGATAACTTTAGCAATATCCTAGTAAACAAGGTAGAGATTTTGATCAAAGGGTCCAGTGGGTCGGACCCAAAAGGATAGTAAGTTGAACATAAGAGGGACTATATGATGAGCTTACAGAGAGACCGGGTCTGCCCCATAACACCCAAACACCCCTATTGGGCTCAAACTGTGAGTGGATGGGGACACTTATAGGTTATTTATTATTATTAATTTGTTACGTTCCATTTGTTTCGATACAACTTTCATTATTTTGGATAATTCATAACTTCTTGTTCTTACTTTCTTACTTTCTTACTTTCGGATTTTCTAATTTCCGAAATTTATCATTTTCGAAAATTAGAAAATTTGGAAAATTAAGACATTTGTAAACTTGGATATTTCCGAATTAGCAAATTTGTCAAAATTAGTTAAAAAACTAATTTGGAACTAAAATAATTGCACATGTCTAATCTCTATTGCTTTGTGTAGAGGGAGATCAATGAGAATGAAATGGAGAGATCTCAGCCTTGAATTGTTGCCCCCCTTCCCTTCGCTTAGTTTAGTTTAGTTTTCATTCGATTTCATTATGTTTGTTAATTTTCTGGAACAATTCCAATTCGGTTTTGTTGGGCCGCGTGTGCGGCCCCTTTCCAAATTCCCCTTGGATGATTTGATCTCGCCTTTGGGTGTCATTCCAAAGAAGGAGCCCAATAAGTTTCACCTTGTCCACCCTCTTTCTTTTCCGAAAGGCGGCTCAGTCAATGATGATATTGACCCTGAGGCATGCATGGTGTATTATACTTCATTTGATGCTGCCATCTTTTGGGTAAGGCACTAAGGAGGGAGGCCCTTATGGCAAAAACTGATATTGAATTGGCCTTTCAGCTGCTACGGGTTTACCCGCGCAGTTTTCATCTTTTGGGCTGCAGGTGGTTGGTGTCATTTTATGCCTGCCTATTGGCTGCTCCATCTCTTGTGCTTTTTTTGAGACTTTTCATTATTTTATCGAATGGGTGGTGAGACGTGTCAGGGGTCAATTCAGTGATCCATTATTTGGATGACTTTCTATGTGTTGGCCCTCCATTCTCTAAGTTATGCGGTATGTTGCTGGTGACAGTCCAGCATCTGGCAGAGTGTTTTGGTATTCCCCTTGCGGTGGATAAGAACGAAGACCCCACAGAGGTTATCAAGTTCCTGGGTATAGAGATTGATTCTCGGGCAATGGAGTGTCGTCTACTAGACGACAAATTATATGTTCTGAAAGAGGTCCATCTGACCTCTGGTAAACACAAGATTCAGCTCTGAGAGCTACAGTTGCTCCTCGGAAAGCTTAATTTTGCTTGCTGTATCATGCTAATGAGTCTTTTGTCGATGGCTGTCTGCTGCCACTGCTGGGGTCTCTTCGTCTAGGCATTACATTTCAGCTGAATAGGGAACACAAAGCTGACCTGAGGGTTTGGCACACATTTTTGGGCAATTCCAATGGCCGGTCAGCAACTATGATCTTGAACTGTTCACAGATGGATCCATGGGTCCGCTCAGCAACTATGACCTTGAACTGTGCATTCCTCGGGGGTCGGTGGAGTGCAGAGCACTGGCCCACAGAATGGAGAGAGGTGGGATACCTTAAAAACTTGGTGCTGCTGGAACTTTTTCCAGTGGTAGTGGCCATGTCGCTCTGGGGTGAACTACTTAACAGCAAAATGGTTTGCCTTCACTGTGACAACTTGGGGGTGGTGCAGGTTATCAACTCTCTATTTGGGACCTCACCTCTGGTGGTATATCTGTTGCAATATTTGGTTTTGTGTTGTCTTCAACAAAATGTTTTTCTGTACGCGGTGCATTCCTGGGGTGGAGAACATGGTGGCTGATGCTCTCTCCCGCTTTCAGTTGGACAGATTCCGGGAGTTGGCACCTGGCGTGGAGCATCACTGACCTCTTTGACTGTGGCAGATTGCATTGGAATTGCCTCCGATTTGATCTGAAGCTCAACATGGTCTTTCTACAATAAGGTCTGGCAGGAATGGGGGGATCTGCTTCATAGGCAGGAGTTGACAGGGATAGTTCTGAAGTCAGCCATCTGGTGATTTATTTTGTTTGTCTCCGTCTTTCGGCTGGCGTATCGATTGCAGTCATGAACCGGAATTTAGCCGGCTTGGCCTTCTGGTTTAAATTGTGGGGCATGCCCGATTTCACCAAATACTTTTTGGTTAGACAGGCTTTTTATTGAAAGGGGCCTTAGCCGCCTGACGGCCGCCAGCCTATAACTTTTGATATACTGCAATCATTGTTTTACAGGCGACCACAATTTGTCTGATTTTTCTTTAGCGTTTTATGGTGCCCTCAGGGTGGGTTAAATTAGTTAGTCCCTCCAAAGCTGTTCATGGGGGTTTGTCCTCTGTGATGGTGTTTCGGTCCAGCTGTTCATCCGTCGATCCAAGACGGATCAGGCCAGAAAAGGGGCACACATTGCGTTGCTGCAGATTCCTGGTTCACTTATATGCCCGGTGGCCACAGTTGGGGAATACTTAAGGCTTTGCCCTGTAGTGGCCAGTTCTTTTCTTGTCCATTTGGATGGTTCGGCTTTATCCACTTTTCAGTGTGTGCCGGTTTTGCGGCGCTGTTTCACAGCTGCCGGTCTTGAGGTCAGCAGTTATTCCTCTCATTAGTTTCGCATCGGGGTGGCGTCTGAGGCGGCCCGGTGGGGATTGGACAAAGCAGCCATGAAGCGGATCAGAAGGTGGCAATCGGATAGGTTCAAATTTATGTTCGCCCGCACTTATTTAATACCCCTGGGTTCTCTGGGGCATGTTTTCTCCTGTTTGCATGTATAGTAGTTGTAGTTTGGTGTTGTGTTGCTATGTGTTCATTTTCTTTTCAGATCATGCATGCCTCGTGTGGATATTGGGACATTCTTTTGTGCATCGGGGGGGGGGCAGGAGGGCTGATGTGAGGCCTAATGGCAGTCAGCAGGGTTTTCCCAGATCCTAGGATAGCATTGGGTGAGTAGGAGTTCCAGGGTTGTTATGGAACAGGGTAGTTCCAAAGGTAGATAGGGTTGCGAGATGGATCAGGCCCCCTGACATTTGGGTCATACACGCTAAAGGCAACGACCTGGGGGTTCATTCCAGAAGACACGACAAGGACGTCAAGTTTGATGTGTTACGTCTGCAGCTAGCATTTCCTCACATGGTAGTTGTGTGGTCAGACATGGTGGGTCGCATGACCTGGTGTCTTGCCAGGTCAGTGGCAAAACTGAACAAGGCTCGAGTGAAGGCCAATAAGGAGGTTCATCAGGAGGAACGGGGTTTTGTAGTCAGGCATCGGGAGCTTGAGCTGAACATATGGAGGTATTTAAGCAGAGAAGGGGTTCACTTGAATGAGGTGAGCACAGATTTGTGGTCACTGGGTTTGCAAGAGGGGATACAGCGTGCGTTACATTCTTGGCGGGGCACAAAGGTGTGAGGCTTAATACCTTTTGCTGTGGCGGTTGGGTCTTTGGAGGCATTTTTAAATAAACTGCTGTAATCAGATGATTGGGACACATTAAAGGTATGAGTCCCCGATGGAATGCCAGTTATGGTGGATTAACTAGGAGTTACTATGGTGTATCTGCAGAGTGTGGTTTGTCTCTGGGTCGGTGCAGTTCGGTAGGGACCTTGGAAATAGTTTATGCAGATACAAGGAAATATTTTGAGATTTAGTGCCTCTAAAGATCAGCAACCAAAAAGGTTATATTTTTCTTTGGTTTGTATTATTGTTTACATAATTGTTCAGTTTAATAAAGGGGCCGTAAACAGCCAGTTTAATTCCAACCTTTGTGTCAGTATATATTTTTAGTAATTACAATGGGGCATTGGTATAGGGGTACAGTAGCTGGGAGACAATAGAGTCAGGATACATTTGGGGCAGCACAGTGGTGTAGTGGTTAGCACTCTCACCTAGAAGTAAGAAGACGACACTACCTGCCTGGAGTTTGCATGTTCTCCCTGTGCCTGCATGGGTTTCCTGCAGGTCCTCCAGTTTCCTCCCACAATCCAAAGACATACAGGTAGGTTAATTCGCTTCTGTCAAAAATTGGCCTAGTATATGAATGGGGACCTTGGATTGTGGGCTCCTTGAGGGTAGGGACTGACATGAGTGTGCAATGTGCAGGGATAGGGACAATTGTAGACACTCACTCAGGTTGAACTGGATGGACTGGTGTCTTTATTCAACCTAACTAACTATGAAACTATCTGGGTTACCTTTTCATGTATTTTGGGATATAATTCTTGGTATGTGCATGCTATGTGCTAGAAATATGAAGGGCCTTCAAAAATAACTGGTCAGGAAATTAGATGTGTCATTTGTGTCCCTAGAACACCTGATGCTGCTCTTTTTATGTTGGGCCTCTCTATGTGGCCAGGCTGTGAAAAGGTCTGGCACATGTGGTATCTCCATACTCAGGAGGAGTAGCAGAATGCATTTTGGGGTGTAGTTGCAAGTATAGATGTGCCATGTGAGAGTAATTACCTGTTATGACAATGTAACGAAGCAATAGTAGATTACCGTTACTTTACTATGCAGACAACCCCCTGTGTTCTCCGTCTATTCCAGTGTTCCCCTAGTGCTGGGCTCTAGTAATTGTCATCATATCAGTGAGCCAAACGGGAATGATTGTGGGACTAGTAGTCTTTTGGATTAGCTATTCACATGTTGTGATATTACCCTTGGACTACACATCCCAGAGATCCTTCTGCAACATGAACAGACCACAGGAAGGGACGGCAAAAGGCCTGGCAGATCCACCCCTTTCTCTCTCTTCCCTGCTATCCAATCAGCCTGAAGCCTCGTATGGTGATGGGGAAAGGAAGTGCCACCAACCTAGTGAGGGGGACAACTTAATCGGGAGGGAAAATGGGAGAGAGACTGCTGTCCAGATGGGAAGAGAGGATCAAAGCTCAGCTAGCTTGATGGGACAAGATGTTCTCCAAAGATGACTTTGATATGGGTTGCGAAAAGAGTGCCCAACACCGAAGTTGGCTGAGTGAAGACAAGTCTTTCAGAGAAAGAGCTAGATGAATCCCTCTATATGACCTGGATTACCTTCGGGACCAGTTGGCTGAATTGAAGAAGTCAGAGGTTATTAGAGAATTCAGGAGCCCTTATGCATCACCTATTGTGGTTGTGTGAAAGAAAAATGGATTCCTCTGGATGTGTATTGACTACAGAACTTTGAATCAGAGGACTATCCAAGATCAGTACAGAACTCTTCAAATATAAGAGGCCCTGCAATGCCTATCAGGAGCTAAATGGTTCAGTGTTCTGGATCTGAAGCGTAGATACTATCAGATACCCATGCATCCAGATGTCCGAGAAAAGACAGCCTTTATCAGCCCTTTAGGATTCTTTGAATTCGACCACATGCCACAGGGGTTAACAGGGGCCCCCACCACCTTTCAGAGATTTCAGTAGAAGAAAATATAGGGAGCTCAAAAGAGGACATCTATGAGCAACCAAAAAGGGAAGGGGGACTATTGCGGTACCATAAAAGTAGAATCGTTTGGAAAAAGTATTTTTCTAAAAACACATTTATTGAGAATATTAGTTAAAGATAACATCACAAAAAAAGGAAGAAAACAATTCCAAGAGACAAACATACATCTCAAGAAGTATTACAAAAACATTACAGAGAAATATTACAGTGGAGTATAATGCCCTTTCAAAGGAGGAAAAGGTCATTGGATACAGGGTTTTTTTTACATATTTCCTCGACTAGTTTCGCGACAGAGTGTCGCTTTCTCAAGAGGCGTCACCCATAGAATCTGATAAAATATAATAATGATTTATTAAAGGAACATTTTAATATACAGAAAGCAAAAAAATGAAAATTAAATAACAATATCATTAAGCAACAAAGTTTATAAAAGCCAATGACTCACCCATATAAAAAGACAGATCCAAAAAGGGCAGGGGGGGCAATTTAGTGAGGTGCCCTGAACCAAAGAACAGGGACACCCCCCTGGGGATGGACAAGGGGGGTAGAACAGCAGTAGTGGCAGAGGCAGTTATCAGCTGGAAGCAGAATAAATTGATGTTCAATTTGTTAGAAAAATCCCCCATTTTAAAAGAAAAAAAGGAGAAAAAGAGGAAGAGGCAAAACTAGAAAATAGTGGTTGAACCAAGATACCGAAAGGGAGAAAACAAGGAGAGAGAAAAATTTGAGGATTGGCCCAGAACTGGGCACCCACCATCCAGGCAAAGACATCATAGGTGAAAGATTAAATGAATGGTGCAATTTACCAAGCAATTGATTACATACCCCACACAGTTCGAGAAATAACTCGCAGCTGGGACGGCTAGGGTTTATGTAGATGCACTAGATAGAGACTTGCCATCAAAATTCAGGGTATCCAAAGCTGACTCGGCTAGCAAAGTTTATTTAAAAGAAAAGGGTAAGTTTCACTGTCCCAGAACTGCAATAAAGTTCAAGGCGAGGATGCTACAAACAGTAGTGTTAGACTGACAATAAGGGAGAGCATAACTCAGTGGGTGATGGTATAATAAACATCTTTACCCACCGAGCATTCTAATATCGAAAGGAGCTGAATAGGGTAAGCATTTGAGGTTGAAAAAGGTTAACTACCGCAGTTGCGACCTACCTACAGTGAAAGGATGCGATCGTCTGCCCAGCTGCTGCCACTCTGTTGACAAACGCCGGACTGGCGCCATAAAAACCCCCAACCCAGAAGTCAGGGAGCGTCATCAGTGTGCTCCCTGACCGTCGCACGTCCCTTCTCAGTGCGCAGGCGCTGAAAAGACTGCGCGCACACACATCAACCTGGCAGAAGCTAAGAAAACTAAGCCGATGCCAGGGAGAGGGAGAGGCGGAGCGCACCATCCAAAAGGTGAACGCCCACCCGTCCATCCCTCTGAGTGGACGCAAGCTTGCCAGGTCTGATGGCCAAGGGTGCGCGCGCATCTCGTGGAGTTGTGCACGCACGACTTCTGCACCGGGTATTATGAAACATCGGGGCAGAAAGGGAATCACATAGATATTACCCATATAGATGGGATCATATCAGGAAACCTTTGGACATCACTTATCCGTCCCATGGGGGGAGCATGTAAGCTCCTCAAGCACCCCCTGACTGGACTGTCCAGATAATATGGGAGTCAGAGGGAATACAACATATAAAATATGAAACAAGACATTTGTAATAGATATAAACAGAGTGGGGGACCACGATGTCTGACCAATGAAAACTACTGGAAAGCCTACCTATTAACTGTCTGCAACATTGTGGGACCCCACTATAGTATGGCAAGAAAAAAATTAAAATAATGAAACACACACTCACCTACCATACAGGTAAGGGTGAAAACGAAAAAGGGGAAGTGGAGGAAAAGAAAACACCCGCTAAAACTGTTGTCCTGAAATAGACACATTTTACTAACAAGAGTATGATAACAGCAGCAAAAATATTATACGGAGCAACAGACAAGACAGCAAAAACAACATCCTTCTTGTGGAGAGTTCTCCGGGGCTGCAACGGGCAGTGTAAACAATTAGAAATTATATTTAATTATAAAAAATGTTTATATGAATGAGCCTCATTTAAGCCAGGGGGAGTGAGGGCACTGAGACGTTCGATCCATAGTGTTTCACGTCTAAGGATCTCTCGGTCCCAATTACCTCCTCTTGGATCTTGTGGGATGACTTCTAGGGCCAGAAATTTGACATTTTCGGGTTGGAATTTATGGTATAAACCAATATGTCATCCTATGGTAGTAAGCTTACCATTAGTGGAGTAATATACATGATCTCTTAGGTGCTGTCGTAGTTCCCTGATGGTCTTGCCAACGTAAAACGCGTTACAGGCACAGACCATCAGGTATACCACTCCCCTAGTGCCACAGTTGGCATGATGTGGAGGTGAAAATAATTCACCATTGGGGAGGATATATGATTCTCCTTCCAATATCCAGGGGCATCTGGAGCAGTGTCCACATTTATATGTACCGCGAGGGCCATCCCAAGAATGGGGTTGGGCCCTATAGTGGCTATTAGTCAACTTATCTCTCAGTGAAGTGGCTCTTTTGAACAAAAGTTCAGGAAATGGTCTAACATATTTACCCGAGATGTGGTGCTCAGTCAATAGATGCCAATGTTGTGAGAGCAGATTACGTAGCTGTTGCTGATGACTAGAAAATTTGGTTATGATTCTCGTAGTGCCAAGTGGTTTAGAGCGTGGAGGGCCATATAGAAGGGATAAACGAGTGCGAGAGAAGGCTTTGTTAAAAGCCTTTCTCAGAGCTGTATGGCTGTAGCCTCTGGCCAAAAGGCGTGTTCGTAGAGCATTGGCCTGATCTCGGAAGTCCCCGTCCTCGGTGCAGTTTCGCCTCAGCCTCAAATATTGGGCATAGGGGATGCTGCGAACTAGAGGACGGGGATGTGAGCTCGAGGCGTGCAAGATAGTATTTCCGGCAGTCGGTTTACGAAAAAGGTTCGTTGTCAATTTCCCTGAGGTATTCTTACTGATTAGGAGATCCAGGAAAGAAATATTCGTTTGATCTAGAGTCTGATTCTGATTCAAAGTGACCATAAAGGCATCTAAGTTATGTCTGGTACTGGTCCAGATGATAAACAGATCATCAATATATCTGTGCCAACATAAAATATGATCCAAAAAATGTAATTTTTCATCGCCAAAGATAGTTCTTTCCCATCTTCCTAAATAGAGGTAAGCGTATGAGGGAGCACAAGCTGTACCCATAGCTACCCCTTGAGTCTGCAAATATAGTTGATCCATAAACAGGAAGTAATTCTTAGTAAGTATAAACTGATTACAGAGATTGATTAAGGACACAGTGGATGACATGAATTTGATAGAAGTGCTTGTATACTTGGATGACATCTTTGTTTTCGGAAAGACGTTGGAAGAGCATGAAGCTCGATTGGAGAAAGTCTTTCAATGAACACTGAAGGGAGTAGCCATGGACCCTCAGAAGTTGGAAGCGGTTACCTCATGGCCTCGACCAAGCACTGTCACTGAATTGAGGTCGTTTTTGGGGTTCTGCTCCTACTATAGAAGGTCTGTAAATCATTTTTCACAGATTGCAAAACCTCTGAATGAGTTATTGCAAAAGCAGACAGATGAGGACTTGCAAAAGACCCATGCCAGGGGTTCAAGGAAGCCTTGTGAGTCTATTCGAGAGCAGTGGACAATGAAGTGTGAAAAGGCTTTTAAACGTTTGAAGGGGGGCCTTATTGAAGTGACCGTGTTGGCCAATGCTGATCTCTCCAAATCTTACAAACCACATGTGGATGTTAGCGGAGATGGGCTAGGGGGAATGTTATATCAGGAATTGGAAGGAAAGTTTAGCCCAGTGGCCTATGTGTGTCGCAGCCTCACCCCCCTGAGAAGAATTATCCGGTGCACAAGTTGGAGTTCCTGGCTCTTAAGTGGGTTGTGGTACACAAGCTACGAGACTACCTATATGGAGCCACATTCATGGTGAAAATGCATAATAATCCCCTGACTTAATTGCTGTCTACTGCCAAACTGCCGTTGCCACTGGACATTGGTGGTTGGCCTCCTTGTCTGAGTTTCGATTCAGTTTAAAAAATACCGGCCAGGGGAGGGAAACCAATAGGCTGATGGTCTTTCCCAAAGACCTTATGCCACTGATACTGGCTGGATCCATTTGCCTCTAGAGGGAGTACTTGCTATATGCCAAGGAGTAGAGAATAGGTATAAGGGGGCAACAGGGGCTGAAGCTGTTGGGATCACCCACACTGGAGTACCAAGATACTACTGTGATTTTACACAAGTGCGTAGTCAAGAACTGCTTCAAATGACTAGAGATGATGTGAAAAGAGATTAACGTGAAGAACTACTGGGCAACCTTATAAAGAAGTCCTTGTCAGTTCGGGATCCTCAGATGCTGTTAAATATTTCCATTGAGGTAGCTAAATTAGTACTTAACCACTTGCCGCCCGCCCTATAGGGAATTGACGGCGGCAAAGTGGTTTCATAATCCTAACCGGACGTCATATGACGTGATTAGGATTATGAGCCGCTGCGCGCCCCCGGGGGCACGCATCGCGGCGATCGTTGTTGCGGGGTGTCAGTCTGACACCCGGCAACTACGATCTCGGTAAAGAGTCTCCGACGGAGACTCTTTACCATGTGATCAGCCGTGTCCAATCACGGCTGATCACAGTGTAAATGGGAAGAGCCGGTGATCGGCTTTCCCTCACTCGCGTCTGTCAGACGCGAGTAGAGGAGAGCCGATCGGCTGCTCCTCTGACAGGGGGGGGGTCTGTGCTGATCGATTATCAGCACAGCCCCCCCGAGGATGCCCACACTGGACCACCAGGGACACCACTAGACCACCAGGGAAAAGGTAATAAAATCCATAATCCTCCCTAGACCACCAGGGATGCCAGTCAGCACAATGGGTGCCAATCAGTGCCCATAATGGATGCCAATCAGTGCCCACAATGGGCATCACTGATTGGCATGCATTATTGTTTGGCACTGATTGGCATCCATTACTATAACACCGATGCCACCTATGAGTGCCCACCTGTGCCGCCTATGAGTGCCCACCTGTGCCGCCTATGAGTGCCCACCTGTGCCGCCTATCCATGCCCAACTGTGCCGCCTATCTATGCCCACCTGTGCCGCCTATCCATGCCCACCTGTGCCGCCTATCCATGCCCACCTGTGCCGCCTATCCATGCCCATCCGTGCCGCCCATCCATGCCGCCCATCCGTGCCAGCTATCAGTGCCAATTTGTGCCACCTATCAGTGTCCGTCCGTGTTGCCCATCCGTGTCGCCCATCCGTGTCGCCCATCCGTGTCGCCCATCAGTGCCGCCTATCAGTGCCACTTCATTGGTGCCACATTGGTGCCCATCAGTGCCACCTTATCAGTGCCCATCAGTGTAGCCCCATCAGTGCCCATCAGTGAAGGAGAAAACGTACTTATTTACAAAGTTTTGAAACTGAAACAAAAAAAAACATTTTTTTTTCAAAATTTTCGGTATTTTTTTATTTGTAGCGCAAAAAATAAAAACCGTAGAGGTGATCAAATACCACCAAAAGAAAGCTCTATTTGTGGGAAAAAAATGATAAAAATTTCATTTGGGTACAGTGTAGCATGACCGCGCAATTGTCATTCAAAGTGCGACAGCGCTGAAAGCTCAAAATTGGTCTGGGCAGGAAGGTGTTTAAGTGCCCAGTATTGAAGTGGTTAAAGAATGGGAACAAATGCGGTTGGAAGACAGAGTAATAAAAGAAAGAAAGAAAAGAAAAGGCCCATCTGAGGAACCAGAGGTTGTTCACCAACTATTCCCCCCTGAGAAATACCGACTAGTAGTGTTGGCTGCTCTCCATGATGACCATGGCCATTTAGGTCCAAATAGAACCCTCAAGCTGGTTAGGGACCAATTTTATTGCCCGTCCATGAGGGCCGAAGTAGAAAGCTACTGTCACTCTTGCATCCAGTGCATTCAAAGAAAGACTTTGCCAGGCAGGGCAGCCCCAGTGGGCCATCTACAGAGTCAGGGACCAATAGAATTGATGAGCATTGATTTCTTGTGTTTGGAACCTGACCTGAGTGGGTGGAGTAATGTCTTGGTTGTAACAGTTCATTTTACTCGCTATGCTCAGGCTTTCCCAACCACGGAGCAGTAAGCTAGTACTGTAGTAAAGACCCTAGTGGAGAAGTTCTTCATCCCTTATGGGCTGCCACAGCTTTTACATTCGGAACAAGGTCAGGACTTTGAGAGCAAGCTAATCCAAAGTTTGTGTAAACATTTGAATTTTCAAAAATCAAGAACCACTCCTTACCATCCCCAAGGGGACCCACAACCTGAGTGGTTTAACCGCACTCTGTTGAACATGCTAGGAACCCTTCCTTTTGGAGAAAAAAACAACATTGGGGTGACGACATCGCTGCAGTGGTTCATGCTTACAATAGCACAGCGAATGACTCTACTGTACTGGGCACTCCCCTTACTGGTTGATGTTTGCAAGGGAAGCTACATTTGCCGGTGGATCTGGCTTTTGGCATGTCATTATATCACACATTTCTTACCGAGGGTACGTCGACAGACTTTGAAAAAAATAAAACTGCTTATGAGAAAGCTAAGGAAGCATCTACTACCAGTGAACAGAGAAACAAGAAAAACTTTGATCTTAAAGTAAGGGTTCAAGACCTGCAACCTGGAGATTAAATACTGTTGCGCAACCTAGGGGTGGTGGCAAAGCATAAGCTGGCTGATCGATTACGCCCATAGCCCTATATTATTTGCAAATGCTTACCTGGGCTTCCCATGTATCAGATCTGCCCTGAAGAAAAAATTGGACCCCTAAAAACTTGGCTTTCAAACCATTTGCTGCCTATATCTGAAGCTATCCGAGTACTCCCACCTCCTTGCTTAGAACCCAGAAACCAAAAATCTGTCTCCTACTCTAAGATCGAGGATTTGTATGGGTCGTGAACCCATACCTCAAGAGGAGGAGAGTGATTAGGAAGAACTAACCCTTGATTGGCTATGTCTTCCCTCATCTGAGGACAACCCTACCATTTCTCAAGTTCCTGGAGAAAACAGTAATGAAACATCCCCTGGAGGAAGACAAGACTTCTGCTGTCTGAAATTGAAGTGCCTGTGCTTATCCATGCAAGAGAGAATGAGGAAGTTAAGATGGAGTCAAATGACCGTTTAGAGGCGTTTGATGCTGTGGAAACTCCTGATCTTCCTAATAATGAAATAGAAAGTGAGAATGTCCCTGAAACCCTAGAGGAGCCAGAACCTGAGCCAAAATCAGGATGTAGTTTGTGGGGAACAAATCGTGAGCCAGAGCCATTGGAAAGTATCTATTCTAGGTTGAGACAGAAGATCTGCCCTCCTAAAAGACTGACTTATGATACCTTTGGGGAAAATTCTGATTTACTTATTACTACCGCTCAATGTTCTAGTCAAGCACTTGCCTCCTTTATCAAACCTTTGATAGAGAATGACCGTGATCCACCTCCTGACACTACTGGGTGTGCCACTAACTTACAACTGGCCTGCCACCAAAATGATATCACCCTGCCTGATAATGTATATAGTTTTAGAAAACCCCTTTATAGGTCAATTGTTGACTGTTGCAGCCTTTGGTTTGTAAAATAACGGTTTACTTTTCTTGTGGTACAATAAAGTGATTTCACAGGTTGTGTTCTGTCTTCGGGGGCCAAAGACTTTCAAGTGGGGGGAGGATGTAGCAACAGTGGATAACTGTTACTTTACTATGCAGACAAAACCCTGTATTCTCATCTATTCCAGTGTTCCCCTAGTAATTGTCATCATATCAGTGGACCAAACAGGAAGGATTGTGGGATTAGTAGTCTTTTGGATTAGCTATTCGCATGCTGTGATATTACCCTTGGACTACACATCCCATAGACCATACTGCAACATGAACGGACCTCTGGGAAGGATTACAAAAAGCCTAGCAGATCCACGCGCACTCTCTTCCCTGGGTCTGATGGTGTGAGCACTTCTCTGCTGCTGAGAGAGAGGGCTTCAGCCTACCACGCAGTGATCGAGTGTCTCCAGACTGGCCCCGGAGGGCCCAACTCTGGGTAGGAAGGGGGTAAAAGTGCCCACTAGGATTCCTCCTGTATTTGGGAGTCTTAATAGTCCTTTCTTGGTCACCAGTGGACTGCAGAAGCAGTAGGACTGTGACCCTGGTATACTCTGTGTGAATCTGGGGGTGGTAAGCTGGGGTGAGAAGACCTACAGTATTGTTGTTTGGGGAATTGCACATCTACCTGGTCATCAAGACAAAGAGATCTTGTGAATGGGACCAAGTGGTATTCACTGTACCATTATTGAACCTGGTTTAGAGGAATGTCCAGGCATTTTCAGAAATGGGAAAGGTCCTCTAGGACTTTCAAGAGGGCCGTGCAGCCTCCTACAAAGGCAGAAAGGCCAAAGGGGAATTTCCATGTGTAATGGATTCTTCAAGTCTATAGAATATCCAGCAGGGATCTTTTCGGTGTTGCAGAGTCATGGTGGACAAATCCAGGTAGATCTTGATGTCAGCATTCTCATAAGAGAGTTGGATCTAATTATGTGCATTCCTGAGGATATCCTCTTTGAAGTGAAAGCTGGTCAAGCAGCACAGTCTGTTTAAAAGATTACCGAAGATGTCCATGACAGCTTGCCACAGTTGATCTTGTTCCACTGTTTCTATGAGGACGAGGACTCGCAGATTGTTGCAATGCCCACAGTTATCCAGGTCTTCTAGATGTCTATGAAGATTCTGCAGTTGTAAGGTATGAACATACTGGACAGTAAAGAGCTTATGTATGTGAGCTTCCTGGTGTGTGGTCATCATAAAAACTTCAAGTACCCTATCTGCTATGGTTTGTATGTCATGGCGGAGGTCCACAATAGCTGCTGAGTTAGGGTGTCCTTTATGTCAGCCGCTACGCTATGCAGGTCACTCAGGCTAGGAGATTGCTTGGAGGCAGGGAACAATGGAGGAGGTGAGCATCTAGCTGGCACAGCTGTATGCTAGCTCTGTGTATGGGCCACATATGTGGAAGTTGCCGAAAATGCCACCATGTTAGAGGGCTGGGTGGGGAAGATCTCTGGATTTTGGTGGCTAAGCTGCATGCCCTGGTCCCCCCAGCTGCTGCGGGATGATTTCCAGATATGTATGCCTGGCTGGGTCTTGGCTGGAGTAGAAGACAATCCCTCTGTCGGCCAGAGCTCCAGGTCTAAGTGGCCATTTGGGTCTTCGGTCAAGGGCACGCCATGATTCATTCCTATTGGATTTTCACTTTCTGTCCTGCAATATAAAAATATAATTTTATCAAAAAAAATTATATTTTTTTAGGAAGTACAGTATATCTTGGAAAGGAGAATGACTAAAAGTGTGCTGAATATGAAATAAAAGAATAAACCAACTTTATTAGCCCAGTTACACTTTATAATATATATTTTATATTTTCAGACTGAAGTTACTATAATTCCGTTCCTTGTTCTGTAGTGTAAATCGGTCACAGGCAATGTGTATAAAACTTCGGTGATTGCGTCTCCTCCTGAGTAGAGCTTCCAGTGACTGAGAAGATCTGCCGTGTGACATGAATTGTTCTCCGGTATTCTGTGCCTGTTACCTGCTGATACTCCTCCTTCCCATCACCTACTATGGAGTAGTACTGACCCGGAGCTCAGCGCCTGGTTGTAGAATGAATATGGTAAAGCCAATGTTTGAGTACAAATATTACCAGGAGGGAGATTTCATTATCGGAGGATTAATTTCTGCTCACATGAGGAGCTGGTTTGAGAAAGATTTGAGCAAACCCGCATTTGATGAGTCTGGCTTATCTAGAGTCTTTTCTCTTTGTGATCAGTAAGTTTTGTTTTATCATCTTTGCTCTCTCTGTATAACCCAACAAAGAGAAAATATAACGGTTTATCTTCATTTTTACTGTAATATTTCATGAAAGTTTGCAAATGTTTCTACTGTTGTTTTATATTTTCTCATTATCAGACTCGAGTCTTTTTGCCACCAATATACAAATACTACTAAACAAAGAAAATAATCTGCGCTGTGTGTTGTGATCTAAAATCAGTGATGAATGATTAATAAACAGCTGCACTCACTGCATTGTACATCCCGATACTAAAACATAACCATAAAAAAAAAAAAAGTGTGTTGCCCTGTGAATATACTCAAACAAGCATATACAGGTACTCCTCACTTAACGACCAGGTTCCGTTCCAATGACCAGGTCATTAAACGAATTGGTTGTTAAACAAGGAATCACAAGTAATCAATATTTTAAGCATTTTTAACTACTGTACTGTATTGTATTGTGAAAAAAAGGTCTAAAAGATAAAACTGCAGCTCAATGACGTTGTTTTAATTTGCTTAGTACAGAACAAACAGGAAAATTCTGTGCTGTGCAATACAATGATGTATATAGGTGATGTTAGTGTGGGGAGAGCTGGTCATAAGTCTGAATGGTCATTAAATGACGAGCATCTGTATTCAAATAATCAGAATCATATAGTGCTCATACACTGATGAGAAAAAAAGTGCTATAAGTTCAAAAAAGGAAACTCATCCATATATACATGTAAAGGTGTAAACATGTGCATTCATCCATAATAATATTCAATAAAGTGCCAGGTGAGGTATACAGATTGAATATTTTCAATTAACCACTTCTGGACCAAGCATTTATTTGACACTTGTTGTTTACAAGTTAAAATCATTTTTTTTTTGTTTGCTAGAAAATTACATAGAACCCCCAAACATTATAGATCTTTTTTTTTTTTTTTTCAAAGACCCTGGAGAATAACATGGCGGTCGTTGCAATATTTTTTGTCACTTGGTATTTGTGTCTTTCAAACCCATTTTCTTTGGAAAAAAATACACTTCACTGAATTAAAAAATAAGAAAACAGTAACCTTAGCCCAATTTTTATTTATTTTTTCATATTGTGAAAGATGATGTTACGAAGAGTAAATAGATACCCAACATGTTACGCTTTTAAATCGCGTCCGCTCATGGAATGGCGACAAATTACGGTACTTAAAAATCTCTATAGGTGTTGTTTAAAAAGTTTTAACCAGTTTAGAGTTACAGAGGAGGTCTTTCGTGAGAATTTTTTCTCTCACTCTGACAATTGCGGCGATAACATACATGTGTGATTTGAACACCGTTTACATTTGCGGGCGTGATTTAGCATATTGGTGCATGAGAATGCGGGGACGGGACGCTTTACATTTTTTTTTTTTTTTTATTTAAAAAAAAATCTGATCACTTTTATTGCTGTCACAGGGAATGTAAACATCCCATGTGACAGTAATAAGTGGTAACAGGTACTCTTTATGGAGGGATCGGGGGGGGGGGGGGGGGTCTAGAAGACACCAAATCCCTCCTTTGCGCTTAAAATTATTCAAAACGCCAAAATCTGCGTTTTTCTGAATACTGTCATTTTTTTTTTAATCTGCGCAATTTGCAGCCGAGTAAACCTGGAAGTGGCATTGCGATGTCGCCTCCGGTTTTTTGCATCGGAGACCTGATCAGAGCTGAATCCGGCTTCATTCGGGTGGTGGGGCCGGGTGATCATTTCTGAATGCATGATGTATTAATTTTATTTGTGAATGACTACAACTAAGAGGGCGCATTATCGGTGATCTTTGGATGACACATCTATAATATGGGTCCTGTGAAGGCAGGGCCGGATTAACATAGAGGCTATTGGAGCTGCAGCTCCAGGCCCCTTTCTCAAGATAGGCCCATTTGCAGAAACAAACAATAAAATAAAAATATTGACTTCGAGGATTGTAGCTCGGTGATCATTAGTCACAGAGACCCCACATTTAGGGGGTTGGTAGCTAAATACGCACCCCAGCACTGGTTAAAATATGGGGCTGTTATCATCTATGGTTCCGGAGATACGGGGCTCCTTGCACAGCCTGTCATAAGCTACATACAGAGCGGCAGTATAAATACAAGCTGGAACACTCTGCAGCAGACGGAGAGGATGACCTCACAGATCTTATAATAATTATTTGTATACCGTATATACTCGAGTATAGGCCGACCCGAATATAAGCCGAGGCCCCCAATTTACCCCCAAAAAAACTGGCAAACTTATTGACTCGTGTATAAGCCAAGGGTGAGACATGCCTGTCCATCCCTGTGTGTGTGTCCGTCCATCCCTGTGTGTCCGTCCATCCCTGTGTGTCCGTCCATCCCTGTGTGTCCGTCCATCCATCCCTGTGTGTGTGTGTGTCCATCCATCCATCCATCCCTGTGTGTGTGTGTGTCCATCCATCCATCCATCCCTGTGTGTGTGTGTGTCCATCCATCCATCCATCCCTGTGTGTGTGTGTCTCCATCCATCCATCCCTGTGTGTGTGTGTCTCCATCCATCCATCCATCCCTGTGTGTGTGTGTCCGTGTGTGTGTGTGTGTGTGTGTGTGTGTGTGTGTGTGTGTGTGTGTGTCCAGCCTACCTGTGTCCCGAGCCTCCGTCCCGTGCCTTGCCTCCTTGCCTCCGTCCCGTGCCGTGCCTTGCCTCCTTGCCTCCGTCCCGTGCCGTGCCTTGCCTCCGTCCCGTGTCGTGCCTTGCCTCCGTCCCGTCCCGTGCCGTGCCTTGCCTTGCCTCCGTCCCGTGCCTTGCCAGGATCGCCGCTCTTCGTCGGCGCCTCGGCGGCCATTCTAAAATTCAAAAGCCGCGCCTCCGCCTTCGCCTGTGATAGGCGGAACACTGAATTTCCCAGCAGCCTGTGTTCCGCCTATCACGGACATCGTCTCATCCTCGTCCGTAGTACGAGGATGAGACGATGTCCGTGATAGGCGGAACACAGGCTGCTGGGAAATTCAGTGTTCCGCCTATCACAGGCGAAGGCGGAGGCGGAGGCGCGGCGTTTGAAGGGTAGAATGTCCGCTGTCTGTCTGCTCGACACGCTGATCGAGCAGGCAGACAGCGATGACTCGAGTATAAGCCGAGGGGGGCACTTTCAGCCTCAAAAAAGAGGCTGAAAATCTCGGCTTATACTCGAGTATATACGGTATTACTTATGATAATTAACCTCTTGCCACCCAGACCCATTCTGAGACTTCTCTCCTACATGTAAAAATCATCATTTTTTTTATGCTAGAAAATGACTCAGAACCCTCAAGCATTATATATTGTTTTAGCAGAGACCCTATGGAATAAAATGGTGGTCTTTGCAATTTTTTATTTTCAAATATTTTATTATTTTGTGAACACAAAAGTACAAAGCAATATAAGATACAGTAATGTACAGAGTGAACTTGGTAAATGAAAGGGGTACAGAGATATACAAATCGTGCCATCAGGCCAAGAATAACTTAGTACATCAAGAAGGTAGCACATAAATGAGGCAAGAGTGGATTTAGAAGTAGACTGCTTGAGTAGGTAGATCGGAGAATACCATGTCATAAGTGCTAGCTATCAGACCGTACTAGTGATAGGGGTGAAGGGGAACACGGAGGTGGTACAGCCATGGGGGAAACAACCCTCCCCACCCACCCCCTATTCTGCACGGCAGAGCAAATGACATGAGACCTCCCCAGCCGCCCCTAAAGTGATCTTGCTGTGACCAAGGGCTCCCCCCATCCTCCCGCGAGCTTCCCAGGCTCCACCTTAATATGAGAGGAAAAATAGATGGGATCCCCAGCGTCCCCCAAGCCAGAGAGACGGAGGGTTATCCCGCTTAAGTATCTCCGCTTAAAGCGCAGTAGTGCTAAACATGTGAATGCCTTAGTAACAAAAAACAAATAACAACGGAGGTGGGAGACAGGGGGATATACCCCTCCTCCCCCCCCCCACAAGGGTGTGGCACTAACAATACTAAAACCTAGTCGGTTTAAACCAAAAAGTAGCGAGAATAGGTGATAGATAGAGAAATCAGAAAAGAAGAGAAAGTGGGGAAAACAAGATAAAGAAAGAGAAAGATAAGAAATAGGAGAGCGTGTGGGACACCCAGTAGCACAATCAGCTAGAGAACGTATGACCCGGGTATAATGGGATGTGACAATATTTGGCCCAGGGTTCCCATGTAAGTTCAAACCTACGCTTCTTGTCCTGCATAATACTGACTATTTTCTCTTGTGCCATGATCCAGGCAATTTTATGTTTTACCGCAGAGAACGGGACCGTCATTTTTTTCCAGTGAGCTGCTATTGTAATTTTCGTGCCTAAGAGGATGAAAAAGATCAGTGTTTGAGAATGTTTAGATATACCTTCAATTTTGAGGTTAACCACTTCAGCCCCGGACCAATTAACAGCCTAAGGACCAGAGGTCTTTTTACAATTTCACACTGCACTGTTTAACTGGTAATTGCGCGGTCATGCAATGTTGTACCCAAACGAAATTTGCGTCCTTTTCTTCCCACAAATAGAGCTTTCTTTTGATGGTATTTGATTGCCTCTGCGATTTTTATTTTTTGCGATATAAATGGAAAAAGACCGAAAATTTTGAGAAAAAATGATATTTTCTAATTTTTGTTATAAGAAAAATCGAATAAACTCAATTTTAGTCATACATTTAGGGCAAAATTTATTCAGCCACATGTCTTTAGTAAAAAAAATGTCAATAAGCGTATATTTATTGGTTTGCGCAAAAGTTATAGCGTCTACAAACTAGAGTACATTTTCTGGAATTTACACAGCTTTTAATTTACGACTGCCTATCTCATTTCTTGAGGTGCTAAAATGGCAGGGCAGTACAACCCCCCCCCCCCAAATGACCCCATTTTGGAAAGTAGACATCCCAAGGAAGTTGTGGAGAGGCATATTGAGCCCATTGAATATTTTTTTTTTTTTTTTTGTCCCAAGTGATTGAATAATGACACAAAAAAAAAAAAAAAGTTTACAAAAAGTTGTCACTAAATGATATATTGCTCACACATGCCATAATTATATGTGGAATTGCACCCCAAAATATATTCTGCTGCTTCTCCTGAGTACGGGGATACCACATATGTGGGACTTTTTGGGAGTCTAGCCACGCACGGCACCCCGAAAACCAATCACTGCCTTCAGGATTTCTAAGGGTGCAAATTTTTGATTTCACTCCTCACTACCTATCACAGTTTCGAAGGCCATAAAATGCCAAAATAGCACAAACCCCCCCCAAATGACCCCATTTTGGAAAGTAGACACCCCAAGCTATTTACTGAGAGGCATGTTGAGTCCATGAAATATTTTATATTTTGCCACAAGTTGCAGGAATTTTACAATTTTTTTTTATTTGCACAAAGTTGTCACTAAATGATATATTGCTCACACATGCTATGGGCATAAGTGAAATTACACCCCAAAATAAAATCTGCTGCTTCTCCCGAGTATGGGGATACCACATGTGGGAGACTTTTTGGGAGCCTAGCCACGTACGGGACCCCGAAAACCAAGCACTGCCTTCCGGATTTAAATATAAAATGCTACCAAAAAAAACTGTTAGCGATGGCAGGGATCAGGCCTGACTCTGCGATCGCTGTAGTTATGTGTTTAGTGTTTTGTAAGTGACAGTGATCGGTCGATACTGCACTTGGGTGGGCTGGGCAGAGGGGCAAAACGCAGATGCCAGCAGGTATCTGGGCTGATCCCGCTAACAATGCGTTTTTTTGGAACCCTAAACTGCTGGGGATGCTAGTATAGATCTGATTACTAACTGGCTAACCAGGGTCACCAGTGACACTTATACTGTGATCGCTGGTGAAAGGGTTAACTAGGGGCAATCAGGGGGTTAAAACCATTATTGGGTAGTATATGGGGGTACCTAGCGCTATAAAAACCTGGCGGTGAGCCTAAAAAAATAACTAGCTACCTATCGGGGGGGGGGGGGGGGTTTGTGTGCCTGTGTGTGCCTACATGTCAGTGTAGTGTTGGTGCACACTTACTTTCTGTCTTCTTCTCGTAGTCCGGTCAAAAAGACCGCCCCGAGGAGAATGACATCACTTCTTCCCTGCCTGTGTATACAATACACAAGCGGGGGAAGCTTCTCATTCGCCAGGAGCGATCGAGAGGGGATGGCCAGAAACCAACGGCCATCCCCTCATCCCGGATCACTCCTAAAGCGAAACAGACCCCCGTATCCAGCGGGAGGGGGTCCGATCGGACCCCCCACCCGCTGGAAGGCAAGCACGTACATGTACGTGCTTGTGCCTGCCGGTGCCATTGTAATGACATACATTGGCAATACGGCGGTCCTTAAGTGGTTAAGTAGCGCAATGTCCAGCGTCTGAGGGATCTGGGCATATGTAAGTTTGCGTAGTAAAGCAAAGACCTTGTCTCAGAGACCCCTCAAACGTGGGCATGACCACCATATGTGGAGTAGGGTACCAATATGATTGCACTGTCGAAAGCACATCGGGGATGCATCAGGATAGATTTTTACGATAAGATAGGGAACTCTATACCATCGGAGAAGGATTTTGAGACTAGCTTCAATCAGAGACACATTCATTATGCCCCTATAGGACCTTTGGAGACAGGAAAACCATTTGTCACTCTCCCATTGTAGGTCTAGGTCCTTCTCCCATGCCTGGGTATAAGGCGGTTTAGACAATGTCGAGGCCAAGGAGGAATAGATGATGGATATCCCTCCCCTCTGTCTTTGCAATTTTTTATGTTACAGGATATTTGCGCAGCAATTTTTCAAACTTTTTTTTGTAAAGAAACTGTTTCATTCATAAAAAAAACACTAAAGTTAGGACGATTTATTGTTGTGTACTAAGTGATGCTTTACATTTTTTACAGGTTACATGTTTAGAGTTACAGAGGAGGTCTAGTGCTAGAATTATTGCTCTCGCTCTAACGATGGTGGCGTATGTAACCTGTGTGTATCTGCCTCTGATACTAACCAGTGCCTACCCAGGGACTGACTAGTATCCCTCCCCAGCCTGTCCCCACACACCCTCTCACCCGCTGACCTGTGAATGGGGCAATCACTCCCGCAGTGTTATTGTGTTCTGCCAGTCAATACAATGATTAGTGTTGCTAACTATAGCTGGCAGCACTGATTGTTTTGAGGAAAACCTGACAGGCTGGTTGTACTCAAGTCAGTTAATAGGTTGACTTGTGTAAATCCAGCTATCCCATACATAGATCGACTATGGCTGGTCTCTGCTTAATTGGTGTGATTTCAATCCATGTATGGCCCGCTTAACAACTACGCAGTCCCTAAACATCCTTCCACAAACCTTTACATTTTTCCTTCCCAGATTACTTCATCCTCCTCTCCTATACATAGTGCCCACTGTCATACTCTCCACACTTCTCTCCTATACATAGTGCCCACTGTCATACACTCCACACTTCTCTCCTATACATAGTGCCCACTGTCGTACCCTCCACACTTCTCTCCTATACATAGTGCCCACTGTCATACCCTCCACACTTCTCTCCTGTACATAGTGCCCACTGTCGTACCCTCCACACTCCTCTCCTATACATAGTGCCCACTGTCATACCCTCCACACTTCTCTCCTGTACATAGTGCCCACTGTCGTACCCTCCACACTCCTCTCCTATACATAGTGCCCACTGTCATACCCTCCACACTTCTCTCCTATACATAGTGCCCACTGTCATACCCTCCACACTTCTCTCCTGTACATAGTGCCCACTGTCGTACCCTCCACACTCCTCTCCTATACATAGTGCCCACTGTCATACCCTCCACACTCCTCTCCTGTACATACTACTCACTGTCATACCCTCCACACTCCTCTTATACATAGTGCCCACTGTCATACCTCCAACATTTCTCTCCTATACATAGTACCCACTGTCATATCCTCCACACTCCTCTCCTGTGCATACTACTCACTGTCATACCCTCCAAACTCCTCTCCTATACATAGTGCCCACTGTCATACCTCCAACACTTCTCTCCTATACATAGTGCCCACTGTCATACCCTCCACACTCCTCTCCTGTACATACTACTCACTTTCATACCCTCCACACTCCTCTCCTGTACATACTACTCACTGTCATACCCTCCATACTCCTCTCCTATACATAGTGCCCACTGTCATACCTCCAACACTTCTCTCCTATACATAGTGCCCACTATCATACCCTCCACACTTCTCTATTGTACATACTACTCACTGTCATACCCTCCACACTCCTCTCCTGTACATACTACTCACTGTCATACCCTCCATACTCTTCTCCTATACATAGTGCCCGCCATCATACCCTCCCTCCACACTCCTCTCCTGTAATTACTGCTTAGTGTTCTACTCTCCACACTTCTCTCCTGTACATATTGCTCACTGTCATACACTCCACACTCCTGTACATATTGCCAATGCTCACTGTCATACCCTCCACACTCTTCTCTTATACATAGTGCCCAAAGTCATATCCTCTACACTCCTCTGCTGAGCATACTGCCCACTGTCATACCCTTCACACTCCTCTCCTGTACATAGTGCCTTCTGCCATACCCTCTGCACTCCTCTCATCTACATAGTGCCCACTGTTAGACCCTCCACATTCCTCTCCCTCACCTGCACATACTTCCCACTTTTATACCATCCATACTCCTCCCCAATGCCTCTTACCCACAAAAACTGTTCTTTAAAATTATACTGAATATCCTCAATGTTACCAGCTCTAGAATGGGCACTTTTGTCAGTTCAACTAAAGGAAATCTCACAGTCCTCATATTTGTTCTGCCCCATTATTAGTACTTATTTCATTTTGTAATTACTATTGTGATGTATAGAGGAACACGGGGGATGTCAGCTACTCTAAATATAGCACTTGTAAAAAAAAGCGTCACTGAAAATATTTTTGAAATGTTGACAACTATGCACTTAGGCACTGCCCAAGGGCCACAGGGTCAGTAGGGGGCCCCATGAGAGGCTCCTGTGATATTAAAGCGGTAGTAAACTTTTCTAACATTACTACTTTTTAGAGGCCCTGGGGTAGGTTATGCCATAATGTACAAGTATGCCCAGCATATTAGCACATTAGGGTACACTTACCTGTCAGACTGAGCCCTCCAGTGCTGTGCTGTGATCAGTCCGGCGGGGCCCGGGCACTTTCATCTTCACCCGGACTTCCTTCTGGGTTCTGTGCCTTCCGTCACTTGCCTTGGCCAGGCTGCGTTGATGTCATTCCCACACATGCTCATGTGCATCCTCTCTCTCCCACCCCCCCCCCCCTTCTCTCTCATCCTCCCTCCCTTACCCCTCACACCTCCTTCATCCCCTTTCTCTCTCTCTCTCTTTAATTTAATTTGTTATAACAAAAAACAGTTTGCATTTTTATTTAATTATTGTTTATAAAAGGCCCCACCAAAATCCTCATCACCAGGCCCATGATGTTCCTAATCTGGCCCTGAAGGGGCATACACAAGGCAATAAATGACAGCACAGCCCCCTCCCTTTCTCCTGGCAGAATCAGGGACCATCTAGTCTACTTTTCTACTAGTCTACATGACTATTTATCAGAAGTTCCAGCACGGCCTGATGACAAAATATGATGGAAGTCCCATTTATTATATGTATATTAATCCAAAAAAATTGTGTTGGGCTGTGAATATACGCAAACAAACATACACTATATTACCAAAAGTATTTACACACACATTTAATGGCATCCCAGTCTTAGTCCGTAGGGTTCAATATTAAGTTGGTTCACCATTTGCAGCTATAACAGCTTCAACTCTTGTGGGAAGGCCGTCCACAAGGTTTAGGAGGGTGTCTATACGAATGTTTAACCATTCTTCCACGAGTGCATTTGTGAGGTCAGGCACTGATGTTGGACAAGAAAGCCTGGCTCGCAGTCTCCACTACAATTCATCCCAAAGGTCTTCTATCAGGTTGAGGTCAGGACTATGTGCAGGCCAGTCAAGTTCCTCCACCCCAAACTCGCTCATCCATGTCTTTATGGACCTTGCTATGTGCACTGGTCCAAATCATTTGGTGAAGGGGGAGAATATGGTGTGGGGGTTGTTTTTCAGGGTTTGGGCTTGGCCCCTTAGTTCCAGTTTGGAACAATTTTATAGTCCCAACTTTGTGGGAACAGTTTGGGGACGGCCCCTTCCTGTTCCAACATGACTGAGCACCAGTGCACAAAGCAAAGTCCATAAAGACATGGATGAGCAAGTTCGGGGTGGAGGAACTTGACTGGCCCACACAGAGTCCTGACCTCAACCCAATAGAACATCTTTGGGATATATTAGAGCGGAGACTGTGAGCCAGGCCTTCTCGTCCAGCATCAGTGCCGACCTCACAAATGCGCTTCTGGAAGAATGGTCAATCATTCCCATAGACACATCTCCTAAACCTTGTGGACGGCCTTCCCAGAAGAGTTGAAGCTGTTATAGATGAGAAGGCCTGGCTCTTAGTCTCCACTCTAATTCATCCCAGAGGTGTTCTATCGGGTTGAGGTCAGGGTTCTGTGCAGGCCAGTCAAGTTCCTCCACCCCAAACTCGCTCATCCGTGTCTTTATGGATCTTGCTTTATTGGTGATGGTCAAACATTCCCATAGACACACTCCTAAACCTTGTGGACGCCCTTCCCAGAAAAGTTGAAGCTGTCAAAGCTGCAAAGGGTGGAGCCAACTCAACATCGAACCCTACAGACTAAGACCGGGATGCCATTATAGTTAATGTGTGTGTGTAAAGACAGGTGTACCAATACTTTTGACAATATAGTGTATATTCAAATAATCAAAATCATGAAGGTTCATACACTGATGAGAATAAAGTGTTATAAGTGTAAAAAAATGGAAATTCATCCATATATACATGTAAAGGTGTAACATGTGCATTCATCTATAATAATATTCAATAAAGGGCCAGGTGAGGTATACAGATTGAATATTTTCAATAAAAGTGTCAGTTATTCTGTGCAAAGCATAAAAAACCTCAAATAATGTTCATTCAAAATGCCAAATCTTCAAATGTGGAATAAAAATGGTAAATTATTTAGACAGAGGAATCCCAATTCCAAAAGTGCTCCAAGTAACCCCTTGTCTGTGCTCCACCATTAGAGAGGGACGAACTTCCGACGGGACGTTTCACGAACGCGGCCGAAAGTTTGCAAACCGCAAAGTTTGCGGCGGGCCCCATTGACTTACAGGTCATATTTGCAGCCACAAAATAATTACTAGCTGTGCACACATAGTCCCACCACATGGCCACTGACATAACACATGTATGAGGTGAATCTGGGATCGACAACTACAAGCATTCTTTTTTTATCTGTGAAATTTTGACAATTCAGAACTCAGGAGCGCATGAAGACAATGGAGGAGAGGAAAGGTCAGGGTAGGCTATGAAGAGGGTGCAGGAGATGATCACCAGCACCGTGATAGAGTGCACTGACACCAGCACCATGATATAGAGCACTGACACCAGCACTGTGATATGGAGTGCACTGACACCAGCACCGTGATAGAGAGCACTGACACCAGCACCGTGATATAGAGCACTGACACCAGCACCGTGATAGAGTGCACTGACACCAGCACCGTTATAGAGTGCACTGACACCAGCACCATGATATAGAGCACTGACACCAGCACTGTGATATAGTGCACTGACACCAGCACCGTGATAGAGAGCACTGACACCAGCACCGTGATAGAGAGCACTGACCCCAGCACCGTGATATAGAGCACTGAGACCACACCAGCACCGAGATAGAGAGCACTGACACCACACCAGCACCATGATAGAGAGCACTGACACCAGCATCGAGATAGAGAGCACTGACAGCAGCACTGATACCAGCAACTCGCTGCTGGGCCCCAAAATATGACACAGCTCAACCTCTTCAAACAGGAGGATATGGGCATATAGTACGGTGTGCTTTTTTTGTACAAGGAAGTGAGCCAAATGTAGAAAAAAGGTCAATGTGCTCGATTAAATACATTTTTTAAAGAATTATGCATATACATGGTCTACTGGTCACATGTGTTGAATTCCTCCGAGATCCATGCCTCATTCATTTTTATAAATGTGAGGTAGTCAACACTGTCGTGAGCTAAGCATGTGCGCTTATCGGTCACGATCCCCCCTGCTGCGCTGAACGTCCTTTCGGACAGGACACTGGACGAGGGACAAGCCAACAGTTCCATTGCAAATTGCCCACCCAGTAGTCCAGGGGTTCATCACTCCTCAGAGCGTCCACATCGGCCGTTAACCTGATGTAGTCGGACACCTGACGGTCTAGACGTTCCCTGATGCTGGATCCGAATGAGACCTGTCGATGGGTCGGCTGAAAGAATGACCTCATATCAGAAGTCACCAACACATCTTCAAACCGCCCTCTTCTTGCAGGTGCTGTTGGATTGGTACCCGCAACTCCTTCTCAGAATGCAGCATTTCTCGAAGCAAGGTCTGTAAGTGCTCCATTCTGACAGCCCTCTGTGACGGCGGTAACATTTCTGCCATTTTGTGTTTGTACCGGGGGTCTAAGTACGTTGCCACCCAGTACTGGTCCTTGACCCTTATGCTTTTTATACGGGGGTCCCTGTTAAAACACTGGAGCATGAAGGCCCCCATTTGCACTAAACTGGAAGCGGTGTGGTGGCCAGGCTCCTGCTCATCATCCAGGATAATGTTGTCCTCCTCGTTCTCCTCTCCCCATCCACACACAACAACAGGATCCCAGAAAGGTTTAAAGCATGCTCTTCTTGCTCCTCCTCATCAGCCCCGACACCATCCTCCTCTGACTCCTCTTCAGACTCCTGTTGTTGACTTGTCTCAGATAGAGTAGCCCCCCTGGGAATTCATCCAGCATTGCGACTTCCTCATCTTCCTGCTCCTGCTCCTCCACGGCTTGATCAATGACACGACGCAATGCACGCTCCATAAAGAAGGCATAAGGTACCATGTCACTGATGGCGCCATGGCTGCGACTGACCAGTTTGGTGATCTCCTCAAATGGCCGCAGAAGTCTGCATGTGTCGTGCATGAGCAGCCACTGGTGTGGTGAAAAAAACCCCAGCTCCCCAGAACCTGTTCTGCCACAGAGTTCATACAGGTAGACGTTAACTGCACGTTTCTGCTGGAGCAGCCTATCAAGCTTATAGAAGATTGAGTTCCATCACGTCGGGCAATCGCAAATTAGACGTCTGACCGGCAGATTGTGTTGCCGCTGAATGTCAGCAAGGCGAGCCATGGCCGTGTAAGATCTTCTGAAATGGGCCGAGATTTTCCTTGCCTGCCGCAAGATGTCCTGGACCCCAGGGTATTTGACAATGAACCGCTGCATGACCAAGTTTAAGATGTGTGCCATGCATGGCACGTGCATGATTTTGCCCTGTTTCAATGCGCTAAGCAGATCGGCACCATTGTCACACACCACTTTACCAAGTGTCAAATTGAGCGGTGTTAGCCACTGATCTGCCTGTGAACGCAGAGCTGAAAGGAGTGCTGGGCCAGTGTGGCTCTTGGCTTCCACGCACAACAGACGCAGTACGGCATGGCAACGTCTCACCTGGCATGTCGAATAGGTTCTGGGGAGCTTCAGCGGCGCAGCGGAAGAGACGCTAGCAGCGGAAAAGAAGGAGTCAGCTGAGGAGGAGAGAGAGGTGGATGGAGTAGGAGGAGGAGAAGATGAGCCAGGCCTGCATGCAATCCGTGGCGGTAAAACCAAATCTACACGGGTGCCACGGGTTACATGCTTGACGGCCGTCAGAAGGTTCACCCAGTGGGCAGTAAAAGTGATATACCTTCACTGCCCATGTTTGCTAGACCACGTGTCTGTGGTCAGATGTATCTTGGCACCGACACTGTGTGCCAGAGATACATTCACTTGCCGCTGAACATGGCCATAGAGCACTGGGATGCCCTTCTGTGAGAAATACTTCCTTCCTGGGACCTTCCATGTTCCAATGGCCACAAATTTTCGAAAGGCCTCCGAGTCCACCAGTTTATATGGCAGTAGTTGGTGGGCTATGAGTTCTGACAAGCCAGCCGTCAACCGTTGGGCAAGAGGGTTATCCAGCGTCATAATTTTTTTACGCTCGAACATTTGGCCCACAGAAGCCTGCCTTTTTGCAGAAAAATGTGAGCTTGCCATGATGGAAGGTGGAGTGGAGGACAATTGTGAGGAGAGAGGAGAAGGAGAAGTAGAAGAGGAGGCTGGATTGTGAGAGCCTGGAGTGTGGCTTTGTGTGTTCCGTTGCTCCCACTGGGCTCGGTGATGGCTGCTTATGTGCCTTCTTAAGGCGGTCATCCCTAGGTGAGTGTTGGGCTTACCGCGACTTATGCGTTGACTGCAAAGATTGCAGATGGCAACACTATTGTCAGCAGCGGACAGGTTAAAAAAAGCCCACACTGCGGAGCCATGTGCCGGCGTCCTGGGAGCGCCAGATGTGACCGTACATGGTTGATGCCTCGCTCCTGATACATTAGCAGTCTGCTTTGTCCCTCCTGTGCAATTTAAGTTCTTCCTGCTTCTCCTCCCTATCTGCTGGTCCATATCTCCCTCTGAACTCCCCTCCTCTTCCTCTCTTGTGGGCACCCACGTGGCATCAGTAGACACGTCATCATCGACGTCACCTTCACCACCGCTATAATTAGAGATCTCGGAGTAGGCTGCAACAGCGGGGACCAACCTCCTCCTTGGGCTGATCTGGGTACTGTCATCAGACTGATGAGCGGCGGTTGCTGCTACCTTCTCTTCCTGATCCAAAGCCAAGAGTGGTTGCGCATCAGAAATGTCTTGATATGGATCGGAAAATAATTCCTGTGACTCAAGCGGAAGGTATGTGGTGGTGGTGGTGTTTGTGGTAGTGTCTTTGGGAGTGCACATAGCAGAGAATGAAGAAGAGGGTGCAGAAGAGTAAGGCTGAGTGAGCCACTCAACCAAGTCTGGTGCATCGTTTGACATAATCGCACGCACCTTCTGCAATTTGCCACTTTGGCTCAAGTCTGTTGCTCCTGCCCTACCCCTACCACCCCCGCAGAAGGGCCTGCCTCTTCCTCTGCCTGTCATTTTTTAAATAACCCTGTGACAAAAGTCTCTAGAGAAGTGCAATATGTATGTGGAAGAAGATATATAACACCCCGCTTCAATCTGTCGTTTTTGGGGGCCACTGGTCTATCACACCAGTTATAATACTTTTTTTTATTGCGTTTGTCGCTCTCTGTAGTATCACAGAGTATTGCAGAACTGCTCAGCAGTCACAATGCTGCACAGTGGAAATGCACTATACTATGCTTTCTATATGTGCAAGTATTTTAATACGTGTATTACACACCTATATGCTGCACACCAAATAGTACACCTATACCAGTCCTTACAAGGACCTTTGTGGACTAAGTAGCTAGTGATTTGCAGACTGTACCTCAGTCCCTACACTGATAAAGGACTGTTGCAGAATAGGGCAGCAATCTGCAGCAGTGCACCACAACCCTATATATTGTACACCTATACCAGTCCTTACAAGGACCTTTGTGGACCAAGTAGCTAGTGATTTGCAGACTGTACCTCAGTCCCTACACTGATAAAGGACTGCTGCAGAATAGGGCAGCAGTCAAGTATAATATTCTTTCTATATTTGAAAGAAAGTATATTATATGTGTACAACCCTATATACTGTACACCTATACCAGTCCTTAAAAGGACCTTTGTGGACCTAATAGTAACAGCTAGTGATTAAACTGACTGTCCCTGCTGCACACAGCGTCCTGCCCCTCCCTGCACTGACAAATGACAGGCTGCTTCAATCACCAGCACAGCAGTGCACTCAACCATATATACTGTACTACACCTATACCATACCAGTCCTTAAAGCGGGAGTCCACCGGGACTCCGCGTTTTTTTTTTTTTTTTTTAAAGCCAGCAGCTACAAATAGTGCAGCTGCTGACTTTTAAAATAGTGACACTTACCTGTCCAGCGCGCCCGCGATGTCGGCACCCGAAGCCGATCTCTAGATCGTCTCGAGTGCTGCCGCCGCCATCTTGGGTATGGGAATCAGGAAATGGAGCCTTTCGGCTTCATTTCCCGGTTCCCCACTGTGCATGCGCGAGTCGCGCTGTGCAATAAGGACGGTCCCCGCTGCCTCTGGGATCTGTGTGTTTCCCAGCAGTCAGCGGGGCACTTGTGGAAAGGGGCGGGCACTTGCGGAAAGGGGCGTAATCTACGCCCCTTTCCGCAGAGAGCTATCCCGGAAGTGGGTGCAGAATACCTGTACCGTACAGGTATCTGCACCCCCTCCCCCCTGAAAGGTGCCAATTGTGGCGCCGGAGGGGGGGAGGGTTCCGATGAGCGGAGGTCCACTTTAGGGTGGACCTCCGCTTTAAAAGGACTTTTGTGGACCTAATAGCTAGCGATTTGTGTCACTCACTACAGTCTCTCCCTGCTCCACACAGCAACCTCTCCCTACACTGAAATAAGACAGAATGTAAAATGGCCACCAGATCAGGTCTATTTATAAGGTAGGGGGAATGTCCAATTATCCATGTGCTGAAATGTCTCAATTGGCTGTCCTGTACCCCATGATGGATGTGTCATCATGGGTCAAAGTTCTTTCACACTGTAAACACATATTCCCGACGGGCAAACAGCGGCAATAGTCGGCAATAGTCCACTGATTGCGCGAATTGCGAACACGCAAAATTTGCCCTGAAACCACCGCCGGGCAAACAATTCGGCCATGCCTATCCACCATAGATAATGATGAATGGAGGCTTACCAGATGAGGAGACCCCAAATGAGCTCTAGCCATGCATTAGTGGGCAACACCCCCCACTGTGTGTATGTAGGTTACACTCCCTTCACACAGGGCCAGATTAGGAACATCATGGGCCTGGTGCTGAGGATTTTGGTGGGGCCTTTTATAAACAATAATTAAATAAAAATGCAAACTGTTTTTTGTTATAACAAATTAAATTAAAGAGAGAGAGAGAGAAAGGGGATGAAATAGGTGTGAGGGGTAAGGGAGGGAGGATGAGAGAGAAGGGGGGGGTGGGAGAGAGAGGATGCACATGAGCATGTGTGGGAATGACATCAACGCAGCCTGGCCAAGGCAAGTGACGGAAGGCACAGAACCCAGAAGGAAGACCGGGTGAAGATGGAAGTGCCCGGGCCCCGCCGGATTGATCATAGCACAGTACTGGAGGGCTCAGTCTGATAGGTAAGTGTACCCTAATGTGCTAATATGCTGGGCATACTTGTACATTATGGCATAACCTACCCCAGGGCCTCTAAAAAGTAGTAATCTTAGAAAAGTTTACTACCGCTTTAATATCACAGGAGTCTCTCATGGGGCCCCCTACTGACCCTGTGGCCCTTGGGCAGTGCCTAAGTACATAGTTGTCAACATTTCAAAAATATTTTCAGGGACGCTTTTTTTACAAGTGCTATATTTAGAGTAGCTGACATCCCCCGTGTTCCTTCATACATCACAATAGTAATTACAAAATGAAATAAGTACTAATAATGGGGCAGAACAAATATGAGGACTGTGAGATTTCCTTTAGTTGAACTGACAAAAGTGCCCATTCTAGAGCTGGTAACATTGAGGATATTCAGTATAATTTTAAAGAACAGTTTTTGTGGGTAAGAGGCATAGGGGAGGAGTATGGATGGTATAAAAGTGGGAAGTATGTGCAGGTGAGGGAGAGGAATGTGGAGGGTCTAAGAGTGGGCACTATGTACATGAGAGGAGTGCAGAGGGTATGGCAGAAGGCACTATGTACAGGAGAGGAGTGTGAAGGGTATGACAGTGGGCAGTATGTACAGGAGAGAAGTGTAAAGGGTATGACATTGGGCACTATGTATAAGAGAAGAGTGTGGAGGGTATGATAGTGAGAAATATGTACAGGAGTGTGGAGGGTATGACAGTGAGCAATATGTATGGGAGAGAAGTGTGGAGAGTAGGACAGTAAGCATTAATTACAGGAGAGGAGTGTGGAGGGAGGGTATAATGGTGGGCACTATGTATAGGAGAAGAGTATGGAGGGTATGACAGTGAGTAGTATGTACAGGAGAGGAGTGTGGAGGGTATGACAGTGGGCACTATGTATAGGAGAGAAGTGTTGGAGGTATGACAGTGGGCACTATGTATAGGAGAGGAGTGCAGAGGGTATGACAGTGAGTAGTATGTACAGGAGAGGAGTGTGGAGGGTATGACAGTGGTTCTATGTATAGGAGAGAAGTGTTGGAGGTATGACAGTGGGCACTTTGTATAGGAGGAGTGTGGAGGGTATGACAGTGAGTAGTATGTACAGGAGAGGAGTGTAGAGGGTATGACAGTGGGCACTATGTATAGGAGAGGAGTGTGGAGGGTATGACAGTGGACACTATGTACAGGAGAGAAGTGTATGACAGCGGGCACTATGTACAAAAGAGGAGTGTGTAGGATATGACAGCGGGCGTTATGTATAGGAGAAAAGTGTAAAGAGTATGACAGTCGGCACTATGTACAGGAGAGAAGTGTGGAGAGTATGACAGTGGGCACTATGTATAGGAGAGAAGTGTGGAGAGTATGACAGTGAGCAGTATGTACAGGAGAGAAGTGTGTTGGATATGACAGCGGGCATTATGTATAGGAGAGAAGTGTGGAGGGTATGACAGTGGGCACTATGTATAGGAGAGAAGTGTGGAGAGTATGACAGTGGGCACTATGTATTAGGAGAGAAGTGTGGAGAGTAGGACAGTGGGCACTATGTATAGGAGAGGAGGATGAAGTAATCTGGGAAGGAAAAATGTAAAGGTTTGTGGAAGGATGTTTAGGGACTGCGTAGTGGTTAAGCGGGCCATAGATGGATTGAAATTACACCAATTAAGCAGAGACCATGGGATAGCTGGTTTTACACAAGTCAACCTATTAACTGACTTGAGTACAACCAGCCTGTCAGGTTTTCCCCAAAACAATCAGTGCTGCCAGCTATAGTTAGCAACACTAATCATTGTATTGACTGGCAAAACACAATAACACTGCGGGAGTGATCGCCCCATTCACAGGTCAGCAGGTGAGAGGGTGTGTGGGGGCAGGCTGGGGAGAGATACTAGTCAGTCCCTGGGTAGGCACTGGTTAGTATCAGAGCCAGATACACACAGGTTACATACGCCACCATTGTTAGAGCGAGAGCAATAATTCTAGCACTAGACCTCCTCTGTAACTAAATATGTAACCTGTAAAAAAAGGTTAACCAGTGCTGGAGTGGGTCTTTAGCTACGAACCCCCCAAATGTGGGGTCTCTGTGACTCCTGATCGGCGAGCTACAATCCTCAAAGTCGATCTTTTTTTTTTTTTGGGGGGGGGGGGGCAAATGGGCCTATCTTGAGAAAGGGGCCTGGAGCTGCAGCTCCAATAGCTCTTATGTTAATCCGGCCCTGCTCCTACTATTCAGATCTGTTCACAATAAAGGCTATTCACAGCATAGCAGAAAGTCAAATACATCTACTGTGCAGCACTACATATATACTGTAGACTTGACATCATAATATTGAAAAAAATAAAAGCAATCAAGTGTAGCACTAACCCCAGAAGGAGCTGCTGGTTTGATTGGGCTTACCGTTACCTTCTCCACCTCGATTTGTGTCTAGGGGTTCCCCGTGGTAGATGGACCAGTAAATTCAGAGACTGATAACAGATCCACATAAAGGTATTTTTATTTGCAAAAACGTAGTCAACGAACAGTCTCTTAAAATAGGATCAGAGGGTTAGGAAGAAAGTTCAGGTTCTCTTAGTGTCAAAGTCAATAATGAAGAACTTGCTTACTTTGACTAAATCCAGAGAATAGCCAATCACAGCTGGATGATCACTCAGGTTGGATAGTCCCTCTCTCACAAGGCCTAGCAGCCAACAAGGTGCTTAACTTAGGAACAAATCTCTGCCACAGACGTTGTTGTAGAACATGTAGAAAACGAAAACTTGCAGAACACTCGTGTGATACCCGGATCTGTCAGCCAGCTTGGCGATATCCACGAGATTGGATTCACTTAGGTACTTCAGCCCCACCAGGATCTTGCTAAGAAGCCAACCCGTACGTGGCCTTCTTCTGAAGAGTCCTCCCCTGGATAGCTACGGAGTTACTGGGCCTCTCCACGACCGGAGCTGGCACCCAAACACCTTAGAATCCTCTCTTTAGTTTCCTTGCCTCGGGCTAGCCAGCCCCGAGACAACAAGTCATGTGGATCCACAGCCCAGGCCATAGCCTTCCGGGGGGCTGGTCAGGAGGAACAGGACCGTGGAGTCAGAACATACTTCTGGACCGGAACCCCAAACCACGTGACATCCGCATTTTAAGTACCCTCTCCCAGAAAGCACAGCAAGAGTGACACTCCCACTGGGCAGGCTCCGAGAGAAAGTAACCTTAAAGCACCCAACCAGACTGTGATTTCATGCCTGCCAGAAGAGACAGTGCCCCCTGTGGCCAGGCTGAAACACCCTATAGTCCAGTCAGACTGATGCTCAGGGCCAAATTTAGAACAATTGTACCCAAACCAAACTGCAGTTTAGGTGTAACCTTAAATTTAAAAAAAACATAGCCTGTGCTCTTCAGGAGCCGGTGCTACACAAGAAACATAAGGATAGCAGACCTAAAGGTCCACAATGGCTCAATAATGCGTGAAATTACACTCCAAATGCCAAACTGAGAAAGTGATACTGTAATTCCCACGCCAGATGTGTCTCCGCCACAAGAAAAACATGCTACAGAGAAATCAGAATGTACTTAATACTCCACCAAACTTCCAACTACCATCCACCGTATTGGCATCAAGGGGGGATATCACTTTAAGCATCCATCTCCAATGGTCACTCGAAATACTCATGCATGTCAAAGAGAAAAAAACAGACAAGAGCTCCACACCTGATATGTTTTTATTAGAAAAGAATAAAATGCACTTACAAGTACAGAAAATGGAACAGCACCAGGGATTATTTTCAGCGGAAACGTGGGGGAACACAGTTTTGGCACCTCCAGCATTGACTGTATGTAATGGTGAGGGGTGCTGGGTTGTGCTACAAGGTCTATTAACTACTTAAGGACCGCCCACCGTCGTTATACGTCGCTACCTTGATGTTAAATACCGCTGTTATGGCAGCAGCTAGCTGCCATAACCCTGGTATTTTTTTAAAAATGGCTGGTGGTCCTCTTTCAGATAAAAGTGGTCTCAGCAGCGGATCTGCTGTGAGATCGCCCCCCTCCCGCCGCACTACAGTCATCTCTGCTGCTTACCGGAGCCGTCGGTAGTGGCAGAGATGATCGGGTCCTTTCCCCTCACTGCCTGGATTCCAAGAGAGGGAAAGATGGCCCCAGCTCAGCTCCATAGCATTGGACATCACTTCCGCCCAATGCTCTTAAAGCGGAGCTCCACCCGATTTTATGAGATTAGCTCAAGCCGATTACCTCAGTGTTATAAAATAAAAACTGGACTTTTTTTTTCCTACTGTACCTTTAATTTCCACATCTTGATCTGCATTTCCTGTATGTGGAGTGTGCGTATATGGGCGGGTATAGTGCGGCTATTTCGTAATTTCCTTTTTGCTGCACTGGCTCCTGGGAGCTTGTGTCATTGTTCCCAGGAGTCAGTGCGGCGGCCCCGGTACGAGTTACCGCGGGATTTCTTTTTTTTTTTTGGCATCACAAGAGGGCAGGAACTTCATGTGACCCCGCCCGTTGGGATGGCAACTATGATGCTCCATGAATTTACTATTGAGTATGCGTGGGAACGAGCAAGGCATGCTGGTAGTTAAACATCAAGGGAACAAGTAAATGCTTGTGGACTTCATATGCCCACAAGCAAGATGGGAACAGCCATCCCTATTTTTTATAAGTTCGGACATCGGGCAGGCTAAATCTAAAAACAAGTGAGTTTGCAATTGTTTATGTGCGATTGTGTGTAGCGCCGGCTCCTGAAGAGCACGCGCTATGCGTTTTGTCATTTAACTTTACCCTTGAACCGCAGTTTGGTTTTGGGTTTAATTACTCAAAATTTTGACCTTAGCACCAGTCTAGCTGGGCTGCATGGTGTTCTGCCTGACCATAGGTGGCGCTGCCATCTCTGGCAGGGTTTAGAACGCAGTCTAGTTGGGTGTATTAAGATTATTCTCTCTCGGAACCCGCCCAGTAGGAGTGTCACTCTTGCTGTGCCTTCTGGGAGGGGATACTTAAAGTGCGGACGTGAGATGTTTCAGGGTTTCGGTCCAGAGGTACTTTCTGACTGTTTGGTCCTGGTCCCCCTGACCAGCCCCCAGGACTTCTATGGACTGGGGTGCAGATCCACCTGACCTCATGGCTGGCTAGCCCGAGGCAAAGAAACTAAAGGAAGGATTCGGAGGTGGTCCGGTGCCATCTCGGTTAGTGGAGAGGCCCAGCAACTGTGAAGGTATCTAGGGGAGGACTCTTCGGGAGAAGGCCACGCAAGGGTTGGCTTCTCAACAAGAGCCAGAACAAGTTGAAAGACCCCAAGTGAATCCAATCTCGTGTGATATCACCGGACCGGCTGCAAGAAACTGGTACCTTACGAGGGTTCTACAAATTGTCTACAACCTTTCAGTTTTACTAAATTGTTCTACATCAAGTCGGTGGCAGAGGCTTGTTTCGATTTAAACACCCTGTTGGCTGCTAGACCTGGTGAGAGAAGGACTATCCAGTAAGGGTGAGGATCCAGCTGTGAATGTCTATTCTCT